>NC_134353.1:322932056-323292056 GCF_048569485.1 Anomaloglossus baeobatrachus | reverse complement strand
CCAGAACTTAAGGTGGTGTCACACATAGCGACGCAGCAGCGATCACGACCAACTATCTGACCTTATCAGGATCTCACCAGTGACCAGCCAGCAGCGACGCGTGGAAGCGTAACTAATATCTGCTAACCAAGGAAAGCACTTCTCTTGGTTACCCGATATTTACCTTAGTTACTAGCGTCCGCCGCTCTCACGCTGCCAGTGCCGGCTCCCTGTTCCCTGCACTCCTAGCCAGAGTACACATCGGGTTAATTACCCGATGTGTACTCCAGCTACGTGTGCAGGGAACAGGGAGACGACACTGGCAGCGTGAGAGCACACCGCTTAGCGCTGGCTCCCTGCACTCCTAGCCAGAGTACACATCGAGTTAATTACCCGATGTGTACTCCAGCTACGTATGCAGGGAGCCGGCAATGGCAGCGTGAGAGTGACGGACGCTAGTAACTAAGGTAAATTTCGGGTAACCAAGGAAAGGGCTTCTTGGTTACCCGATGTTTACCGTGGTTACAGCTTACCGCAGGCTGCCAGACGCCGGCTCCCTGCTCGCTTCAGTTCGTCGCTTTCTCACACAGCGATGTGTGCTTCACAACGGGAGAGCAACGTCCAAAAAATGAAGCAGGACATTCAGCAACGACCGGCGACCTTCCAGCAGGGGCCAAGTCATTGCTGGATGTCACACACAGCGGCGGGACGTCATAGAAAATGGTGACTTAGCAGCGACGTCGTCGCTATGTGTGACACCACCTTTAGTCTCTCTGCCTATGATCCTGGGCTGGCATCTCCTCACGTTGCTCCACCTATGTAGACACATGAGACCTGTCAATCAACTAGACTAGGGCAAGGATAAGCAGTCTGACATCAGCATTAGACTTGTGTGGTCTCTGCGTATTGTCCCCTACTGGATGTTTAAACTATGGTTTCTCTGAAATGCTGGAGCATCTGTTAATTAAACATACCTGGCTGCAATCTCGCTGACAGGCTGCCCATGGTTTACACAGCATGATTACAGTAACAGGGTCCCTCTAAAGCCAAAGGCAGCGTGATTTGAAGAATACTAGCAGTCCCCACCATATTAGTTACTGTGGGGATGACAACTCGTAGAGCTCCACCAATTTTAAATCTTTTCTAGCATCAGCGAGAAACTAAACTACAAAAACTGACAATTTCCTGCTTTTTATAATAGAAAAACGTCAGAATTTTTATCAAACTTTGTGAAAAGCGTCATTATTTTGAGTCCTCAAGCTTGGTAATTGGTAAAATAACACTCCTATCATCCTGCAGGCATTTTCCTCATTTGTATGTTTGTTCTTTCACTTGTTATGCCAGCAATTCATTTTGTCATTGTTCAACTTTTGGATGCAAACAATTCTCCAAAAAAGAAAAAAAAAAGTTTCTGATGCTTTATATTGTTTCTTTTTTATTTGGTTTAGGTGGATTTGGTGGCTTTGGAGCAACAACCACTACAGCACCTAGCACTGGTTTTAATTTCTCTGCTCCAACCAACACTGGCACAACCGGTAAGGGATATGCACATCTAGTTTTGGGATTGGACATTTGTTTTAGTACAAGGTTTGCTTGTTTTCTCATATCTTCAAGTACAACAAATTGGAAAATAAGTTTCTTGGTTGGTCATATGCAGCAGGTGTACTGAGACAAGCCTTTAAAGGGAACCTGTCAGGTCCCGTATGCGTTCTAACTTACAAGCAGTGTGATGTGTGGCCTAGAAACCCCTTCCTACCCATCCCTGTGTTGTAATATTGTGTAATATGAATTTATAAAAAAAGTTTTGTAACTTGCGTATTCCCTATGTAAATAAGCAGAGGGTCTATTCCCCGGGGCATCATTTCACCCCGTGGGCGTTTGCATGCTTTCCGTGGTATCACACCCCTGTGGGCGTGATACCATGGGTTTACATGAGTAGCGTCACAGTCAGCTCCTGAAGATCCCGTGCGTGCGCACTTCTCATTCGCGCAGCCTTCTTATCCGGGTTCTTGTTTGTCTGCTTCAGACGCGCTCTGCACACGGTCAGAGTCTTCTGATCATGCGCAGTGCGTGTCTGAAGCTGACAAGCAAACACCCGGATAAGAAGGCTGCGGGAATAGCAAGTGCGCACGCGCGGGATTTCCAGGAGCTGACTGAGACGTCGCTCATGTAAATCCATGGAAATACCATGGAAAAACATGCAAACGCCCACATGGCGAAGCGACGTCTAGGAGTCTAGACCCTCTGCTTATTTACATAGGGAACATGTAAGTTATAAAATGATTTTTTTTTTTATAAATTCATATTACACAATATTACAATACAGGGATTGGTAGGCAGCAGATTCTAGGCCACACATCACACTGCTTGTAGGTTAAAGCGCATAAGGGACCTGACAGGTTCCCTTTAAAATCATATGATGGCATATGACTAGATTATGCCATCGTTGTCTGGTTGGTGAGGGTCACTACCAGTTTATCACCAACCACTAGGATGATGTAGCAGAGGAACGAAGAAACTACTGTGTCATTAGATCCACTCCACATGTTTGGGAGGCATGCAGAAAAGACAGGTTAAAAAGGAAGTGGCACCGCTCATTGCCACTTTGGTTTAGAAATAGGTACCAGTCACTTGTCAGAACCACTACTGATGCTATAATGGTAGAATGCCATCAGAATTTGTACTGATACAAACAGTTTCTATTGTCAGTATGGACTGCAGACTGAAGATATACAGTTCCTGTGTTTCAATTCACAAAAACTGTGTTTATATAAACAGTATATCATAAAAGTGAGTATACCCCTAAGTGGAAATGGCACAATTTTGATAATTGCCCATTTTCCCTCCCCGGTGTCATGAAACTCTAGTGTTACAAGGTCTCAGATGGGAAAAAAAAAGCATTGTTACTCTACATAAAGACGGCCTAGGCTATAAGATTGCCAACATCCTGAAACTGAGCTGCACCACAGTGGCCAAGACCATAAATTGGTTTAACAAGACAGGTTCCACTCAGAGCAGGCCCTCCCCATGGTTGACCAAAGAAGTTGGGTGCACGTGCTCAGCGTCCTATCCAGAGGTTGTCTTTTGAAAATAGTCGTATGAGAGCTGCCAGCATTTCTGCAGAGGTTAAACGGATGATGCACAACAAAGCCTGCAAACAGGTTGCTGAAGACATGCAGACTAAGGACATGGATTACTGGAACCATGTCCTGTGGTCTGATGAGTTCAAGATAAACCTGTTTTGTTCAGATGGTGTCAAGTGTATACAGTGGCAACCAGGTGAGGAGTACAAATATAAGTGTATCTTGCCTACAGTCAAGTATAGTTGGAGTGTCGTTGTTTGGGGCTGCATGAGTCCTGCCGGCTGTGGGGAGGTACAATTCATTGAAGGAACCATGAGTGCCAGCATGTATTGTGACATACTGAAGCAGAGCATGATCCCCCTCCCTTCAGAATCTGAGCCCCAGGACATTATTCCATGATAACGACCTCATACACACCTCAAGATGTCAACTACCTTGCTAAAATACTGAGGGTAAAGTTGTTGGAGTGGCCAAGTATGTCTCCAGGCCTAAACCCTAATTAGCATTTGTGGCGCATCCTCAAATGGAAGGAGGTGAAGTGAAAGTTCTCTAACATTCACCAGCTCTGAGATGTCCTCATGAAGGAGTGGATTCCAGTGGCTCCTGTGAAGCTCAGTCAACTTCATACACAAGAGAGTTAAGGCAGTGCTTGAAAATAATGGTGGCCACACAATATATTAACACTTTGGACACAATATGGCCATTTTACTTAGAGGTGTACTGTTTTGTTGCCAGCAGTTTGGACATTAATGGCTGTATGTATGATAGATAGATATACTGTATACAGCAGGGGTCTCAAACGCGCGGCCCCTCGGTAGTTCGTGCGGCCCCCAGGCCCGTGCCCCTGTTCACTATCGCGGCAGGTGCAGGGGCCGCAGCCACTGTCTGCACTTTGTCAGATGAATGTGTTGTCGGTGCTGCACTCTCGCGTCGGCAATACAATCATCTCACGTAAATCACTGACAGTGACACTGCACCTGCCGCGATAGTGAACAGGGGCACGGGCCTGGGGGCCGCACGAAGCAGAGATGAGGCAGCCGAGGGAGCGCGGGACAGGTGAAAAGAATGGTGTGTGTGTTGGACGTTAACCCCTTAGCGAACTATGACGTACTGGGTACGTTATGGCTCCCTGGTACTTAAGGACCCATGACATACCCATACCCATTGAAAATCGCTGAGACATTGAAATACAGCCAAGATCAGGGCAGCTGTAGCACTGATTATTGGCTGGAGCTGGGTGACCTCAGTTTCACCCGCCCCCAGCTCTGATTGGAGAGACCGGCCTTGTGACCGATCTCTCCAATCACTGTGGATCTGGGGCCGCAGACCACTCCCCTCAGCTTCACTCCGGCGTCTGTGGAAGGTGAGGGGAGCGATCGGTAGTTTATAGCCACTTAACCCCCCCATTACTACAGGATGAGGACAAAGTGTGCACATTACTATGAGATGGGGATAAGGCTGGGGACATTACTATAGGATTGGGACATTACAAGGATGGGCACAATACTATTGGATGGGGACATTATTACTATAGTATGGGGACATTACTATAGGATAGGGACTAGGATGGGCACATGACTATAGAATGGGGACAAGGCTGAGGACATTACTACAGGATGGGGACAAGGTGGGCACATGACTATAGGATAGGGACATTACTACAAGGGGCAAGGATGGGAAACATTACTATAGAATAGGGATAATGCTGGGGACATTACTATAGGGTGGGGACAAGGTTGGCACATTACTAAAGGATGGGCACATTACTATAGAATGGGGACAGTACTATTGGATGGGGACAAGGATGAACACATTACTATAAGATGGGGACAAGGATGAACACATTACTACAAAATGGGGACAAGGATGAGCACATTACTGTGGGATGAGGACTAGGATGGGGTACATTACTGTGGTATGGGGGACTAGGATGGGGTACATTACTGTGGTATGGGGGACAAGGATGGGCACATTACTGTGGTATGGGGTACAATACTACAAGGGGACAAGGATGGGTACGTTACAACAATATGGGGAACATTACTAAAAGATGTTGGTCAAAATTTCTATATAGTGCTAATTGTAAGACTATTAGTTACAAGAAAGGAATAAAATGTAAAAAAAAATGTTTATATTTAAACAAAGAATGTGCACGTTTGCTATAATGAACAAGTGAAAATGTTCACAATCAGTGATCGCAAGGTGTGTAAAAAAAAAAAAATATATATATATATATATATATATATATATATATATATATATATATATATATATATATATATATATATATATATATATATATATATATATATATATATATATATATATATATATATATATATATATATATAATTTATTTATTATATATGGTACCAATAAAAATGTCACTTTGTCCTGCAAAGAATGCGGCCCCCCAAATTATTTTTTTTCCTCTGTACGGCCCATACACCCAGCTGAGTTTGAGACGCCTAGTATACAGTATATGGCACACCAAATTTACACTTTTATACAAGCTGCACACTTACTACTTTACATTGTATTTAAAGAGGCCCAACATCCAGGATTTTCATATATAAACTAAAGCCAGTTCTATACTGGCGCTATCATGCTGATTCTAAACATACCTTTAGTTGTGAGATCGGATGTATACTTACTGAAATATAGGCAATTTAAGTTTTTGTGAAATGCACTGGTATTTGATGAGAGGTGCAACAAAATATCTAATAGGTGGGTCGGGTTTTGCTAGTTATTCCCGTCCTAGCCTGCCTGTCCATTTCCCCCTGTCTCTGTTACTATGTTTCCCCAAAAATAAGGCCTAGCAGGAGATTTCAGCAAGGCCTAAATATAACACATCCCCCGAAAATAAGCCCTTCAATAATGCAATGTCCATGCAGCTAAAAAAGTTAAAGAATACTGCAGGACACTTCATTATAGAAAGCAGACACCCACCCAAAAGAAAGAGAGAAGACCCCGCAGTCATACTCGCCAGACACCGACCGGGAGCATTGGAACGCATCAAGGACCTGCGGCGGAACACACACCCACACACACATCAGATCGCACAATCGTGTGTGTGTGTGTGTGTGTGTGTGTGTGTGTGTGTGTGTGTGTGTGTGTGTGCGTGCGCGCGCGCGCACCACATCCAGCGATATCAGTTGCTTTTGGCCAGCATACGGTAAGGACCTGGAAAGCAGTGCTGTGCAACGCAGTGCCAGGACTATCAGGTGGAACGCATCATTTCAGGGCAAAAGAATGACTGTCTTATTTTCGGGGAAACATGATATTACCGAGGGAGGAAGGACAGGCAGGCAGACAGGGGCTCGAATGAGTTCAATTGCTTATGTATGTATGTAGATCAGCTGTCACCTGTGATGTGTGAAGGAGATATTCAAACCTATTTTATTCCCCCCCCCCCCCCCGTTTTTTAAAAAAAATAAACGGGGAGATCTCTAGCTTCATCCCCCTCTTCCATCAGTCTGACAGCTTTGTAGAAATGCACACATACTGACTCCCTCCAGCTAGAGAATGAACCTTGAGATGACCCTGTTGTGCTCAGGAAAGAAGAGATAATTGTATACTTATTAGCTTTTAATGTTCCCGCTGCCACCTTACCACCACCAGAGGTGCCATAGCCTCCAACCTACTGTCTCCTTCCACATTGTCCTGTAGACTGTAAGCCCATAAGGGCAGGACCCTCTGTTATATTTGTATTTAGTTTGTAAACCCCTTTTCACATGTACAGCACCATGGAATCAATGTTGCTCTGAAAATAAGTAATAATTTCTTCATATATGACAGCCTGACTGAGGTTTGTGTGATAAAACCCTTGTCAGTTGACACACGGGTCTTGGGAGCTGTATATATTCAGTCTAAAGCCCATACTGACACATTACTAGGACGCGCTGCGGTTTGAATTACACCAGGTTTGCCGTTTATCTTTTTCTCTGATAACCCCTTTAATGGGAACATTTCCTTACGTTTTGTAAAAATGATGAGCGCATGTAAAGTACAGAAAAGCTTTTTATAAGCTGGATTTCCAAAGCATTGCATATCTTGTTCATTTGTATCAAAGCGCCAGAGGTAATGACAAATTGAAATAATGGCATCCCCTTCCTTTTATGAATGTTTAGGTCTTTTTGGAAACACACAAAATAAAGCATTTGGATTTGGAAGCACTTTTGGTACAACAGGAGCTACCACTGGCCTCAATACTGGGTTATCAACTGGATTGGGTTTTGGTGGTTTTGGCACTCAGCCTCAACAGCAGCAACAACAGAGCGGTTAGTATACACTCTTATACTTTCACTTCTTAGTTTTGGAGTCTTATTCTTAAAGAGCCCATACACCTTCAATTGCTTTCTGCCAAACACTGTTTCGACTGACTGCTATTACTCCTGATTACCATGCACATGCAAGCTCACTGGCCAAGGGAACATGTGTTTTCACTAGAGAGGAAGGCAACATTATTGTCCCCTCTATCCCTATGCAGTGGAACCTTGGTTTACGAGTAACTTGGTGTGCGAGTATTTCGCTATTCGAGCAAAGCTTGCTGTAAATTTGTAACTCAGTTTACGAGCAAGCTTTGCTGTGCCAGCAAATACACCGCACACACTTCTGGTTCCATACTTTCACCGCGCTCTGACCCGCTCTTGCAGTCTGCATAAACACACACGCACACACATATTATGCTCACCTTACCTTCCGTTCCCTCGCCGGCCTCATGGTTCTTGTAGTCTGCAGATACAGTATGTGTATCCGGTAACCATCGCGACGATGGAGGAACTTCCGCTATCAGACGCTTCACAAAGGCAGCGCGCTGAGCAATCGGAGGCAAGCGGCTCCTGCGTATGACGTCTGCTGCTGACGCGCTGACTGGGGAAGCTCCGGTATCGGTCGCGATGGTTACCCGATACACATCCTGTACCTGCGGACTACAAGAGCCAAGAGGCCGGCAAGGGAACGGAAGGTAAGGTGAGTAAATATGTGTGTTTGTGCATGTGTGGAATGGCACAATAGGGGACCAGGATGGGACATTGAACAAGTTGTGGAACGAATTGTCTGAGCTTGCCTTATTTCCTATGGGAAATTTTGCTTTGCTAGACGAGTAACTTGGCTTACAAGCAAACTCCTAAAACGGATTGTTCTCATAAACCAAGGTTCCACTGTACATTATTTGTCAGGACAGTCATACTTAGGTGTTATTCTACTGTGTATGGGCATTATTTTCCTTTTACTTGCTTCCAGCTGTATTTCAGTTCATCTCTATAATGGCGTTTTGTCACATATTGTCTCCCCCCTCTGAGTAGCCCTAGGCGGTGGTCTGTTCAACCAAGCTGCACAAAATCCTCAGCAGTCAAATCCGCTGATCAATACGGCAAGCGCAGTGTCGGCACCAACGTTGCTTGGGGATGAGAGAGATGCCATCTTGGCCAAGTGGAACCAACTTCAAGCTTTTTGGGGAACTGGGAAAGGATACTTCAGTAATAACATTCCTCCAGTGGAATTCACCCAAGAAAATAATTTTTGTAGGTTTAAGGTAAGTTCTTCAGTTCTTATAAATTGTTATGTAACTTGGGATTGTTATTTAAGTGGCTGTGCATATAGATATAGATTATATATATATATATATATATATATATATATATATATATATATATATATATATATATATATATATATATATATATATATATATATATATATATATATATATATATATATATATATGAAAAAGTTTGGGCGCCCCTATTAATGTTAACCTTTTTTCTTTATAACAATTTGTGTTTTTGCAACAGCTATTTCAGTTTCATAGATCTAATGACTGATGGACTGAGTAATATTTCTGGATTGAAATGAGGTTTATTGTACTAACAGAAAATGTGCAATCCGCATTTAAACAAAATTTGACCGGTGCAAAAGTATGGGCACCCTTATCAATTTATTGATTTGAACACTCCTAACTACTTTTTACTGACTTACTAAAGCACTAAATTGGTTTTGTAACCTCATTGGGCTTTGAACTTCATAGGCAGGTGTATCCAATCATGAGAAAAGGTATTTAAGGTGGCCACTTGCAAGTTGTTCTCCTATTTGAATCTCCTATGAAGAGTGGCATCATGGGCTCCTCAAAACAACTCTCAAATGATCTGAAAACAAAGATTAGTCAACATAGTTGTTCACGGGAAGGTACAAAAAGTTGTCTCAGAGATTTAAACTGTCAGTTTCCACTGTAAGGAACATAGTAAGGAAATGGAAGAACACAGGTACAGTTCTTGTTAAGCCCAGAAGTGGCAGGCCAAGAAAAATATCAGAAAGGCAGAGAAGAAGAATGGTGAGAACAGTCAAGGACAATCCACAGACCACCTCCAAAGACCTGCAGCATCATCTTGCTGCAGATGGTGTCACTGTGCATCGGTCAACAATACAGCGCACTTTGCACAAGGAGAAGCTGTATGGGAGAGTGATGCGAAAGAAACCGTTTTTGCAAGCACGCCACAAACTGAGTCGCCTGAGGTATGCAAAAGCACATTTGGACAAGCCAGTTACATTTTGGAAGAAGGTCCTGTGGACTGATGAAACAAAGATTGAGTTGTTTGGTCATACAAAAAGGCGTTATGCATGGAGGCAAAAAAACACTGCATTCCAAGAAAAGCACTTGCTACCCACAGTAAAATTTGGTGGAGGTTCCATCATGCTTTGGGGCTGTGTGGCCAATGCTGGCACCGGGAATCTTGTTAAAGTTGAGGGTCGCATGGATTCAACTCAGTATCAGCAGATTCTTGACAATAATGTGCAAGAATCAGTGACGAAGTTGAAGTTATGCAGGGGATGGATATTTTAGCAAGACAATGATCCAAAACACCGCTCCAAATCTACTCAGGCATTCATGCAGAGGAACAATTACAATGTTCTGGAATGGCCATCCCAGTCCCCAGACCTGAATATCATTGAAAATCTGTGGGATGATTTGAAGCGTGCTGTCCATGCTCGGCAACCATCAAACTTAACTGAATTGGAATTGTTTTGTAAACCGGAATGGTCAAATATACCTTCATCCAGGATCTAGGAACTCATTAAAAGCTACAGGATGCGACTAGAGGCTGTGATTTTTACAAAAGGAGGATCTACAAAATATTAATGTCACTTTTATATTGACGTGCCCATACTTTTGCACCGGTCAAATATTGTTTAAATGCGGATTGCACATTTTCTGTTAGTACAATAAACCTCATTTCAATCCAGAAATATTACTGAGTCCATCAGTTATTAGATATATGAAACTGAAATAGCTGTTGCAAAAACCCAAATTGTTATAAAGAAAAAAGGTTAACATTAATAGGGGTGCCCAAACTTATATATATATATATATATATATATATATATATATATATATATATATATATATATATATTAGTTTTGGTGCAGATTTATAGCAGTCCTTTCCAACCTTCTTGTCATAGGGGAGTCCCTAAAATGATCTCCCTGAAGAATTATCTCTACTTCAAAGAATCTTGGTGTAGGGGAAAGTTTGCATTTTATAACTTCGGGGCACATATCTATATAGGAACGCCTCTTCAGAATTCAAAGCTCTGGTGTGGGATTTAGGGCATGGTGGCACAAGGGCTCTACCCCGTTTCTGGTATAGGTGTGACCTTTATATATAGACCAGATCTCGTAAATAATAGTCATATATGTATTATGGCTAGTTCAGAGTCAGTGTAACCTTGCAATGATTCAGTGAATGAAAACCATTGAGAGCATGATTAAGGGGAATTGATGAGCAGGTTTTTGTTATGTATTCTGAGAGCAGCACAATGTAGGGACAGAGATGTGTCCCCAGCAGCGTGCTATAGTTTAAATATAATGTGTGTTTTATCAGCAGGAGATAAACTGCAGGACTAGGTGTCTTGTGACAGGCAGTCCAGCTAACTTCTATCCCCGCCCCACCACTAATTTGTCAGCTTGCTGGCAATCGATGGCGTGTTCAGGGTTATAGATAGCTCTGCATTCCTCACCCCTGCTACATCTACAGTAGAGAAAACTGGATTTTTATCAAAACTACATCAAACAGTCCAGTAAATGATTATTGCTGCAGTCAGGTGCTCTGGCCCTATATCTTGCTGCTCTCAGATTCCTTATTAAGGCTTTGTGCGCACTAGAGCTTTTTTTTTTTTTTTTTTGTAAATTCTTTATTTAAGATGTTTCTTAATATTACATAAATGAAATTGCAACAACAAATAAGCATAAACATGTATTTTTCAGATGAAAGGAAAGAGAAAAGGAAAGGAAAGAGGGAGAGATGGGGACGTGAGGTTGGTGTAAAGTAAAGAGAGGACAAGGGGTTGGGAATGTAGAGGGGGTAGGGGAAGGGGAAAAGGTGAGATTCCCACCTATTTCTAAGAAGGTGTCTGGTTACTAGGATTTATATATATGAAAGTATGAAAAGGCTTTGTTTTCAGCGGTGTGTATGAGCAACGTGTTTGTTTTGCTTAACTGTCTATTCGGTTTTTGAGCTAATGTGTTATCTTTGGATAAGAAAATTTGTCAAGAGATTTTAGTTAGCTTTTGGTATCTGTCCCATTTGTCCCAAGATTCTAAAAGCTTTGCATTTTTCCTAGTGTAATGCAATCGGGCTTTTTCATGTACGCTTATAAGATTTAATTCATTGAACCACTCGGTTAGACTCGGTGCATCACCTTCTTTCCAGTGTCTGGCTATTAGAAGTTTTGCTGCATTTATGAGATGAGGTATTATTGAGAGTTTGTGTAGGTGTTCCTTTTGTGGATCTAGATTGAGGATAATAAAGTTTGGGTTGAAAGGGAGTTTGGTCTTGAGAGCATTTTCTATGTGAATTTTAATGGAATCCCAATATTTTGCTATTTTTGGGCAATGATACCAAATGTGTGAAGGGGTGCCAGTCATTTGATTACATCTCCAGCAGTGTGGTGACAAGGAGTTGTCAATTTTGTAGAGAATGTCTGAGGTTTTATACCACCGTGAGATAATTTTATAGTTGAGTTCTTGATATTTAGATGAGGTTGATAGGTTGTGCGCATTGTTGAAGATCATTTGAATTTCACTAGGGTTGAAGGTGGTGTTTAGTTCCATTTCCCATCTATTAATGTAAGAAGGTTTTTCCGAATTGTTATATAGTAGTTTGTATATTTTTGAGATTAGCCTATTCTTCCCTTGAGCATGTAGTAGAAATTCTTGTTGGGGGGACGGGTTTGAAGTGGAAATATCTGGGATGTGATATGAAGCTAGGTCTCTAATGATGGCTAGGTCTTTATCTTTTAAATCTATTGGATTATAGATGGATTTTAGCTCTTGTATAGTTAATGGTTCATGGTTATGGATTATCTCGGACAGTGTTATGTTGCAGAGATTTTTTGATGTCCTAATTTTGTTTTTTAGGAGTCTAAATTTTTGCGGGATTACATGCAAAATGGGGGTGGCTCTGCAAATATTCGGAATTAGATCTAGTTTTTTATTAAATTTGTGCCAAAGCTTAAGTGTTACTTTGGTAAAAGGGTTCAGTATGTCTTTATATTTGAATCTGCTGTGAGGGGTTGGCCATAGAAAATGTGATAGGTCTCCTTTTAAGTTGCTGATTTCCAAGGTAGTCCACAGTTTTCTAGGGGGGTTTGTCCTCATCTCCATGAGTCTGGCTATGTGTGTGGCTAGCCAATAGCGTTCAAAATCTGGGAGTCCTGTACCTCCTTTAGATTTAGGAGCAGTCAGTATAGTGTACTTTAGTCTATGGCTCTTTTTAAGCCATATAAAATTTGAGATCATGTTTTTCAATTTGCTGAAGAAATGTTGTGGGATATCTGTAGGGATTACTTGTAGAAGATATAAGATTTTTGGCAGAATGATCATCTTGATTAAATTGGTTCTCCCAAACCACGAGATTGGTAAACTGCTCCAAGCGGAAATGTCGGCTTCTATTTTGTGAAAAAGTGGCTTGAGATTCAGATCGTATAGTTGAGACAGGGAGTTGCTAATTCTTACGCCTAGGTGGGTGATGGAATTGCTAATACTGAAAGGGGATGATTCTGATACATTTTTCCATATTTTGGGGGGAATGTTAATGTTTAATAAATGGGATTTTGAAAAATTTATTTTGAAGTTGGAGACTTCACTATATAACTTGAAATCTGCGGTAAGGGCCTTAATTGAATTTGAAGGGTTCGTTAAAATGAAAAGTATGTCATCTGCAAATGCCGCGGATTTGTATTCTATTTGGTTGCATTTCAGGCCTGAGATCTTGGGATTTTGTCTTATTTTCTGGAGAAAGGTTTCTATTGTTAGAATAAATAGAAGTGGTGAAAGGGGACAGCCCTGTCTGGTTCCATTTTTTATGTTAAAACTAGAGGAGAGTTCATTATTTATTTTTAGCTTTGCGGTTGGGGTGGTATAAAGTGCCAGGATTTTGTCAATGAATAAGGGTGGGAAGCCAAATTTTTTTAAAGTTTGTTCGATAAATAGCCAATTGACGCGGTCGAAAGCTTTTTCTGCATCTGAGGTGATAATTGCAGTTTCAATATTGTTATGTTTTGCATATTGAATGGCATTTAGTGTTTTAATAACATTATCTTTTACTTCTCTCTCTTTTGTAAATCCCACTTGTTCTAGGTTTATAAGATCAGGTATTATGTTTTGCATTCTTTTTGCTATGATTTTGGCATACAGTTTTACGTCATTGTTAATCAACGAAATTGGTCTATAAGCTTCCGCAAAGGGATGGATCTTTTCCTTCTTTTGGGATTAGAGTTATGTGAGCTGTTAGGGCTTCTTTATTGAATGGGTTATTCTTGTTTATATAGTTAAAATAGTTTGTCATATGTGGAACTAGTTCTGTTTTAAAAATTTTGTAGTACTCAATTGAAAAACCATCCGGGCCTGGACTTTTCCCTCCCGGAGTTGAGTTTATGGATGATTCTACTTCTTGGGAGGATATTGGGGTCGTTAGATTTTGTGCTTGTTGGGTTGTGAGTTTAGGTAATTTCAGGTCTTTTAGGAAAGTTTTTATGAGTTTTGTTTTCCCCTCTTGAGACTCTTGTGCTGTTGTGAGGTTGTATAAGTTGGAGTAGTATGAAGAGAAAATATTAGCAATGTCTTCAGTTTTGTGATGTACTTTGTCATTCGTATTTTTAATTTTTGTGATATATGTTGTATTTATTTGTTTTTTAATCATGTTTGCTAAATTACGTCCACTTTTGTTGGAGTAAAGGTAGGATCGAAACCTTGCATAGTTAAGGTATTTTTCGCTTTTTTGATTTAAAAGAGCTCTGAGCTCAGATCTTAGCTTGAATAAGTCCTTCTGTAATGAAGGGTTTTGATTTGTTTTATGTTGTCCTTCTAAGTTTTTTATTTGGTCTAGAAGGGAAATTGTTGTTTTTTCTCTTTCTTTTTTGGTTCTAGTGCCGAGTTCTATTAAAGTACCTCGTAGAACTGCTTTGTGGGCTTCCCAAACGTTAGGGTCACATATGTTATTGAAGCAATTTTCTCTAAAGTAGTTTCGGATGGACGTTCTTATGTAGTCTTGAGAAGTTTTGTTTTTTATTAAACTGTTATTGAGTTTCCAATTGAGTGGGCATCTTCTGCCTTGTGAAAGCTTTATGTTTAAAAGTAGGGGGGCATGATCAGAAAGTAATATTATATCATAATGTATTTTTTCAACATTGCTTAGAAGTTGATGGGATATGAATAGATAATCTATTCTGGAGTATTTCTTATGGACTTGTGAGTAATAAGAGTAATCTTTGGTTGAGGGGTATGAGATCCTCCAGCTGTCGACCAGAAGTAATTCTGTGAGGGATTTTTTAATGAAATTTACTGTTTTAATTGGGATCGTTGAATGTCCATCTGAGGTGTCTGATGGAGGGTGTAGAGGGATATTGAAGTCACCTCCTAATATTATATTCCCTTCTGAAAAAAGATGCAGAGTGTTGAATATTTTCTTAAAGAAGGGCAGCTGGTTAGTATTTGGGGCGTAGATGTTTGATTGTGTATAAGGAGTTGTATAGTTGGCATTTCAAGAAGATGAACCTGCCGTCTGGATCATAAATGACGTCTTTGAGGTTAAAGGGTATCTTTTTATGGATAATAATCGAGACCCCTTTATTTTTCTTGATTGGGGAATTAGCATTAAACCATCTGGTGTAGACCTTATTTTTTGTTACTGGTGTGTACGTCTTCTTGAAGTGAGTCTCCTGGAGAAGAGCGATATCTATTTGGTGTTTGTTAAGATAGCTCAGTATTTGTGATCTTTTTTGGGGGATGTTCATGCCTTTAACATTGAACGTTATAAAGTTAAGATTAGCCATAGTTACCATGAAATAATTGATAATTTATCCTTGAAATTTGGGTAGGTATCTGGGAAGGGTGGAAAAGATTTAGTATAGGGTAGAGTGTGAGATATTTGAGTCTCTTAGCCATAGCCTTGAGACGTTGTGGATTTCTCAAATTGAGAAATGAAAAAACAAAGAAAATTTGCAGCTGGAAGGGATAGGGTAAGCCAAGCCAATCCCTTCCAGTGTAATCTGCAATAGTGGATTTTCCGGTCCGTGGGGGCGTGGACCTAGGATGTAGTACTTTTAGACAGTATATGTACTTGACACTTTCAGTGAAGTGAACTAGGGGGCACTATCTCCCAGCTAAGTCTTATCAGTAAATGTAATGTAAGAGGGTGAGATAACAAGTCAGTTATAAATGATAAATAATAACCAATTAAAGCAAACATTCTATATTTGTATAGTTACAACCAATGGTCTTCGGTTCTGTTGCTTGAACGATGAGGATAGAGGTCATGAGCGTCCAAGAGAGTTCTTTGTAGAATTGTGATTTGATTGAACGATATGCACAAATCACAGGCAGATAGAAAGAGGACTAAGTCCCGATGTCTCTATTTCAACAAATTTAATGTCTTTAGAACAGGAACTGAATTGGGAACATATGCAATCATGTGGTAAACTTAGACAAAACTACAACTTCTCTCCAATTCTCTCCTCCTCCCCCGAACGAAAACGTTGGGTGGAAGGTTAACAGAGGGAGAGGAGGGAGAAAGAGAGAGGAAAAAAAAAAAAAAATAGGATTTTTTTTTTTTATATATGAATATCTTTTCTTTTCCGTTTCTCATCAGGGTATTTCTTAAACTTGAATGATGAGGTCAGGTATATAAAGGTATTGGAGAGTCATCATCCATTTTCATCTTGTTCCCCTTGTCTTTTTCTTGGAGTCTTCTTTGGCCCCTGATTCAGTTTTCTCACTTTACTTGCTCTGGGTGGTGATGTTGTGGTCCATTTGTCACGTTTAGGTAGTGCAGGCAAGTGAAGGAAATCTTCAGCGGAGGTCCAATCTGGTATCTTTATATGCATTAAGTCCAACTTATTGAGGACAAAGGGAAGATCGTCTGGAGTTCTGATTATTAGATTTTTGTTGTCAAAGGAGATGGCTAAACCAAAAGGAAACATCCATCTGTAAATTATATTTTTTTCTCTCAGTGTTTTTGTTAAGGGCTGTAATTGTCTTCTCAGATCTAAAGTAAGCTTTGAAAGGTCCTGATAGATTTGTATTTCTGTCTCTTCATATTCAATCTTGCGGGTGTATCTCGCTTTTTGGTAGATTTGTTCCTTTATTTTAAAGCTTTGTAAACAACATAGACCATCCCTTGGTTTATCCCAGTTTGCAGTTTTGGGTTTGTAAACTCTGTGGGCTCTTTCTAACCCTATGTCAATGGTTTCTTCTTTGCCAAGTAGAGTATTAAATATCTGTGTAAGGGCTGTGTGAATGTCTTTGTCTTCTACTGATTTTGGTAATCCTCGAATTCGAAGGTTATTCCTTCTGGACCTGTTCTCGAGATCATCTATGTGAAGTTTTTGCAAGAAGATCTCTTTTTGATTGTCAATCAGGATTTCTGTCACTCTCTCTGAGTGCGTTGTAATTTGGTCAAAGTCGTTTTTAAGGGTATGGACTCTTGTATAGATCTGTTTTATGTCACTTTTAAGTTCAGCCATCTCTTCTTTTATGGTCTGCGTGAATTCCTTATATAGGTTTCTGATGCAGTTTGCTGTAGGAAGGGCTTTGATATGTTCCATGAGATTGGCATTTCCGCTTAGTGTCTCTTCATCCTCATCACTGTCTGACAGTGTGAAGTTGGTGGTTGGTGCTTGTCTGGATTTTTGTGCTGACATCTCTTGGGTGTGTTGTTTTTTAGATTTATCCCCTTCCTGGTTCTTCTTTGGAGTTTTCAGGGTTTTGTTTGGCTCGTCAAATTATAATTTGTAGTTTTTCCCCATTTTCTAGACCTGGTCTTAATAGAACTTTGCTGGGAGAAAGTAGGTTGGGTTAACGCATTTGGAGTAAGCTTGTCCTCTTTTTTTTTTTTTTTTTTTTCATTTCCCCTTTTAACTTTCTATATCTCAGCTGCTGCAGCCCTTTTCTTATCCTGACCACTAGATGTCACTGTTCACCACTGTTGCACATTGTTCTTGCACCTTATACTGGAGCTTCTGTTTGTTGTATGCTTAGAATCGTCAGCTCTAGCTGTACTTTTTATATATCAATGTATAACCTAGAGGGGTTTTATGTCCAGCCACTTACGTTTTGCTGCATTAACATGGGGTGAGCAGCATCTGCGATCCAGCAACAGGCAGCTTGGGATGAGTTAAATTTCCCCTGTGCTGGTTTTTTATTGTCCAGATGAGCACGGGGGAGGGAAGCAGGCTGCTCTGGTCTTGGTGCTGTCCTAGGAACTTAACCCCTTACAGTTCAGTCTCCTCTCCCTGAGCCTTCCCCTCCTCTCTGTAAACCCCAGTACAGGAGTGGATCCCAGGCCAGTGTCTCTGTTCCTGTTTTCCAGGTACCTCTGCTGATTGATGGTGTAGCTATCTGCTGTGCTCTGCTATCAGCAGTCTCCCTCTCCTCACAGCGTTACAAATGGTGGTGCAGGGTGAACTTGGGGCCCCACTCTCTCAGGTGGCAACCCAATCCAGGAGCAATTAGGTGATATTTATCCTTGGGCGCAGGTCTCCTCTCCTCCAGAGCCCCTCTCTCTAGCTCCAGCCAAGAGAAATGAAGGGGGGAGGGAGGTCTGAGTGGTGCAGGTGCTGTGCCTCTCTGCTGGATTCTAATGGCAGCTGCTCCCATACATCTAGCAAGCCCTCTCTCTTCTGGCTTTCTCCCTCAGTCCCTGCAGGCAGTGGGGCAGGAGGGAGCTTGGAGCAATGCTTCTTCTGTCAGTAAATCGCAGTGCTGCTGCACCCTCCTAGTCTCTGGGGACTGGTAGTTGTATGGTTGGTATGGCTGCTACTTTAGGCCCTGGCTTCAGCACTGTAATCAGGCCGCTACTCACTCAGTCTCCACAACGCTCCAAAGTTGTTTTCCTGGGCTCCACAGCAGATGTAGGGAGATGGATTTTGTTTTGGGGCCACTTTTTCTTAAGGATCGGCGTTGGATGTCACTAGATTACAAATTGAGATGCAGGAGCTCCTCCATGTGCATCCTTCTTCTTCCCCAGCTAAGCCACGCCCCCCGCACTAGAGCTTTTTACCCGCGGATTTGCCGCGGAAATTTCTTGAGAAATGTCTGCAATCTTTGTGCAGACATTTCCCAGCAAATTCTATGGTAAAAAAAAAAAATAGCTGTGCGCACTGGTGCGGATTTTTCTCAAGAAATTTCCTTGAAGAATTTCTCGAGAAACTTTCTTGAGAAAATGAACATGTCCATTATTTCCGCAGGTACCCTGCGGATTTCGGCAGTACAGCCTGCAAAAATCCGCAGGGAACCACCCGCGGGAAAATCGCGGCAAATCCGCATGCGGATTTGGTGCGGATTTTTTCCGGAGGTCCGGAAATCTTTCACTCCAAGAAGTTTCTCAAGAAATTTTCTTGAGAAACTTCACATTTCTAGTGCGCCCATAGCCTAAGCCATTCACCATTATCGTAGGTTGCGCAAGGGGTGCAAGACCTGTAATACTTTTGCTAAGCATGTTTCAAGATGTTTCTATTTGGGTGAAGAGCACATTTGGTGAAACAGTTCACTGTACCGCACCTCGTGCTACCTGCATTTCCTCGCACCAGAGGGGTGGACGAGACTATACCGTTAGTGTCCCTTTTGCATTCTTGTCTCATCATGATAGGTTTGTGTTTCTCATCCACTAATAGGCTGTATAATATTACGTCAGTAAGTGTTCTCAATGTCTTCCCGTAGGCTATTGGCTTCAGTTGCATTCCTAACCACAAGGATGAAGATGGTCTTGTGGAACTTGTGTTTAATAAAAAGGAAGCCGACATCCGTGCTCAGCAGCAGCAGTTAGTAGAGTCTTTGCACAAAGTCCTGGGAGGACACCAGACCCTCACTGTCAATGTGGAAGGGGTGAAAGCACGGCCTGATGACCAGTAAGGAATAATGAATCACTGATATTAAAAAAAAAAAAAAAAAAAAAAAAAAAAAAAAACTTTTTTTTTTTTCTTGTGTATTGGAGAAGCAAGAAATTTAGGACCGCCTTTACACATACAGTATGCATAAGGGCTTGTCATATGTCTTATTGATCCATAGTTCACAATCCCCTATCAATGACCTGAATGTCATCCTCCCTTTGGTAGACCTGACATGGCTGTCTTATGGATAATGAGCAAATGTCTAATTTGAGCAAATTCTTTAAAGTGTAACTGTTGGTTTTAATTTTTATTTCATAAATCAATAGTACACATGAAAATAAGAAGCTTAATGGTATCTGACAAATTTGCTACTTTCTCTTGCAGAATTGCTCAGTCATTATCAAAATTGTTAATTCGGAGGTGAAATCTGTATTCAGTGAAGACTTTCCCATTACTGAGATAGATGAGAGCTGTACCTGATGAGTCTATATAGATAGACGGAAAAAGAAAAATCTTTTCAGCTCAACTTACCCCTTCGAAGATCTATTGCTCGGATGCTGCAATGCCGAACAGAAATATGAAAAAATATATTTTTTCATATATAGATAGGAGGAGGGGAAAAGCTCTGCCTCTACCTCCTCCCCCTCCCTCTGCGTCTAGCCCCTCCCCTCTGCGTCTGGCCCCCTCCCCTCTGCGTCTGGCCCCCTCCCCTCTGCGTCTGGCCCCCTCCTGCGTCTGGCCCCCCCCCTGCGTCTGGCCCCCCCCCCTGCGTCTGCCCCCCCCCCTGCGTCTGGGCCCCCCCCCTGCGTCTGGCCCCCCCCCCTGCGTCTGCCCCCCCCCTGCGTCTGCCCCCCCCCCTGCGTCTGGCCCCCCCCCTGCGTCTGGCTGGCCCCCCCCCCTGCGTCTGGCTGGCCCCCCCCCTGCGTCTGGCTGGCCCCCCCCCTGCGTCTGGCTGGCCCCCCCCCTGCGTCTGGCTGGCCCCCCCCCTGCGTCTGGCTGGCCCCCCCCTGCGTCTGGCTGGCCCCCCCCTGCGTCTGGCCCCCCCCCTGCGTCTGGCCCCCTCCCTCTGGCCCCCTCCCATCTACATAGAATCTCATCCGTAACAACTGCTATTTCAGTAATGGGAAAGTCTTCACTGAATACAGATTTTTACCTCAAAGTTGAGAATTTTTCTGCCAGAAAGATGCAAATTTGTCTGATAAGATATATTACAAATTTGCTTATTTTTATTTGTACTACTGCTTCATGAAATTAAAATTAAAACAACCGTTATGCATTAAGTTTACAGTCGTGTTGTATATTGTCCCAGAGAATGGTGTCTCCACTCTTATTTTTTTTCTTAAGTGCATATTCTGTTGTTTTGAGGGTTTGGTTTTGTTTTTGTGACTGCAAAAAAAAAAAAAATAAAATAAATGGATCCATTAGAAACTGAGGACTTTTTCCACATACCCTGGATGGATAGTTCTGATCTGCCCAAAAAAAAACAAATCAGAATACTACATGCTGTTGGGTCTGGATTTAAAAAAGGTAATGTCAGTATTTCCATTAAACTAAGGGTGGGGAACCTTTTTTCTGCCAGATATGGGATATGTACAGCGTAATTTGCGGTGTGTACAAAATGATGTACTTTATTATACAGTGGAACCTTGGATTACGAGCATAATTCATTCTGACAGTGGACTTTTAAACCAAGTTACTCTAATATCAAAGCGAATTTTCCCATAGGAAATCATTGAAAAACAGATTTGTTCCACAACGCAAAAATATTGACTGTATTTATACAAACTTATTAAAGTAATACAATGTAATGTAGTCATATACAATTATTACAGTACACTAATACAAAATACAGTACAGTAAAAAACATTAAAACAAATTAAACTGCTCTTTAGCTTACAAAAGGATTTTTGGTGTTCGAGAGGTTCACTATAGAGAGAAAAATGATGTATAAATACAACCACCTTTATTCTAGTAGAATAAACAACAAAACACCCCAAATCTATTCTCCCCAAAATAAGGGCAGAACTAAGGCTGCTTTCACACATCCGGCTTGAGCTCTGCGGCTCAATCCGGCTATGCAAGCTATGCAACGGATGCGGTGAACACACCGCATCCTTTGCATAAGTTTTTCCTTTGCGGCCAGTCCGGTTTTTGCCGCTTGCGGCATGCTACTGAGCATGCGCAGTGGCAAAAACCGCATGCGGCGGCCGGATGCGGTTATTGCCGCATCCGGCCGCCATAGGCATGCATTGAAAAATGCGCCGCATTGGCCGAATGCGGTGCGATGCGGGTTTTTTTTGCCGCACGAAACAACGTGCCAGGCAACGTTCCATCCGGCCGCCGCATCGGCTAAATCTGCCGCATGCGGCAAAAACCGTACGGAACGCAAGGCAATGCGGCACTAATTAAAGTCTATGCAGAAAAAACGCAACCAGCAGCAAAAAAAAAACGGTTGCGATTTTCCTGCAAAGTGCCGGAGTGTGCCGCATTGCAGAAACCGGAGGTGTGAAAGCAGCCTAAGCCAAATGTGGGGTAGGAATAGTGCACAGGCAGATTACAGTATAAGCAATGTGCCGTACGGGTTAGCAGAAAGGAAGTACAATACTGTATCCACAAATGCAAATTGATAGACATGCTATATATACAGTGCCTTGCGAAAGTATTCGGCTCCCTTGAATTTTTCAACCTTTTCCCATATTTCAGGCTTCAAACATAAAGATAAAAATTTTAATGTTATGGTGAAGAACCAACAACAAGAGGGACATAATCGTGAAGTTGAACGAAATTTATTGCTTATTTTAAACTTTTTTGTAAAAAAGAATAAACTGAAAATTGGGGCGTGCAATATTATTCATCCCCTTTACTTTCACTTCAGCAAACTCACTCCAGAAGTTCATTGAGGATCTCTGAACGATCCAATGTTGTCCTAAATGACTGATGATGATAAATATAATCCACCTGTATGTAATCAAGTCTCTGTATAAATGCACCTGCTCTGTCATAGTCTCAGTGTTCTGTTTAAACCCCTTAACGACCGCGGGCAGTAATATTTACGTCCTAGCGGTCATAATGTTACTGCCCGTGGTCTGCTGCCAGCAGCATGCCGCGATCGGTGCACATCTCAGCTGATTTTCACAGCTGAGATGTGTGCCTGCTAGGCACAAGCAGAATCGTTATCTGCTCGTGCCGTTAAATGGTGCTGTCAATATGTGACAGCGCCATTATAACGACATCGGCGGTAAAGTTTTACTTACCGCCCGATACCGGAATTTACGTGACTTGTTCACGTGACGTCCGGTGGTTGTCATGGTAGCACAGGGTCATGTGATGATGACTCTACTATACATGACTTGCTTTCAGTTTCACTCGGCCCGGAGCCGAGTGAAGGAGAAAGTGAGCGTATCTGCTGTTTACAGCTGTGTAGCTGTGATCAGCAGATAGGGAAGAACGATCGGATTGTTGATCCATATAGCCCCCTAGGGGGACTAGTAGAATAAAAAAAAGTAAAAAAAAGTTTTAAAAATTTTTCAAAAAAACCTAAGTTCAAATCACCCCCCTTTCGCCCCATTGAAAATTAAAGGGTTAAAAAAAAATGTATACACACATTTGGTATTGCCGCGTTCAGAAACGCCCGAGCTATCAAAATATGAAATCAATTAATTTGATCAGTAAACGGCGTAGCGGCAAAAAAATTCCAAATGCCAAAATGAGGGTTTTTTTGTTGCCACAATGTTTGCGCAAAATGCAATAACAGGCGATCAAAATGTATCATCTGTGCAAAAATGGTACAGTTAAAAACGTCAGCTCGAGACGCAAAAAATAAGCCATCACTGAGCCATACTGAAAAATGAGAACGCTCCGGGTCACAGAATATGGCGTAAAACGTGCACCACTTTTTTCAGACAAACTTCCGATTTTTTTTTTTAACCCCTTGTATAAAAGTAAACCTATACATGTTTGGTGTCTACGGACTCGCACTGACCTGAGGCATCACACCGACACATCAGTTCCTTTCTTGCCTTTTCATTGGGGGACATAGATAGTGGGTATTATGATGTCTCCAGGGAGGCGTGACACTAGATTTTCAAAAGTGTTAGCTCTTTCCCCCACAGCATATACCCTAGCTAGGCAGGAAACTAGCTCAGTTTTTTTTTAGTGTCAGCAGGGAGGCTGACATGTCTGGACTGAGCTCCACCAGAGGTGCCTCAGGCCAGCTTATTTTGTTTTTATTTTTACTTTTTATTTTCTTTTTCTTATTAAATCTATTTTTGATAGGGGCAATACCAGGGTGCCTTGCCACCCCCGTTTCCCCCGTGTACGGGCAGAGGAAACCTGGCGTGCACAAGCAGTCAGTCTTCCCTCGCGCCCAAGTGGTCGGGTTTGCGTACCCCCTCCAGGCTCCCTGGAAGCACCTCACACCAAGGTAGCTCCAGAGGGCTAGCAGAGCCGAGGACCTGCTTCAGCCTTGAGCCGAAGATGCGTCCCTGAGATCCCCGCATCCATCACCGACGCGTCTTCAGATGGAGCCAGGAGCAGGTAGGGAGACGAATCATCTGTCCCCTGCATCCAAACCGCCGCCTGAAAAGGCGCCGGTGGGGCAATGCAGGCCATGAACCTGGGGAGCATCATTAATTTAGCCCCCGGCTTCGGCCTGCATCCTAGCAACGCCCCCTCTCACTGCTCTGGAAGCCGCTCCCTCACTCAGGAGCAGCTCCTTTCCGATTGGTCTCAGGGCTGGGACTAAGTGTGACGGCCAATCAGCCTCTGGGGGCCGTCTCTCTCCTCCAGGCTGCCAGGAATGCTGGACGCCATTTTCCACGTGGGGAGCAGACTTGGCTCTGCACTTCTGCAGCACTATATACCGCTCTGCTCAGCGGTATATCGCTGTCTATCTAGCGGTGTGTGCCTGCTG
This sequence comes from Anomaloglossus baeobatrachus, assembly GCF_048569485.1. Taxonomy (NCBI): domain Eukaryota; kingdom Metazoa; phylum Chordata; class Amphibia; order Anura; family Aromobatidae; genus Anomaloglossus; species Anomaloglossus baeobatrachus. Next base: position 323,267,700 of record NC_134353.1, on the reverse strand, counting down.
GCTAGCGGTGTATATCAGCGGTATATGCTGGCTCTGCCTGCAGGTATATGCCGGCTGTTTGACAGTATATGCAATTTTGCGACGGTATATACCGGCTCTGCATTGCAGTCACTTTATAATACTGCTAGTAGCTCCTCACTCATATAACTCTATAGGGCTGTAGGACTCTATTGCTGACATGCGTAACCGCAAGGGTGATAAAGCTTCCCAGGCGTCCTCTATGGACCTGTTCTTTGCCTGTACCACCTGTGGACGCTCGTTTTCTAACGAAGCTATCCACTATGCCGGGGCTGCGATGCCCCTTCTACCGTGTCACATCAGACCCTGTTGCCGGACCAGGATGCCGTGCAGTCTCTGGATTCTGCTCCGGCCACCGGCCAGGCAGCTCCCCCGTCTGAGACTTAATGCCTGCATGGGCTCTTATAATGTCTAAAAGGTTAGATGACCTTGCCTCTCAGATATCCCAGCCGTCCTCAGGCTCCCACAGCCTTCCCCTGGCTTAGCTCCCTCAGAGGAGCCCGCCTGCTTCGTCTGGTCTCTCTTCCCCAGAATGTAAAAAGGCTGTTTCCAAAAGGCGCCATTGCGACCTCTACGCCTCTTCAGACTCGGACGATGGTCAGTCTGATCCGGGCTCTGTGACTTTTAGTAGTCACGATTCCCATGACTCTGACTCTGATTCAGATGTCGTTTCTCAGTCTAGGCATATAGAAGATACACTGATTTCGGCTGTCAATCACTCTCTGTCGATCTCTGATCAGCCTCCTGACCCGACTTCTCAGTCGGCAATCAAGCGGGCCAAGAAGCCTCCTAAATCCTTTGCTCAGGATCCGGTTTTTCGGCAAATTATATCTAAACGGTGGGATCACCCTGATAGAAGGTTTAATAAAAAACCCTTCTCTTCATTCGCTTATCCCTTTCCCTCTGAAATGGTAAGCCCTGGTCAGTACCCCCCGTTGTGGATCCGCCAGTATCCAGACTGGCTAAACACACGGTCATGTCTGTTTCAGACAACGCGTCTCTCAAGACTCGTCCGACCGCGCAGTTGATGCTGCGGTGAAATCTATTTTCCAGGCTTCGGGCTCCTCTCTTCGCCCCCTGTTTGCCTTAACATGGCGAGAGCTATGGGGGTGGGGAGCAAAAACCTACGCAGGATGCTTCGCTCTTGTAATATTCCCCCTGCGCTTTTGAGATCCTTGATTTCTTCTGTCTAGCCTCTAATTATTTTCTTCACGGCTCCCTAGATGCAGCTAGTTTGTCAGCCCTATCGGCGGCCAATGCTGTCTTTGCCCGCAGAGTCCTTTTGGCTAAAAAAATGGAATGCGGACAGTGCCTCCAAGAAATCCCTGTCCACACTCCCCTTCCATGGCCTGCGTCTGTTTGGAGAATCCCTGGAGCGGCCTGTATCCAGGAATTTTAAAAAAATCTCCTTGGCGCAGGCAGTCCTTTCGGCCTGCCCCCCAAAAACCATCAGCCCAAGGATCGTCCCAATGCTCAGATCGAGGATCCGGTCCCTCAAGGGTCTCTTCTTGGCGTTCCCACTCCAAGCAACCTAAACCCAAAGGACCTCGCTCTGTACAGGCCCCCTCAGCATGACGCCAGGTATCCCTCAGATCCAACCCCTGTTGGAGGGCGGCTTCTGCTTTTTCGGGATATCTGGCTAGACCACACTTGCGATGCTTGGGTTCGAGAAATCGTCACCTCAGGTTACAAGATCGATTTCCATTCCCTGCCGGCCAACAGGTTTCTGTGTTCTCGTCTTCCAAAGTCCAAAACGCAAAGCCAGGCCTTATTTCAGGCCATAGCCTCTTTACAGAAAGCAAATGTTATCATTCCAGTGCCCCTGGAACAGTGCGGCAAAGGTTTCTATTCAAACCTTTTTGTCGTTCCCAAAAAAGATGGCTCTGTCCGCCCTATCTTGGACCTCAAATGGCTGAACAAATTCGTACGGATTCGAACTTTCCGAATGGAATCATTAAGCGCAGTGCTAGCCGCCATGGAACCTGGAGAATTCCTAGCTTCCATAGACGTTCAAGATGCTTATTTACACATTTCCATATGTGTCTCTCATCAACGGTTCCTTCGCTTTGCCGTAGGACACCGTCATTTCCAATTAAGGGGCCTCCCCTTTGGGCTGGCCACTGCGCCTTGGGTCTTCACAAAGGTCATGGCGGCCGTCATGTCCATTTTACACCCCAGAGGCATCCTGGTCGTTCCCTATTTGGGCGACCTTCTTATCAAAGGGAGCTCTCTTCTAGTTTGCTCAGAAAGCGTGCAGATTTGCCTAGACACGCTGTCAAGGCTAGGGTGGCTTATCAACTTCAACAAGTCATCCCTCAACAGCGCATCACCTTTTTAGGTATGCTGATAGACACGGCTCAGTCCCGGGTTTTTCTTCCAGAGGACGAGGTCTTCCCTGATCCGGGCCGCCCAATCCCTCCGCTCTCGCCGTCACACATCCCTTCGGAATGGAATGAGAGTGTTAGGCAAGATGGTGACGGTCATAGAAGCCGTGTCCTATGCCCAATTCCATCTGCGCCCTCTACAACTGGATCTTCGCTCCTCCTGGGACAAGAATCCAGCTTCCCTAGACCGGTCAGTTCGCCTATCTCGGTCTGCGCTCGGTTAACTCGTCTGGTGGACTCAAGTCTCATCCCTATCTCAAGGGAAGTCCTTCCGCCCGGTCTACTGGCAAGTAGTCACGACGGATGCCAGCCTGATAGGCTGTGGGGGCGATGTTTCTCCACCACACTGTTCACGGACGCTGGTCTCCGTCCGAGCGCTCCCTGCACATCAACGTTCTAGAGATCAGAGCCATATTTCTGGCCCTTCAGAATTTTCAACCCTTACTATTGGGCCTCACTGTTCGGATCCAGTCAGACAATGCCACGGCCGTGGCTTACATCAACCGCCAGGGAGGAACTCGCAGCAAGGCAGCGATGAAGGAAGTATCCAGGATTCTTCTTTGGGCAGAGAAGCACATCCCCATTATTTCAGCTGTCCATATCCCAGGGGTAGACAACTGGGCCGCAGACTTTCTCAGCAGGCAAGGTCTAGCGGCAGGGGAATGATCCCTCCACGACGAAGTGTTCCATCAGATCACTCTTCGTTGGGGACTTCCGGATGTGGACCTCATGGCGTCTCGAATGAATGCCAAAATACATCCCTTCATATCCCGGTCGAGAGACCCGCTAGCGATCGGCTCCGTCGCCCTAGTCTTTCCGTGGGCGCAGTTCTGCCTACCCTACATCTTCCCTCCGTTTCCTCTCATTCCAAGACTAATCAAGAAAATCAAAGTGGAGGGAATCCCGGTGATCCTCGTTGCCCTGGACTGGCCCAGGAGAGCCTGGTACCCAGAGCTTCTCCAACTGCTCGGCGACACTCCCTGCCGTCTTCCCGACCGCCCGGATCTTCTGTCGCAAGGTCCAATATTCCACCAGAATACAGCACAGCTGCATTTGACGGCGTGGCGCTTGAATCCTTGATTCTAGCCAAATCAGGTCTTTCTCCTAAGGTGGTTCATACCATGCTTAATGCTCGGAAGCCCTCCTCCGCCAGTATCTACCACAGGACCTGGAAGACCTATCTTTCCTGGTGTGACCGTCATAATCGGTCGCCCCTTACCTTTTCAATCCCTAATGTTCTTGCCTTTCTGCAAGACAGTCTGGACTCGGGACTAGCTCTCAGTACCCTTAAAGGACAAGTTTCTGCCTTGTCAGTATTTTTCCAGAAGTGGCTGGCTTCTCGCCCTCAGGTCCGTACCTTTCTTCAAGGGGTGGCGCATTTGGCCCCTCCTTATCGCCACCCCTTAGATCCCTGGGATCTGAATCTGGTTCTCGGAGCTCTTCAGCTTCCTCCCTTCAAACCTCTGAGAGAAATCTCTCTTCAACGACTGTCCTGGAAGGTTGCCTTTTTAGTCGCCATTACCTCTATCAGGCGAGTGTCCGAACTAGCGGCTCTTTCCTGTAGTTCACCTTACCTGATTTTCCATCACGATAAGGTGGTCCTTCGGCCTTCCCTCGCCTTTCTTCCGAAGGTTGTATCTTCTTTCCACTTAAACGAGGACATTGTGTTGCCGTCATTCTGCCCGCTCCCGGTCCACTCTTTTGAAAAAGCCCTTCACACTCTAGATCTCGTGAGGGCTCTGCGGATCTACATCTCCAGAACAGCGCCGTTGCGCAAGTCCGATGCCCTCTTCGTCCTCTCACAAGGACACAAAAAGGGCAATCCGGCTTCTAAATCCACGATTTCTCAATGGATTAGGACTGCCATCTGTGAGGCATACATAGCACGAGGTTCTGTTCCCCCTCAATCTGTGCGGGCCCACTGTACGCGAGCAGTGGGTGCTTCCTGGGCTATCCGCCATCAGGCTTCGGCGGCCCAACTTTGCAAGGCCGCTACCTGGTCCAGTGTGCACACGTTTACAAAATTCTACAGAGTGCATACGCATGCCTCCGCAGATGCTGCTCTTGCAAGACAAGTCCTTCAGGCGGCAGTGGCCCATTTATAAGTGGCCACTGCTCGTTTTGTTTTTTTTTGTTTTTGTTTTTTTTTACAGTGTTTTGATATGTGTTCACTGCAGTTGCAGTTGTTAGTCAGCTCTTAGTCTGATGTTATACACTGTTAATAGTTCAGTTCCCACCCAGGGACTGCTTTGGGACGTCCCACTGTCTGTGTCCCCCAATGAAAAGGCGAGAAAGGAAATTACATTTTTGTGTACTCACCGTAAAATGTCTTCCTTGGAGCCTTTCATTGGGTGACACAGCTCCCACCCTTGTGGCTTTAGTTTCCTTCTCCTACTGCTTTTACACCAAGCTGAGCTAGTTTCCTGCCTAGCTAGGGTATATGCTGTGGGGAAAGGAGCTAACACTTTTGCAAATCTAGTGTCACGCCTCCCTGGAGACATCATAATACCCACTATCTGTGTCCCCCCAATGAAAGGCTCCAAGGAAGACATATTTTACGGTGAAGGTACCGTGGAGAAGATAAAAAGGCATGAAAGTTTGCCGACACAATACACCTTATGGAGATGACTGTTTGTACATGGTAACATACATGGAAGGCTGCACAAGTAGATAAAGTGACACAGAGCAATACAATATCAGTAAATAGTAAGCACAAAAACATACCCAGTACAGCCTAATTACCAGGGAATCAAAACATAAAGTGCCAGCAGTGCAGAGGACAGAGGTCTGGAGACCCCCCCAGGAAGGGTATCTACTTGTGCAGCCTTCCATGTATGTTACCATGTACAAACAGTCATCTCCATAAGGTGTATTGTATCGGCAAACTTTCATGCCTTTTTATCTTCTCCACGGTACCTTTTTGTATTTAAACTATTGAACTACTTTAATAAATATACTTAATATTTTGCATATGATCCACTTTGTCCTCCTGTTTTTGAATTGATTCATGTGGTTTGCACCCATTTCCACGGTTTACCTTGGATGTTTTTTTCCGTGGTTCCTCTTTCTCTTTACTTGAGATTATGCTTTTGCCTTGATGGATCTCTATTGTATTTTATATTTTACGGTGAGTACACAAAAATGTAATTTTTACCACATAGTGAACACACTGAATAAAATATCTCAAAAACAATAGTGCTATCGCACTTTTTTTGCAATTTTTCTGCATTTGGAATTTTTTTGCCGTTTTCCAGTACACTATATGGTAAAACTTTTATGGTTTCATTTAAAAGTACAGCTCCTTCCGCAAACAATGAGCCCTCACATGACCATATTGACTGAAAAATAAAAAAGTTACGTCTCTCCGAAGAAGAATGGCGAAAAAAAACAAAGCGAAAAATCGTCCGGTCGTGAAGGGGTTAAAGCACAGAGCATTATGAAGAACAAGGAACACAACCGGCAGGTCCGTGCTACTCTTGTGGAGACGTTTAAAGCCAGATTTGTTACAAAAAGATTTCCACAACTTTAAAGATCCCAAGGAGCACTGTGCAAGCGATCATATTGAAATGGAAGAAGTATCATACCACTGCAAATCTACCAAGACCCGGACATCCCTCAAAAATTTCATCTCAAACAAGGAGAAGACTGATCAGAGATACAGCCAAAGAGGCCCGTGATCACTAAGGATAACCTACAGAGATCTACAGCTGAGGTGGGAGAGTCTGTCCATAGGACAACAATCAGTCGTACACTGCACAAATCTGGCCTTTATGGAAGAGTGGCAAGGAGAAAGACATTTCTCAAACATATCCATAAAAAGTGTTGTTTAAAGTTTGCCTCAAGCCACCTGGGAGACACACCAAACATGTGGAAGAAGGTGCTCTGGTCAGATGAAACCAAAATCGAACTATTTGGGCACAATGCCAAATGATATGTTTGGCGTAAGAGCAACACAGCTCATCACTCTGAACACACCATCCCTACTGTCAAACATGGTGGTGGCAGCATCATGGTTTGGTCCTGCTTTTCTTCAGCAGGGACAGGGAAGATGGTTAAAATTGATGGGAAGATGGATGGAGCCAAATACAGGACCATTCTTGAAGAAAACCTATTGGAGTCTGCAAAAGACCCGAGACTGGGACGGAGATTTGTCTTTCAACAACACAATGATCCAAAACATAAAACAAACTCTACAATGGAATGGTTCACAAATAAACGTATCCAGGTGTTAGAATGGCCAAGTCAAAGTCCAGACCTAAATCCAATCGAGAATCTGTGGAAAGAGCTGAAAACTGCTGTTCACAAACTCTCCATCCAACCTCACTCAGCTCCAGCTATTTACAAAGGAAGAATGGGCAAGAATTTCAGTCTCTCGATGTGCAAAACTGATAGACGAATACCCCAAGTGACTTGCAGCTGTAATCACAGCAAAAGGTGGCACTACAAAGTATTAACTTAAAGGGGACAAATAATATTGCATGCCCCACTTTTCAGTTTATTTTTTATAAAAGTATAAAATAAGCAATAAATATCATTCAACTTCACAATTGTGTCCCACTTGTTGTTTCTTCACCATAAAATTAAAATTTTTTATCTTTGTTTGAAGCCTGAAATGTGGGAAAAGGTTGAACAATTCAAAGGGGCCGAATACTTTCGCAAGACACTGTATGTACTTTACTGTTCAATGGTATACAGTACATATGTACATAGTTACCTCCAGAGTGGGTCATAGCGTCATGAAAGGACGGAACTGTCAGTGTGCACGGTGAGTATTTGCTCTTATTGCAAAGCATTGCTCTTAAACCAAGTTGCAAATTTTTTAAAAGCTTTGCTTGTCTTGCAAAACGCTCTCAAACCAACTTACTCTTAATCCAAGGTTCCACTGTACTGTTATTTTTGGTCAAAACGCCTAATTAGTTCACCCCTAATGGGATGACTGTAAAGGGTTCTTTACACGCTGCGACATCGCTAGCTATCTCGTTAGCGATGTAACACGCCAGATCGCACATACGATTTGCTGAGATCGCACATGTGACCGGCGCTAAAAAATTACCTATCTGCGATCTCGGCAAATCGTATCTGCGATTTGGCGTATCACATCGCTAACAAGATCGCTAGCGATGTCGCAGCGTGTAAAGCACCTTTATCTCCTCTTTGGTGAGGCATGTGATGTTAGATGGGCTGATGTATACATTACAAAAGATGCACTGAGACTGCTGTATGTACATTAGATAGGATACATGGAGATTACTGCATATACATTAGATATGATACACTGAGACTCCTGAATATACATTACATGGGATACACCGAGACTGCTGTATATACAGTACATGATATGGGTAAACGAGACTTGGCCCTAACACTGCAGCCCACTGGGAATACTCCCTAGGGCCAGACAAAATGTTATCAGTCCACGGGCCTCAATTTACCAACCTTATAATTAAATGGATCCATTTTTAAACTGAAGTCACCCAAAATTATGTTTTGAACACAATGATTTTTTTTTTTTTTCTTTTGAAAAACTAGGATGTTCATTTTGGATCTTTTTAGTATATGCTTTATTATTAACCAGTAACAGTAGTAAAATATAGTGGTCTGATTAGAGTATAGTGCAAAAATCTGTGTAACCTGATATATATCAGGACAAATATTTGCCCCTTACACAATGCACTACTCATAAACTCGTGTCTGCCGTATGGATGAGATACTGATGAGCACTCTGTGGAGCCCACTTTACTTCACTTTGCCTTCTTGGTTTCCGACTCCTGTTTAAGAGTAATTCACTTTTGGAAGTTATTATATTACTGTTATCCCTATGCTATTGTGATTCATGTGAGGACTTTCTCTTTTGTCATTCCAAATTGTTTCATTGTTTTGCTTTGTAGAACAGATGTGATCATCTACGTAGTGGAGCGCTCCCCTAATGGCACCTCGCGAAGAGTATCCGCTACCATTTTAAACAACCACTTTGAGCAAAACAACATCAAAGCGAATTTGCAGCAACTTGGAGTCACTTTAACCATTGCTCGAACCGAGATGTCCCCAGCACAGATCAAACAGCTTCTTCAGAATCCACCCACTGGTAAGAACTCTTTACATAGCAAGGTCAATAATTCTTGATGTTTTTCTATGTCACTTCTGATAAGGAGTTCGGGCTTTCAGTTAGAGCTCGTTCAGAGATTTTTCACAAATTGCATACGTATTTTTCACTTGTAGATCTCCTAATATTACCTATTCTGGCCTGTGGAGCTGTTCACATGTCTGGGACTGAGTGCAGACATGTCCAGTTTTGATCTGAAACGTGTGTGCTGTCTGTTTTTTGTGTTGTTTGTTTTTTTTTTAGGTTCGTCTTTTAGGAGACTCTTATGAAAATGTCTCATACACGCACAAAATATATATAAATATTACTTTTACATCTGATTCTTGGTTTCAACGCTGACTATAAAATACACAACTCAACTGGGTATTGTTATATTAACCCGTTTTTAAGCTTGACCGTGTGTCTGTACAGTCTGCCATGTCTGCACATTGCACAGGCCAGCCGTCCTTATTTGGCAAACATACATTTCAGAACAGTTTTCCATCTAATAAATGGGATGCTAGCGCTCTAATTGATTTTTATTTATTTTAAGGTGTGGAGTCAGTCATTTGGGACCAAGCAAAAATTGATAACCCTGAACCAGATAGGTGAGTTTTTGTTTTTTTTTTTTGTTTTTTTTAAATTCCATTATTTACCAGTAAACCAATGTATTTGGCAGTTTATCCAGATTTTATGTGAACTTTTACATGTAATTCCAGAGTCACTCTAGAGATTGCTTATACAGTTGTTTACGTCTTTACCAGGATTATTTGACAGACCCTCAGTCATTTCTTGCCTCAGCTCCTGCTCTTACTGGACCTATGACTGTGGTCACACATGGCAAATTAGTTGTGGAGTTTGTATGTAGAATTCACAGCTAAAGCACAATACGCTCAATGTGAATTGGTTTTCTTTTAAAAATAAAATACAATGCACATTTGAGGACATTCTCCATAGTTTCAAATCCAAGATAGGACTCATTTTTGTCTTTTAAAGTTGGGTTCTGAATGCGATCCCCAACCCATGGTATAACGTTTGGACCGCCGGGGGTCAGACCTCTGTGGCCTCTAGCCACTTCGAGGGCTTTTAAGATTCTTTAGAATTAATTGGAGTTTGATGTGCACTACCGCTGTATTCATTCTAATGCCAGTGCCGAAGATCAGCCAAATCGAGAATGAAGGAATGGTAGTGTTCATAATCAACCAATGCAAAATTAAAAAAAAAACACACTGTACTGCACAACTTTCACTTCTTTTTTTTTTTTTTTTTTAGCTGCTGTTCTTGTCTCTTAAACATGTGTACTGTCTCTGCAAAAAAAACCAAAACATTTTAACTGTTTTCGGTTTCTACTCACCGCTTCATTGGGAGCCGAGCGATGCCAGTGACATCACATTTATTTCTTTGCCAGCTTGTGTGCCCCCGCAGGAGGTATCCTGTACCTGCCCTATTGCTTGTAGGACCAGATGACAGTTACGTTCCATTTCGCTCTCCATTAACTGCTCTGTAACTTGGCATCTGAGCTCCAATAGTGTAGGCTCTGCGCAGCTTATGAGATATAATGAAGTAAAAATTGGTACCAGGCATTAAATTGTGTACACATCATCTGGACCAGGGATCTATATTCCGATTATAGACTGGACCACTGCTCATAGGAGACCTCTGTGGAGAAACAACCTTGGTGCTCACGGCTCCTAGGCTATATCAGCAGCTCCTTCTCCAATTTTTGGATTAGTAAATTCTACACCAACTTTCATATCTACAAGCAGGGTTACATTGGATAACATGTAGTCTTTTTATCTATTTTTTCCCAGATTGATCCCTGTCGCTATGGTTGGCTTCAAGGAACTTCTTAGAAGATTAAAAGTTCAAGATCAAATGACAAAGCAGCACCAGTCCAGGCTAGATGTAAGTTTTAAGAACAAGAGAACCTTGAGTCAGTATCAAATATGAACACATTTTTATTAAAGTTTCTAGGCATACAAAAATTATTAACCTATTCCTATCCTGAGTTCCCCCGGGGGGGGGACATTTCAAAAATTCCATTACGCTCCTTTGTCGTGCCACTGCCTTGTTTATCAATCATATGTGAATAAATTGATTTCCTGTTGATTTATTTTACAAAATTCATTCATATTGCAAAATTCTGTTTTTGACGGTTTTTCCCAATTATAATAGGATTTCAATGGGCAGAACCGGAAATTTTATTGGATAGGAAAAGGTTAAATATTTGAAACTGGGACCGCGGACAAACTGGGTAACTTGCTGCACAGCCGCCCGCCCCGCACGCACAGAGAGGCAGCCAGCAGGCTGCCCGCCCACCCTGCGTGCAAGCGGCCGGGTACCTGTGCTTGTGTGCGGGTGCCTGTGCACCTGCCGCCCGCACACAGCACCCGGCTGCCGCCCGCACACAGCACCCGGCTGCCGCCCGCACACAGCACCCGGCTGCCGCCCGCACACAGCACCCGGCTGCCGCCCGCACACAGCACCCGGCTGCCGCCCGCACACAGCACCCGGCTGCCGCCCGCACACAGCACCCGGCTGCCGCCCGCACACAGCACCCGGCTGCCGCCCGCACACAGCACCCGGCTGCCGCCCGCACACGGGCACCCGGCTGCCGCCCGCACACGGGCACCCGGCTGCCGCCCGCACACGGGCACCCGGCTGCCGCCCGCACCCGGCTGCCGCCCGCACACGGGCACCCGGCTGCCGCCCGCACACGGGCACCCGGCTGCCGCCCGCACACGGGCACCCGGCTGCCGCCCGCACACGGGCACCCGGCTGCCGCCCGCACACGGGCACCCGGCTGCCGCCCGCACACGGGCACCCGGCTGCCGCCCGCACACGGGCACCCGGCTGCCGCCCGCACACAAGCACGGGTACCCGGCTACCACCGCACCCGCACACAAGCACGGGTACCCGGCTACCACCGCACCCGCACACAAGCACGGGTACCCGGCTGCCACCGCACGCAAGCACAGGTACCCGGCCGCCCGATCGCCGCACAGACAGGATACCCAGGTACTGCTATATTCGGATTATAAGACGCACCCCCCATTTTTTTCCCAAATTTTTGGGAGGAAAAGTGCGTCTTATAAAGCGAAAAATACGGTACTTGGTTATCCCATCACACATATAGAAGGATTTTCATCCACTTTTATATAATGTCCACTAGATGGTGATATATGCACATCTCCCAATGCACAGTCAACAATGCATGTACTGTATATCATTCGTGTCTCTATCCTTCCTTCCATAACCAGTGTCTCTATCTCCACCAATTTACACAGACAATTCAATCAAGTAGAATAGTAGACAGATAGTAGAAGGTCCCTTGATAAAGCGAGTTGCGAAACACGCGTCGCGGAGTAGTCCTCACTTGCCATGGGTATATATTAACCTTCTTTTGTCTGACTACTTGATTGGACAGATTCAATTATTTTGGTATGAATAAATGATAGTTTGCAGTGTTTCTTCAAGCATTTGGAAGCACAGGCTATTGACTATTTTTGCACAAATGTTCCATTAGAAGATAAGTGTTTATGTTTATACTTGAATGCTGGGAACATTTAGAAGTACTTAATATGAAAAATTATTTGTATATAAATATAGTAACTGTTCAGACTGATTACATACTGGGATAATTTTTCTATACATGTACAATATGTGAAAAGTAATTAATTATTTTTTCCGTGGATCACTCAGATAAGCATTCTGTTGACTGGGATCATATTTTGATGATGATAATTTAATAACTTTTGTATGTCTAGAAACTTTGATACAAATGTGTTCATATTTGCTACTGACTCAAGGTTCTCTTGTTCTTCGTTTACGTATGGAGTCTTAAGGTGTCAGAGATTGGTCATTATGGGTTTCTGGAACTTTCTTGCTGTGCTAGTTGTAAGTTTTAGTTCGGAGTTTCCTCTTTCAAGAATTTGTCGATGAGTTTGTAATCTAACTGTGTTAAATTTATAATTCTAGATTATATCCGAAGACATAAGCGAGTTACAGAAAAATCAGGCAACCACAATGGCAAAAATTGCACAGTACAAGCGGAAATTAATGGAACTGTCCCATAGAGTCCTTCAGGTACAAATGTGCTCTCTGTAGGGAGTAGTATGATATTGTATTTTTATTTAATTTTTTTGGCTTTTGGTAGGTCTTAATATATTGTGAACATCTATATTACTAGGGGCATGTGTGACTGGGTATGCGACACAGCAAGCAGGGACACCAGGCCGATGAACAATCCAACAAGTTTTATTGAGGCACGGAGCATAGAACATCTAATATCAATATTGTTCTTTAGCGTCCACAATAAGTTCTCAAAGTTCCAAGGGCGCCACCCGGCAATCCTACGCCAGAGAACATATAGAAGTAATCCTATGAAGTCAATGGATCCAACAGATGAGGGACACAACCCAATCCCACGTGACAGCCCATTTCCAATGTCTAATAGTCCAAACACGGGCACCAGGACCTGGCCACAGCAACAGATCCTAGACCTTCACCAGACACAGCCTCAACCAACTAACAAAACGTGGCTCATTCTTCCACCTTTCCTTAGATCCGCCCCCTGGTTGGGCAGAAGTGCTCACACCCACCCCTTTAACATTTTCTACTTTTAGCTCCTAATATAAAAAAGTTTCCAGAACACAGTCTCCAGGGATTGTGTATTAGGGAAGCCCCCTGCAGAGGAGAACATTATACATGCAACCCCCCACCAGTTCAAGTACAATAGATGCTGCTGGAGGCCTGATTACATTTTGGTGCAGGCTGGGGGGACACACTGTTCCAGCACTTTCATTCAGTACCAACAAACAGTATGTCCTCATAGATGGTCATTTTATTGTTCGTGTTCATGCTTTTAAAGACAAACTCCACTATCCCCACTTATTGAGTCTGATTTGACACAATCTGCATCTAATTAATCAAAGTGGCAACATTTTTGGCTTTGGTCCTGGTTGGCTTTGCCAAAGTGGTCAGCGCATTGGAGTGGCATTGCCCACCCAACAATTCTTCAAAAGTCATGCCTCGTTAGTGGCTCAATTTACTCTAGAAATGTACTTCAGGTCCTGACTGGAGTAACATTTCTGATGAGGCACATGGAGGTGCACGCCAATTATAAGATGCAGCTATTTAATTTAGTGCACCTTAGGCTGCTTCGTCTTTATTAAGGCCGGCATGTACAATGCCACTTTTAATGAATCACACCCTATGTATGTAGCAATGAGATTATATTTTATTTTTCTTGCTGCTGTTTTATTTTCTTCTTTTCTTTGTCGCTCCATTGGGAGACCCAGACAATTGGGTGTATAGCTATTGCCTCCGGAGGCCACACAAAGTATTACACTCAAAAGTGTAAGGCCCCTCCCCTTCTGGCTATACACCCCCAGTGGGATCACTGGCTCATCAGTTTTCATGCTTTGTGCAAGGAGGTCAGACATCCACACATAGCTCCACTGTTTAGTCAGCAGCAGCTGCTGACTATGTCGGATGGAAGAAAAGAGGGCCCATACTAGGGCCCCCAGCATGCTCCCTTCTCACCCCACTTTATGTCGGAGGTGTTTGTTAAGGTTGAGGTACCCATTGCGGGTACGGAGGCTGGAGCCCACATGCTGATTCCTTCCCCATCCCTGTTACAGGGCTCTGGGCGAAGTGGGATTTTAACGGTCTCCAGGCACTGAGACCGTGCTCCATCTGCAGCCCCTGGAGAAGACGCTGGATATGGAGCGGAGTACATCAGGGACATGGCCCTGCTTCCTCAAGGTACTCTGTGTCCCCGTGCATTTCGCACGCACACCGCAGCATTGCTGGGTGTGTTAGTGCGCCGGGGACATCAGCGCTGCTGCGCTTGTGCCATTGTCTCACTTCAGCTTAGCTGAGTGGGCAGACTTATGTAGAACGGTCGCGCCGGCCGCTGGGACTGCGACGCGGCTGGGACTTGTGGTGCGCCGGGGACTTCCGCGCTGGCCGCGCTTTTACGGCGGCCGCGCTTATAAATAGAGTCCCCGGCTTTTGCGGCCTAGTTCGTTCGTTAACGCCCACAGGCCTGCCAGTCAGGGTAGGGGCGTGACGCTGCACATCACGGCAGCCCGGAGAGCTGGAGTATGTTTTGCATACTCCACCCCTCTCACTGTGTGCACTGTGAAACCGGATTCCCGCACTTTCTCAAGCACGCCCACGGCTTCCTTCTCTAACACAGGACGCCGGCAGCCATTATTGTCAGTTCTTTCTATAGCGATAAAACAGACAAGTGTGGGAACACCCTGACAGGGATTCTGAGGTTCACACAATCGCTGTGAGCAGGCGTTAATCAGCACTTGTGGTGCTAACCCCACTAGTGCCGAAGTGCATTGAGATATATGCTTCTACGCTATGCATTGCACTGTTTTGGTCGTACTTTTGTATATATCCTCCTTATTGTGCGGAGGAGATTACAGCATACTGTCTGTGGAAAACAGAGGTGCAGAAGCACATGTTTTCCATGCAGCCGGTACAGCAGGTACGGCTATATGGCCGGCAGGTTACATACACCCCCATTGTATGCAACTCAGCCGTAGTCTCTGCTAATGATCCAGAGGCTGGGGATGAAGTCTGCAGTGTTTACTGACAGATTTTCTGAGACTATGGCTGTGATACTAGAAGCCTTGCAGTCCAGACAAGTCTCTCACACCATGAGCACTGTTGAATCATTGATCCATGGTCCCCCTCAGTGTGAACAATTACAGCTCCGGGGGGGTCACGTGCATCCCAGAGTCACGGCTCTGACACGGACGACAGTCCCAGACAGCCTAAGCGGGCTCGCTGAGCGGCCCTCAGTTTCATCGCACTGGTCAGGGTCCCGCAGGTGGACTCTCTGGGTGCTGAAGCGGAGATAGCTGCTCAGGAGTCTTATCCTGAGACCGCTCTCAATCTCGGTACACCTGATGGGGACGCCATAGTGTATTATCTTATAGCGTCCATCAATAGAATGTTGGTCATTTCTCCCTCAGCTCCTCCTGTGAAGGAGCCAGCTGTACGGCAGGAGAAATTCTATTTCAGGTATCCCAAGAGTAAATTAGGTATTTTTCTGGACCACTCTGCCTTCAGAGAGATAGTCCAAAAACACCACGCTTATCCAGATAAGCGCTTCTCCAAGCGGCTTAAGATACACGTTATCCCTGCCCCTGACGTGGTCAAGGGCTGGACCCAGTGTCCCAAGGGACATCCTCCACTCTCCAGGCTTGTGGCTAGATCCATAATTGCAGTGGAAGATGGGGTTCCACTTACAGATGCCGCTGACAGACAGATGGATCTCTGGTCGAAATCCACCTATGAGGCTGTAGGCGCGCCGTTGGCTCCAGCATTCGCAGCCATAGAGGCACTCCAAGCCATTTCAGCTTGTCTTACACAGATGGACACAGTCACACGTACATCTGTACCGCAGGTGGCATCCTTAACCTCTCAAATGTTTGCATTTGCGTCTTACGCGATTACGCCTGTCCTACACTCTACGAGCCGTACGACAGAGGCGTCCGCTCACTCCGTGTTTTTACGCAGACCCTGGTCGTTAAGTGAATGGAAGGCAGATTTTGCTTCCAAAAAAGTACTTAACCAGTTTGTTTTTTTCTGCGGAACGACTGTTTGGTGGGCGTTTGGATGAAATCATTAAACACTCCAAGGGTAAAGATTCATCCTTACCTCAGCCCAGACAAACAAACCCCAACAGAGCAGGGGTCCCCTCGTCCAAAAGGACTCAAAAAGATCAGAGGAGCTCAGATTCGTGGCGGGCTCAGTCACGCCCAAAACAGACAGTCTGAAAACCCGCTTCCAAGGCGGCTTCCTCAGGACTTGCAGCCTCCTCTCTTCGCATCCGCGCTCGGTAGCAGGCTCTCCCGCCTTGGCGATATTTAACTGCCATAGGTCAATGGCCGTTGGGGGAGAGACATTCTGTCTCACGGGTACAGGATAGAGTTTAGTTCGTCCTCCAACTCGATTCTTCAGAACTTCTCCACCTCCCGGCCGAGCCGTTGCGCTTCTGCAAACGATGGGCACTTTATAGGCAGAAGGAGTGGTGACTACGTTTCTCTTCAGGACCAAGGTCACGGTTTTTGCCCCAATTTATTTCGGGTGCCAAAAAAGGACGGGTCGTTCCGTCCCGTTCTGGATCTAAAACGGCTCAACAAGCTCGTGAGCACCAGGCGGTTCTGGATGGAATACTCCGCTCCGTCATCGCCTCAATGTCCCAAGGAGGTTTCCTAGCATCAATAGACAGGATGCTTATCTCCACGTGCCGATTGATCCAGAGCACCAGCGTTTCTGCGCTTCGTTATAGGAAACGAACACCTTCTGTTCGTAACTCTTCCTTCCTGCTGGCGACAGCCCCACGGGTCTTCGCCAAGTTCATGGCAGCAGTAGTGACAGTTCTGCACTCTCAAGGTCACTCTGTGATCCCGTATTTGGACGATTTCCTGGTCAAGGCACCCTCTTAGGGAACACTGCCCGTATGTTGCGCTGGAGACTCTCCAGAGTTTTGGGTGGATCATCAACTTTCAATGTCAGATCCGACCCTGACCCAATCGCTACCATATCTAGGCATGGAGTTTCATACTCTCTCAGCGATAGTGAAGCTTACGCTAAATCAACAGCGTTCACTACAGACAAGGCTACAATCTCTCCTTTAAGGACCAGTCGCACACATTGAGACGCCTCATGTACTTCCCAAGGTCCTTCCTACTCCCATCCTGGGTGGTAGTTACGACAGACGTGAGTCTATCAGGGTGGGGAGCAGTTTTTCTCCACCACAGGGCTCAAGGTACTTGGACTCAGAAATAATCCAACCTTCAGATCAATGTTCTGGAAAACAGAGCAGTGTATCTTGCTCGACTAGCCTTCCAGCAGTGGCTGGAAAGCAAGCAAATCCGAATTCAATCGGACAACTCCACAGCGGTGGCATACATTTACCACCAAGGAAGAACACGCAGCCGGCAAGCCTTCCAGGAAATCCGGCAGATTCTGACGTGGGTGGAAGGCACGGCATTCACCGTATCCTCAGTTCACATCCCAGGGGAAGACTGGGAAGCAGACTTCCTCAGTCGCCAGGGTATGGACGCAGGCGTATGGTCTCCTCAAGATCTGTCGCCGCTGACAGATGCCGGACGTCGACCTAATGGCGTCACGGCACAACAACATCGTCCCGGCTTCATGGCACGGTCTCACAATCTTCGATCTCTGGCGGCGAACGCCTTAGTTCAGCATTGGTCGCAGTTCTAGCTACCTTATGGGTCACGCCGCTGGCATTGTTGCCCAGAGTGCTGCGCAAGTTCAGGCCCGACTGCCGCCGCGCCATCCTCGTCGCTCCATTGGCCGAGGATGACGTGGTACTCGAATCGGTGGTACCTCACGGTGGGCCAACCGGAGGCACTACCAGACCGATCAGACTTGCTGTCTCAAGGGCCATTTTTCCATTTTTCCAGTTGAATTCTGCGACCCTCAACCTGACGGTGTGGCATTGAGTCCTGGAGCCTTGCGTCTTCAGGATTATCTCAGGACGTGGTTGCCACCATGGGACAGACTAGGATACCAACGTCCGCCAAGATTGACCACAGGATGTGGAAGATATTCTTATCTGGGTACTCGGCTCAAGGGGTTTCTCCCAAGCCGGTTCCATCGTCTATGTTTCCTTCCTTCCTGCAATCTAGGTTGGAAAATGGGTTGTCGCTCAGCTCCCTCTCGGGACAAGTCTCAGCGCTATCTGTATTTTTTCAGAAACGCCTAGCACGACTTCCGCAGGTACGCACGTTCCTGCAGGGAGTTTGTCTTCTCAGCACTCCGTACAAGCGGCCGTTAGAGCCCTGGGATCTGAACAAGGTTCTAATTGCTCTTAAGAAGCCGCCTTTCGAGCCTAGGAAAGATTTTCCCTTTCCCACCTTTCACGGGAAGTGGCCTCTCTAGTACGGTCACGGCTCTTAGGAGAAGTTTTCGAGCTAGTAACGCTCTCATACAAATCTTACTTCCTGGTCCTTTACCAGGACAAGGTAGTTCTGCGCCCGATTCCGGGATTTCTCCATAAGGTGGTATCCCACTCTCATCTCAATCAAGATATCACCTCACCTTCTTTGTGTCCTCATCCAGTCCACCAACTTCAGAAAGATTTGCAGCTGTTGGATCTGGTGAGAGCACTCAGGTTCTACACGGATGCACTCTTTGTCCTTGTCGCTGGTCGGCGTAAAGAGTCGCAAGCTTCCAGATCCACCCTGGCTCGGAGGATCGAGGAACCAATTCTTGAAGCCTACAGTTCTACTGGGCTTCCGGTTCCTTCAGGGCTGAAGGCCCATTCTACCAGAGCCGTGGGTGCGTCCTGGGCATTACGGCACCAGGCTACGGCTCAACAGGTGTGTCAGGCACCCACCTGGTCGAGTCTACTTACTTTTACCAGGCATTATCAGATGCATACCTACGCTTCGGCAGACGCCAGCCTAGGTAGATAAGTCATTCAGGCGGCGGTTGGCCACCTGTAGGAGAGGGCCGTTTGACGGCCCTATCATGAGGTATTCTTTTACCCACCCAGGGATTGCTTTTGGACATCCCAATTGTCTGGGTCTCCCAATGGAGCGACAAAGAAGAAGGGAATTTTGTTTACTTACCGTAAATTCCTTTTCTTCTAGCTCCAATTGGGAGACCCAGCACCCGCCCTGTTTTCTCGGGGTTTTTTTCGTTTTTTTCGGGTACACATGTTGTTAATGTGGAATGGTTTCAGTTCTCCGATGTTCCTTGGATTGAATTGGTCCTTAAACCTGTTATTGGCTTTCCTCCTTCTTGCTTTGGCACTAAAACTGATGAGCCAGTGATCCCACTGGGGGTGTATAGCCAGAAGGGGAGGGGCCTTACACTTTTGAGTGTAATACTTTGTGTGGCCTCCGGAGGCAATAGCTATACACCCAATTGTCTGGGTCTCCCAATTGGAGCTAGAAGAAAAGGAATTTACGGTAAGTAAACAAAATTCCCTTCTTTATCCACTTCATCTTTTATGACACAGAAGTCAATTCCACATTTACTGATTTCTTGTTGAAATAGTGATTGCATAGACTTACACAAGACTCTTATCAGGTTTTAATAAAGCAAGAAATTCAGCGCAAAGGTGGATTTGCCATCCAAGCTGAGGAGGAACAGCTCCGTGTCCAGCTAGATACGATCCAATCGGAACTTAATGCACCCACTCAGTTCAAGGTAATTCTAGTCATTCTGTTCATATATTTATTTATTTTTATTAGGAATCTGATGGACTGGAGAGGAAATCTGAGTTTTGTTGTGTGCTTTCCTCTCCGTATCAGGAGGCATTTATAGAATGACTTCGCTGTTGGTTTTACTTTGCAGGGTAGGCTTAATGAACTAATGTCCCAAATCAGAATGCAGAATCACTTTGGAGCAGTACGGTCAGAAGAAAAATACTACGTAGATGAAGATCTATTGAGGGAAATTAAGCAGGTAAGATTGTGATGTTTTATGCCATACTTGTTTAGACCTTCATCTAAAGTTTACATTTGAATTTTGAAGAACATTGTTAACCAACCGTGATCAGTGAAATGGCTAGCTTTTTACAAGTCATCAAATAGTCATCCTTCAAATAAGACCCTCATTCACACATCAGTGCTTCAAGTACTCCAAAAAAAATTGGTACAAATCAGTGTTCTGTCAGTGTCCGTTTTTACAATCTGTGTTTCTGCATTTGATTTTCACATATGGTAAACTAAAATGATTGCAACGCTCCTCCTATATATTGCTATACTGATCACGGACAGCACACTGATTGCACACTGATGCCGTCTTTGTGCTGTCCATGATTTTCTTGGACCCACAGACTTCTATGGGTGATTTTTAACAGTGACGCTTATAAAAAAAAATAAAATAAACGGAAATGTCTCTGCGTATAAAGCACAGATGACTGATTAAGGCCTAAAGCAGGCACTCATAATCTCTTGATTACAAATTTCTCAAAAAAAATTACTTGTAAAATCCTTTAGTTTTTAGATAATTTTGTATCCTTTTCATTTTGCGCTGCATCACTTAATTGCAAAGATGTTAACATATGTCTCTTCTGAAGCACAATATGTGACATCTCTGCTCGCAGACCAACTGGGCGTTTTGTTCAGTTCTATCTATGGGTATGTGCTTTCATTTGTCCTTCCCAGGCACTGCTAATCACAGCTCGGCAGCAGATCTAGCAGTCTCACATTCTGCCAAGCTGTGATTGGTAGTGTCTCAAGGAAGTCTGTAAAGCACCACACCCCCCCCAAGAAGACTGAAGATGGGCTGCAAAACTGAAATGTTTTGCTCCAAAATCAACTAATGTGCATATCTCACATATCTCTGCAGTGTAGTGACGCAGCACAAAACTGAAAAGAGCGATAGAATCGGGGGAGCTTAGGGAATTTTAGAGTATTTAACTTCATTTTTTTTGAGCAAGTGACAGGTTTACTTTGAAGCAGGATGGGAAATATATTGCTAGTGATATATTTTGTTCAAAAAAATGTAGGGCTATTTTCTATTCTTGTTTTAAGATTCTTTTATACAATGCTCACACAAAAAAGAAGGGAACACTTGTACATCACAGTATAATCCCAATTCAATCAAGTGTCAGAGACCATAATCTGTGCAGTTAGGAAGAATAAGTGATTGTGAATCTATTTTATCTGCTTTGGTACAAATTACATTTTCTGGCTGGGAGTAGGTTCACACGGAGGATATGTGACAGACCTGAAAGCCTGGAGATACCGTTGGGTGACTCTGAGTTGGGGAGGCACATCCATAGAGGTTTTGACAAAACTGCACTTGATAGCTAGTGGCCCTCTGACAGCTGTTAGGAATGAAATGGTTGAAGATATTCTCACACCTTAGACTGGTGCAGTTGGCCTAGGTCCCTCCTGGTGCTGGCCATTACTCAGCCTCATGTAGCCTGTGTGTTGACAGGTTTTTGATAGTAAAGGAATTAATGTCTTTGACTGACCTTCAAGTTCCTCACACCTGAATCCAATTGACAACCTCTAGAACATTATGTATCAGTGCATCCGACGCTCAGTAGTGCCACAAACTGTTCACGAGCTCACTGTTGCCATAATCCACATCTGGGAGATTTCCTTGGACACCAGACGTTATGAGAGCATACAGATGCTAAGTAATGCCACAGACTGTCCATGAGCCCATTGTTGCTGTGATCCACGTCTGAGTGGAGATTGCCTTGAACACCAGATGTATTATGAGGACATGCAGACGCTAAGTAGTGCCACAGACTGTCTAGGAGCTCACAGTTTTGATGATCCATGTCCGAAAGGAGATTTTCGTGGACACCAGACGTTGATGTGAGGGCATACAGACACTAAATAGTGCCACAGACTGTCCAGGAGCTCATTGTTGCTGTGATGAATGTCTGGGTGGAGATTGCCTTGGACACCAAACGTTGTTGTAAGGTCATGCAGGCACATGGGGCCCATACAGACTACTGAGTCACAAGCTGAGATGTAACAATGAAATTCATGCTAATTGGATCAACTTTTTTTACTTTGATATTCGGAATTAGGAATCCGGCCCCCAGTTTTGTGATGTAAGTGTTGCTACATTTTGTTATGAGCAGTGAATTTAAGAATATATATATCATACAGTTGCTACACCAATCTAGTAGCGTTTGGTTGGCTCATAATACACTTTCTTGGGTTCAGCAAGCCAGTAAAAGCTTCTCCCGTTACATCTTTGTGTGGCCTATTGTTAGGCTCATAATTGCCGGGAACACTGATGGTTTGGTGAAGTTACAATGCAGCGTTCCTGCACCTTTTACTAGTTTTATGTGTTCTTAATCTCTAAGAATTTGAGTGTATATATTTTGGTGCTCAACCACTTCACTGCCTGATGTTGATGCCTGTTTGTTTAGTGGCATGTTTTATAAAAGTTGTATATTAAAGTGCACACACACATATATATTATCTACTTGTATATGTGGGTATGTATTATTATAAACTAGTTTATGCAGCAATTTTACTTCTACTGTGCCAAAATATTCTCCAGCACTATACATATCAGTAGGTCCATGTGCAAACAATATCAGACATTACAGAATAAAGGCCCCGTTACACGCAACGACGTATCTAACGATATATTGTCGGGGTCACGGACATCCGGCATTGTTAGCGACGTCGTTGCGTGTGACACCAACGAGTGGCCGTTAACGATGGAAAATACTCACCAAATTTTCCATCGTTGACACGTCGTTCAAATTCAAAAAATCGTTGATTGTTGAGGACGCAGGTTGTGTTGCCTCGGGAACGACGAACTACAGCTTACCTGCGGCCGCGAGGAAGGAAAGAGGTGGGTGGGATGTTACGGCCACTCATTTCCGCCCCTCCGCTTCTATTGGGCAGCCGCTTAGTGACGCCGCACGAACCGCCCCCTTAGAAAGGAGGCGGTTCGCCTGACACAGCGACGTTGCTAGGCAGGTAAGTCCGTGTGACTGCTCCTAACGATATTGTGCGCCACTGGCAACTATTTGCCCGTGACGCACCAACAACGGGGGCGGGTACGCTTGCTAGCGATATTGCTGCGTGTAAAGCCCCCTTTACACAAATGAGAAGTGAGGACCCCGCTCTCCAGCTTACAAGCCGAAAGAATATAGGGGAGACACACAGAATGAGTTACCGTACTTTTCGTTTTATAAAACGCACTGGATTATAAGGTGCTCCCCAAATTTAGAGGAGGAAAATAGAAAAAAATATTTTTTTTATGTTAAAATGGGAGTCTGTCTTATAATCCTAGTGTGTCTTATAATAGCTCACCAGGTGGGAGCGGTGGTGGTGGAGCAGCTCAGGAGGATCACAGGAGGCATAGTCGATAATGCTGCGGGCTCGGAGTAGGAGGTATCGCAGCTTAAAAGGGTCAGTGGACGGAGGGTCGCTGATGCTGCAGGCTCGGAGGAGGGGGTGTCATAGCTCAAGAGGGTCAGTGATACTGCAGGCTCGGCGGTATCACGGTGGGCGGCATTCATGTGCCGGTGGGCGGCATTGAATTGCTGACAGTTGACACTATGAACTTTAAGATGATGGCCACGGAGGCAGATTAGCCTCCGTGGCCATTTTCTTGAAGTCCCTTGCATCAAGCGCCGGCAGTTCAATGGAGCTCGTATCTCGCCGGCAGATCCATGGTGCCTGCTGCCACGATACCCCCGGACCCGCAGTTATCGCCGACCATCTGTCCTGTGACCTTCTTGAGCCGCTGCACTGCAATGACACCCTCTCCTCTGAGCCCTCAGTATCGCAGACCCTGCCTCCTGCGAACCCCGCTCCACCACTGGTTCCCCGGTAACCCATATCCGTATTATAAGCCACACCCCCACTTCTTCCCCCAGTTTTGGGGTGGAAAAAGTGTGTCTTATAATCCGGAAAATACGGTATATGTAAAGCAGCCCGAAGCAGTCTACAGACAGTAAATAGCCATGAGATAGTTCTTGGGTACAATGCTGATGCAGTCTTTATTATACAGTCATTCTTATCTAGACCCTGATTGATGCTAAGATTAATGACTAGTTGCTCCTCAGAATTTTAATGAGGATTTAATAACATGTTCTTTCCAGCACTCTTAAGGTACCGTCACACATAACGAGATCGCTAGCGAGATCGCAGCTGAGTCACGGTTTCCGTGACGCAGTAGCGATCCCGTTAGCGATCTCGTTATGTGTGACACCTACCAGCGATCAGGCCCCTGCTGTGAGATCTCTAGTCGTTGCAGAATGGTCCAGGCCATTTTCTTCAAAGGCGATGTCCTGCTGGGCAGTACACATTGCTGTGTGTGACACTGAGTGACAGGGTCACAGTGACTGCTGAGATCGTTATACAGGTCACTACTGCAACCTGTATTGTTCCTGCATCGTTGGTAAGGTCTGACTGTGTGACATCTCACCTGCGACCTCCCAGCGACTTACCTGCGATCCCTATCAGGTCGCATCGTTTTCGGGATCGCTGGTAAGTCGTTGTGTGTGACTGGGCCTTTAGAATCTAATAACCAGTCATCTATCTTATGCACCTCTGTTTTCTACTTTTGATTGGATCGTTTCTTCTTTACTCTATCCTGCGAGATTAAAAGGAAATGATATGCCATTGCCAAATGTACTCAGGTAATTTTTTCTTTTTCTATCTATGTAGCACTTAAAGCAACAGCAAGAAGGACTAAGCCATTTAATCGGCATAATAAAGGATGACCTGGAAGACATCAAGTTAATTGAGCAAGGACTGAGCGATAACGTTCATATACGTGGAGCAATGTTCAGTTGATGTAATAAACTCCTTTTTTTTTCCTTGAGGACATTCATTGTGTTAAAAGTACTTCATTTCCAGGAACGATAAGACATTGAACAGGATTGGGTCCTCTTTTGACAATAAATTGTATACTGGACAGTGCAGAATTATATTTTCTTCCAAATTTTGCCATGTCTTTGTTACAGACTGATCTCCCAATAATGTCACATTCTTTACCTGCAGCATAATAATAAGAAAAAACATTCTCCTAACAGAAGTGTAAATCAAAAAACCTAAATATAGCCTTATTTAGTACCATAATGGTGACGTGCAGAAATTGACAGCTGTCATGTCATCTTGGGTGTTATAGTCAGTGTTGTTAGGCCTGTCATATCTCAACGCTGATTTTTTTAATGTTTATATTTAATATGGGGTCTTATTGGAAATATATAATGAATAAATATTTTTCTTACAGATTATGTATGTTTCATAATTTCCGTTTATAAATATGCTGGTTCCTGATGCTGACAAATTTTGTAAAGGAAAGTACCCTGATAAACAAGAAGTGTTACAAGAAAATGTTAGTTATTTCCTCATCTATAGTAAACTGTTTCACGCAACCCAAAGTGTCTATTCACTCATTCTTTGCTATCTAATGATGGATAGCTAGGTGGATATCTATGTAAGTACTGTGGAAAAGGTTTAGGTAGGTGTAAAAAAAAAAAAAAAGTACAGCAAATTAAAAATGAGTCAAAAATAGAAGTCATAGATTATTTTTATCTTCATGTGAGTGAGATCTTCTGTGCCTTTTGAACTCCAGATTAATAAGATTTGTCTGATGAGGGCTCGGCAAATCAGTAAAGCACACACTTAGGGGTACTTCACACATAGCGAGATCGCTGCTGAGTCACAGGTTTTGTGATGTACCAGTGACCTCGACAGCAATCTCGCTGTGTGTGACACTGAGCAGCGACCTGGCCCCTGATGTAAAATCGCTGATCGTTACACACTGTTCTGGTTCATTTTTAGATCGTCGGGCTCCCGCAGGGCAGCATGCATCAGTGTGTTTGACACCTTTACCCAACGACCTCGTTCGCGACTCACGTAAGCATGCATCTTCGTTGTTTTCCGCGCCCTGTCTGTTCTGATTGGTGATTGCTACTGCGTTCGGATTGGCCGCTTCCATCCTCTATTCTTGCTTGTAGATCGCAGTACATTCCAGAGGGCTGAATTCACTTGTCCCGGACCGCGTGTAGCAGCAGATCGTAATACAGTCCATTCTGCATCGGGACTGTAGTATGGACAAGGATGGAGAAGGATGGAAGCGCTATTATGTTGCCTTCTCTAAACGCAAGGCCGCCCAGTCACAACGCAGTTACGACCACCAATCTGAGCAGGGGGGGCGCGGAAAAGGCAATGTAGATGCACGCCTATGTTACTAATCAAGATTTGAATCGTGCTATGTGACAGGGTACCAGCGACCGCTGTATCGTTGCTGCGTTGTTGGGAACATCTGACTGTTTGACAGCTCACCAGCAACCCTGTAGCGATGTACCAGCGATCCTGACCAGGTCGTATCGTGGTCTGAATTGCTGGTACGTCGTTTAGTGAGACGGTACCCTTAGTATGGTGTACGCAGACTTCTACTTCTCAGCTATTAATGGAAATGCCGGCCCTTCAATAGTCACAGAGAAAATGTTCCCTGTGAACTATGAACTTATATATAAGTACTTTATCGGCATGAATAGCATTGTGAAACCCCTCCCCCACCTCCGTCAGTTACTTGATTACTATGAGATCAGAAGATATAGTAGGACAAGATGGATACCACAACCACTGAAATTGATTTTGTTCTCTCACAATTTAAACAAATGCAAAGTGAATGAACATATGAGAAGTCAAAAATCAATGTTTAGTGTGAATACAAACTTTGAGTTCAAAATGGCATCAATTTTACTACGGTAGGTGTACACTTGCATAAAATCAGGGATTTTGCACAATTGTCAGGTGTATTAGAAACCTATTACACCAAAAAGATGATATTCATAATCATTTTGATATGTTGATTGAATCACATCTAGAAACAAATTCCGATGTGTAGATCTCTTAAAAGTGGGTGAGGAACAGCCAAACTGTGTTAGGAAGATGATGATGTGGAAGACAGTCATGTCTCAGGTCATAAACCATGGTAAGACTGCTCTGCAGCCAGACAAAATGTTATAATGTAGGAAAAATAGCAAAAAGCGCAGTAGGGACCGATGAAAAGGAGATTAAGGGCATTGCTCACCAAGTAAAGACGTGCATCACACAACAAGGATAAATCTTAAAAATGTCAGCTGATGTAGAGCCACGGGTTAACAAAAACACAAAACCTTGAAATACAAGCAGAGAAACAGTAGGTGGGGTATCTGCACTGCTGATAGAGATACAAAATAATGTCCATTATACAAAGTAAACTTGATGAAGTATTAATATCTACTCGTTCTTAAGTCTTCAGGACTTCATCAGGATAGGTACCTTTACATCCACCAAGAAGTAACAGTTTGAATAAAAAACGGTGACACGGCATGGTTCAAAGTAGAGTGAGGCGTCAGACAAAGCTGCATCTTGTCACCATTTCTCTTCAATTCATATGTAGAAGCTATTTTCAGGAAGGCAGACTTGTCGAAAAAGAGGAATCAAAATTTCTGGTTGATTCACAGTCAATCTTAAATACGCACACAATACAACATTGATAGCAACACGTGTAGATGGAATGAAGGACATATGAAGTGTCAAGATGGCTCAAATATGAGACTTCTACTCAATACAAAGACAAAGATTGACTACTGGCAGGTACAACCAGGACACATTTGAGATGGATGACGACAAACTAGAAGTAAAGGATTCCAACCTACTCTGATTTTATAATCAGTCAAGATGCAGCGACAACACCAGAAGTCAATAGGAGAATAGCTATGGGCAAATCAACAATGCAGTCACTGGAGAAGGTCCTCAAATCGGGAAACATTTCACTGGTGATTAAGACACGGCTCGTACATAGTCTGGTCTTTTCTGTAGTCCCATATGGATATGAAACTTGGACGATAAAGAACTAAGACAGAAGAAGAATCAACACCTTCCAAATGTGGTGCTGTAGAAGGATGTTACCAAACATGAACAAACAAATCAAACCAGATATGTGACTCAAAGTAAGGATCATTGGGGGACACAGGACCTTGGGTGTATGCTGCTGTGACTAGGAGGCTGACACTAAGTAGACAGAAAAATGTTAGCTCCTCCCTAGCAGTGTACACACCGAGCGGGAGGCGGATCCCTACCCGTTTTTTTGCTTAGTGTCGTAGGAGGCTGATGTGGCCTCTCATGGCCCACTCGGCCACTTTTTTTTTCCATCGGCGCGCTCATCGCTCTACACACTGGACCTGGTTCGTGCTCTCAGAACATAAGTGTCAAGAACTGCTCCGTTTTGCAAGTCGGATGCGCTGTTCATACTTTTTCTAGGTCCCAAAAGGGGAATGCCTGCTTCCAAAGCCACGATTGCAAGATGGATCCGGTCGACCATATCTGAGGCCGTGCGGTGGGAGGGTCTTGGGCGATCAGGCTGCGCAGGTCTGCAGAGCCGCCACGTGGTCTAGCCTGCATACTTTTGCAAGGTTTTACCAGGTACACACACAGGCTTTGGCGGACGCCAGTCTGCGGAGAAAAGTTTTGCAGGCAGCAGTCGCACACCTCTAGAGGTAGTGCGGCTGTTACATGTAGTAGACACTCTCAGCAGAGGAGCTGTCTATTCGTAAAGTGTTAAAAATTCCCACCCAGGGACTACTTTTGGACGTCCCAAGGTCCTGTGTTCCCCGATGAAACGAAAGGGAAGGATTTTTGTGTACTCACTGTATAATCTTTCTCTGTCTTTTCATTGGGGGAGACTGCTCCCACCCTGATTTGTTTCGGTTTTTCCCTTTCGCCCATGACAGCACCACCTGAGATAGGTTCCGCCCACATCAGGACAGGAAACCCACTGATAAAAAGGCGGTACCTCTCCTCCACATCAGAAGTCTTTTCTCCTGGAGGACCAGATACTGAAGTCACAATCCCTGGTCACCTTGGCGATTGAAAAACCAGTCATGAGCCTCAGACAGGCTGTCTCTTGTGGGGACCCTCACATCCTGCATCCCCACGGTTCCTTGGGCTCAGATAGATATGAGATCCCTTCAGATGGAGGTCCTGGTCTGACAGCAACAGTCAGGAGGCTTCTTGGATATGAGACTCCGCTTGGATCCAAAGGTGTTGCTTTCTCTGTCCTGGTGGCAGGACTTGACTCTATTGTCCACTGGGGTGTCCGGGTGTCCCAACATCACGGATATCATCCCAACAGATGCAGGTCACTTAGACTGGGGAGCTTACCTGAGAACTCACCTGTTACAAGGACTATGGGACGATCATGTGAGGACTCAGTCCTCAAACTTCAGTGAACTAACTGCAATAAAATCAGCCAGGGATCATCCCATGACAATAGATGCAATGCCGATCCCCTGGTCACAGGGTCTTCTATATGCCTTTCCACCCCTGGTTCTTCTTCCGGCGGTGCTCAGGAAGGTTCGGGAAGAAGAGGCCCTCATTATCCTCATAGCTCACTTCTGGCCAAAAAGAGCCTGGTTCTGTTGGCTCCAAAGACTGGCAATATCAGACCCTTGGATACTGCCGGACAGGACAGACCTACTACTCCAGGGACCAATGTGCCAACCCAAGGCTCCTACCCTCAATTTGACAGCGTGGCATTTGAAAGGCGGCTGCTCCTAGCGCAGGGATTCTCCTGAGAATTTAGTAAAACTCTCCTTAAAAGTAGGAAGCCGGTCGCCACTGGTTTTTAGGGAAGGGTCTGTGAAAAATCCAGCAAGTTTCCTGGGCACAGATCGGGGGTCCCCCTCTCTTCCCGGCCATCCTGGAAATCCTTCAGTAAGGGTTGGATTGAACGTATCCACTAGCACCTTGAAGGTACAAGTTTTGGCCCTAGGAGCCCTCTATAAACATAACCTCAGAGAATAGATGGATTAGCAGGTTCATTAAATCCTGTGCTAGAGCGACTCCTGTCCCTTCTACTCGCATGCCTCCCTGGGATTAAATCTTGTCCTTGATGCCCTTTATAGACACCCCATTGAGCCCCTTTCAGATGTTCCCTCCAAGACCCTGAAGGTGGTACTACTCATTGCTTGACGTCCGCTAGACGGGTGGGTGACCTACAGGTGCTCTCCATTGTCCATCCATATACCTAAATTTTGGTCGATAAGGTTGAAAGAAAAAGTTCTCGTAGACCTCGAGAGCTAAGAAGACGTTGTAGACAATCCGTTCCAAGCAAAGACTGAAGTTTATTCCGAGATAGCAACAGAGCAGATAAGACAGGTTATCGGCACGAAGACACACGCAGGTGTCTTGTAGAACAGCAGAATTAGCAACAGATGAAGAAGAAGTGTCCCCGATAGGCGTGTGGGGGCTTTTATACATGTTAGACAAAGGAAAGCTCATACTGCAGAGAAAGGCGTACACATTAGAAAACAAAGAATATAATGATACATCATGACATTATTTACGAGCATTGCGGTAAAAACTTATCAGATCCCTATGGGCCTCCATGGTACTTTTAATTAATTCAGTAATGTTGTCATGGCTAACATCTCTGATCCCTGAAGGCGCCTCTACTTCACATAACTCTTCAAACACTGACAACTCTATTGACAACTTTGTTTCTTTATCAATTCAATATACCTACTGTTTATGACTACACATCACCATCTATCAACTGACGCAATTGTATTCTTCTATTCGATTTAACCTTTTTAGACTTTTTCTTATACTTGCTAACAATACTGATGTCATCTCTATCCCCTCTCTGGGGGTGAACTCTAGCCAATGCATCTCATTAGCTGCAAAGTTAGTTTGCTCAAGTCTGACCAAGATGGCTGTTAGATGCAACATGGCTGCTCAGCATATTTTGGCTGACTAGTCTCTAACAACTCCCCCTTTTGTACTCTGTCCAGAGTACAACTTACAGCACTGAGATACGTAAGGGTGAATTGCCATAGACAGGATTATCGAGAGACCGCATTGACTCATACACCTGTAAGCCAGTTTTTTCAAGAGATCAGATTGAGCACGTACATAGAGGGCCCATATCCCTAACAAAAACAAAAAAAACACACAAAAAATAATCAAAGTAGGAGTCCAAAGTAATCAAAGTATGAGTCCCAAGGTAATGAGTCCTGTAACAGTCCTTAAATCTTATGATCCATGTTTCCTGCTTTTCTTCCTCTCCAAATTCTGGAATCTTCAGATCTTCTCCCCCTCTCACACTATCAGAGTCCCACTGTATAGTGTGAAACTCTACCTCCAGATACTCTGGCGGATCCATGGTTAGGGACCTGTGGGAAAAATAAAAGTGAGGTATCAGTTCTTACCAATATTAAGAAGTTTGCATTGATCAATGTGAACACTTTTAACACCTTTGTTTGTTGGCTTGCTAAACCTATGTACTCCTAATATTGGGGGGCTGATCACTTGAGTGATGAAAAATGAACACTCCCAATTTGCTTCTCTGAGTTCTACCTGAAGTTTTTAACTATGATCTGAGCTTGTGTAACAATTTTGGATTGAAAGGATTTTTCAGTAGGATTGACAACTTTTAGCCATCTGAAAAACAGTATGTTACTAAAGGTGTTAAATCTGTTGTTGGTTTTGGTGCCACTGATCCCTCTGTACTATGGCTTGTTCTGGGCAAGGAGATACAATGTCACTTGGCAAATGAACAGGCATCTGTCTTCCCGTCATTAATTCAAAAGGAGAAATTCCTGTGGATTTGGAAGCCACAGCACGGATGGCCAGCAGAATAGCTGGTAAAATCAAAGGAGCAAATCCGACTATCTGTCTTACTTGATTCGTCGTCCAGTGTACAGCCAATACATGCTTCATGCACAAAGTGAAGCCCTTTTCCATGCACGTTAACAACTGAGCGGAAAAACCCAAGGCATGTAAATGACTTGCAATTTCAGAACCTTCTTTGGGCCATTCTTGCAAAAGCACAGATGAGATGGATACATCCCCTGTGCAGGGCTGGGAGGGATCAGGGTTGATGCCATGGCTGCAGTGAGAGCCCGCTTTAACCCGTCAAAGGCCTGTAGGATTTCGATAATGATTTGGACATAATCATTCTCAATACATTTTAGGAGCTCATATAGTGGTTTAGCAAGGCAAGCAAAATCTACAATAAATTATCTGGAAAAATTAACAATGGGTACGGAGAAAAATCCGTTTGCAATGTCAAGACATGAAAACACTTTACATTCATTCCTCAGCTGCGACATGACTTCAGGGACAGATGCAACAAAGTAAGCAGCTAACGGAGTGTACTTATTTACAAGTCTCAGGTCCACAACTATGCGAAAGCTACCATCTGTCTTTTTGACAGGCAGGATGGGGCTGTTGCACAGGCAGTTTCTATGCAGGACCACTCCCTGTTTTTCCAACCCAGAAACTGCCACCCGTATGTACGGGGTGATTTCTTCAGGAATTCGGTACTGTCGCTGGAAAGGTGGTAGCTTATCACCATCAATTTTAACCTGAATTTGCATTAGACCACAATCAGTTTCATTTGAAGTCCACAATTCTGGGAACAACTGTTTCAATTCATCTTTTAAAGCATCATTTGCAACATTTTCCCCAAAATTTCATCAGTACATAGATTCAAGCTGGCAATGTCTACTTTATGACTCTCCAGCTCTTCTTCCACAGGCACAATAACGGAACAAACAGTGGCTCTCTTGTCACGCCACAGAGCTCGGTTACATAAATCAACAATTCCCAATGCTCCTAGTACATCAGTTCCCAAAATAGTGGAGTCCAACTGTGGATTTACCCAAAAAGTACATCGAAGACCCCTTTGCTTCGATCCCCCTGAGTCCTGAAATCTCAGGTTCACTGGACGGCTTTTTGTTGCTTGAATACAGGAGCCTTCAAATCCTACCAAAGTGGTAGTTTCAGGCAGTCCAGGGGGTGACTGCAATTTGTGCCCAGTTACAAAACCGAGGCTCCTGTATGAACGAGAAAGTCTTCCCACGATAGCCCCTCCATTCTCCCTCTGACATATGGTCGTCCATCCGTGCCCAGGGAAAGATGGGCAAGAAAGGTGAGGGGAACAGGGGGTTCACGGCATCAATCCGTGTCTCCCGCCGTGGGAAGCCCAAAAAAATCCATCATTCTCGTCTATGAAAATCTTTCGCCCCACAGCCCCCACCTCTGCCCCAAAGAGACCATCAGCGAGAGCCCGGTCCTCATATTCCTGCAGCTCCTTCACTGCCGGAGCATAGAAACGAGGAGGGGTGGCTCCACCCTGAATAGCATTGATCTCTGAGCCTGTGTAATTAAGAGCTAGGGGGGCGGAAGGTCCCTGAGTGGCAGGGTTAACCATTTGAAGACCATTGTACTGCTGATACTGCCGGGGATCATCCACGAGGGGATAACGAGGTCTTACTCCCTGTGGATGGGGTCCGGGAATACCTCGGGACATGGGGGGGTTAAATGGTACCCGAGGTATGTTCCTCTGCTCCAAATGAGGACACTGACGTTTGATATGTCTCACCTGTCCACAGAAATAACACACCGGAGGACCCCTATTGGGGTTCCGAAAGGGGGGCTCTGCCGACTGGGACCAGCCCATTCTCGGCAGCTGGCCATCCCCCCCTGGAAACCCTGGTCTCCGTGAATCAGCAGATGCAACCCAAGGCGCGCGGTAGGCAAAAACATTAGATTCGTCTCCCTTCGTCTTGGACTGCATGGTTCTGACATTGGTTAACAAGGCTTCGACTACATCCTCAATAGATTCAGCATTATTCAAAACCCCTGACTTGAAAGCCCCGTCAAAGGGTAATTTCCTCACAAACTGTTCCATCATCACATTTCTATTCCCTTGATCCATACTACTCAATAACTTGTCAAACACTACGCACCAGGCTGCAACCCACTTACTTGCTTCAACTCTAAGCTCATCCCCTTTCTTAATTTTGAAGGACTCTAACAATCCTGGATTAGACTTTCTCCCTCGTGGCTTTTGGGAGATCACTAACTTCATCCTCCCCTGAGAATCTGTAAGGTCATAATGAATCCCTCTTCCTTCTTGTACTTTGTAGTGGGACAAAAATTCAGGAGGAACAAAGGACAGAAAGTATAGGGCAGCATCCTCTGTGGACTCAATTTGAAACTTATTCAACCATGATTCAAAACCAAGAACATTACGAAACACCCCTTTACTTTCATCCCAATTGGGCAGGTTTTTAATTAATTTAAGATGTAACAGGGACGCCTGGCCGGGAGCTATTTTAGAGGTAGAAGTGGCATTAGGTTTATCCTCTATCTGGGATGAATCGTCCCCATCATCAGATTCCCCTGCATCTCTCTTTAACTGCTCCTGCATCAACTGAATATGTTTTATCACTACTTCTTGTTTTTCCATATGTTCTCTCATCCAGTTCTGTAACCTAAGTCTCCATTCCTCAACTTTCTTCCCTGTCACACTCTGACTCTGTGCCAGCTCCCCCTTCTCTTTCATCGCTGCATGCTGGTCCCGGAGCTCATACCCCTCCCTTTGTGCTACCTCTGCTTGCTTTAATGTCTCATTCAGCTGTGCTTCTCTCTCCCCATACATTACTCCATTTCGCGTGACCCCACTAATATGCTGTCTCTGAGGCTGTCTTTCAATTGTCTGGTCAAAAGCCATCACTGTCTTACACAAAGCCGCTACTCGGCACCCTTCCCTAACTAGCGACTTCTTTCTGTCTAATTCTCTATTCTCTTGCACAAACCAGTGCATCCTTTTTAACGATGTAACTTCTGTATTAACCCCTTCTACCTGGGGTGTGTTAGCATGCCTTTCTGCCTGTCTTTTTAACCACTCCATATCAGTTCAGTGGTCTACAAGGACGCGTTTTAAGTCTGCTCTAGTATCAACCAATGCGATTCAAGCAAGAGTTAGATACTCACACCTCTCTGTATGGAAGACCCGTGTGCCGGCTTGAGTCGACCAAGTGAGATGTAGTTGCTTTCCAGCCTCACTCACTACGTTTGCCAGGCGTATCCCTCCGTCTTTTAAAGCCTCTTTGCTACCGTGGCACAAAACGGTTCTCCACGTCCTTGTAGATAAACTCACAAAGAGGTTTCTTCTTAGTTAAACATAAATCTCTATAGTCCTTAGTCTCTTATAATAAATAAAAAAAACACTCGGGCAGACTGGGATGCACTCGTGAGTGGTTCTCTTCAGGCTGGCTTCCTTTGAGTGACTTCCACGTGGCGCCACGCTTTTTTCTTCTTTTTCCCTTCCAGTCCTTAGCTCTCGTCTACAAATTCTTCCTAGGTTCTTCTTGGAGGCAGCCACCGTCCTGGCTTCTCCTCCTTAGCTGAGCTCGCCACTTGAAAGAAAAAGTTCTCGTAGACCTCGAGAGCTAAGAAGACGTTGTAGACAATCCGTTCCAAGCAAAGACTGAAGTTTATTCCGAGATAGCAACAGAGCAGATAAGACAGGTTATCGGCACGAAGACACACGCAGGTGTCTTGTAGAACAGCAGAATTAGCAACAGATGAAGAAGTGTCCCCGATAGGCGTGTGGGGGCTTTTATACATGTTAGACAAAGGAAAGCTCATACTGCAGAGAAAGGCGTACACATTAGAAAACAAAGAATATAATGATACATCATGACATTATTTACGAGCATTGCGGTAGAAACTTATCAGATCCCTATGGGCCTCCATGGTACTTTTAATTAATTCAGTAATGTTGTCATGGCTAACATCTCTGATCCCTGAAGGCGCCTCTACTTCACATAACTCTTCAAACACTGACAACTCTATTGACAACTTTGTTTCTTTATCAATTCAATATACCTACTGTTTATGACTACACATCACCATCTATCAACTGACGCAATTGTATTCTTCTTAGACTTTTTAGACTTTTTAGACTTTTTCTTATACTTGCTAACAATACTGATGTCATCTCTATCCCCTCTCTGGGGGTGAACTCTAGCCAATGCATCTCATTAGCTGCAAAGTTAGTTTGCTCAAGTCTGACCAAGATGGCTGTTAGATGCAACATGGCTGCTCAGCATATTTTGGCTGACTAGTCTCTAACAAGGTGGTATTGCGTACAGATCCCTCATAGCCTTAAGTGGTCAAGCCCTTCACAGGTGCCAGAAATTTATACTGCCTTCCATTGTGACCCTCCTTCCAATGACAAAGTGGACAGGCTCCATAGCTTGGATGTAAGACTTGCCCTTATAACCTACTTAGATAGGACCAGGGAATTGCGAGAATCTTAGGCCCTGTTTTTGTTATTTTACAGCCCCCGGACTTTCCCTAGAACGTATCTACTAGCACCTTGGCTAGGTGGGCCCGGGATGCTATGTCGCTGACCTACTCAGCTAAGGGGGTGCCAGTTCCCCTGCAGATTAGGGCCTTTCCACTGGGTCACTTTCTACTACTTGGGCTGAGCGGGCAGAGGTGTCTATTGATCATATATGCAGGGCCGCCACTTGGTCCTCTTCCTCTACCTTTTTCTGTCACTATAGACTTGACTTGTCCTCCACGGCCGACCCTTCTTGGTAGACTGGTATTACAGGCGGTGGTCCCTCCCTAAGGTGATTGGTCTCTAGAATCTCTCAGGTGGTGCTGTCATAGGCGAAAGGGAAAAATCTTAATTACTTACCGGTAATGGGATTTTCAGAAGCCCATGACAGCACCCTTAGTTCCCCCCCCCCCTATTCACTGGTTATGGGCACCCTTCGGGGAGTGTTAGGGTTAATGGTGTATTCCTTTGGTGGTGGTGTGATTTAACATTTTTGTTTGTGTTTTGTTGGTCCTCTCTGGCTCTGTAAACCTACTGATGTGGAGGAGAGGTACCGCCTTTTTATCAGTGGGTTTCCTGTCCTGATGTGGGTGGAACCTATCTCTCAGGTAGTGCTGTCATGGGCTTCTTAAAATCCCATTACCGGTAAGTAATTAAGATTTTTTTTTTGCCTACTTGTTTCTGTAGGTTTTCTCCCGGTCCACATATGGCCGCAATACATGTTATTGATTACTACATGTATTGATTTTTACATGTTATTGATTACTACATATTATTAGTTATTACTTTGGACTTAGATATGGTTGTTCTGTTTCTCTTCCTACTGCTTGTGTACAAGCCTCCGGTTTGGGGTGTACACGGCTAGGGAGGAGCTAACATTTTTCTGTCTTAGTGTCAGCCTCCTAGTCACAGCAGCATGCTCCCAAGGTCCTGTGTCCCCCAATGAAGACTCAGAGGAAGAGATTTTACTGTGAGTACACAAAAATCCTTCTATTTTGGACACATCATACAAAGAGAGCAATCACTGGAAAGAAGGAAATCGTGGTTGAAAAAGTATAAGGAACAAGGTGAAGAGGAAGACCAGCAACCTAATAGTGTGATACAATCAAGAACACAGAGAAGACCCTGGTGGATCTATCTAGGCTTGCACAGGATTGATCTTCCTACAGAGTTCATCCATCAAATTGCCATGGCTTGATATTTAGCTGTAGGCGGTTAAACCCCCCCCCAAAAAACTTACCTTTAATTCAGCTGGCCATAGATGTGAGATTGTAGGTTTTTTGACAAATAATCACTTGTATTATTTTGATCAGGGCAATAGAAAGTTCTATGACCATACTATCACGCAAAAATTAATCAAACAATGGTAGTGCAAATACTATATTTATAACAAAAGCGCAAGTTTATGACCAACGTCCATACAAAAACAACATACTCCATCATATTCTGGTGGTAATAAATGTGTTGCAATAATGTACATAATCAAAATAATACTTTTTGCATAGCCATTCTATCTATAGGCGGAATTAGTCAGACAGTCGTTCACATAGTTCATAGTTCTGCACATTTTGCATTATACAGAATTATACAATTACATGATGTATATATAGATATTAACAAGTAGAAATACATTTATTTACACATTTCTAAATTTGTATATTGTGAACAGACATTATCACACCCATAGTTTGGTAGCTAACGTGTTTCTTCATGGAATTGTCTGTGTGCTTGTCACAAACCCTCAGGTATGTCTCCTCAGAATGTCTGGTTTCCATCAAAAATGCTATTCTCGGTCTTCAATATTAGGCCTGTCAGCCAATCGGAAAGCTTCCAAAAATTCATTGATGTCTATATTCCCATCCTTATTAAAGTCCATGCTCTTAGCCATGTTACAGATAGCTTCATCACTGACATCAATTTTTAAGTGTGAGCTCAGCAGTTTCCATGTGTTTTTGAATTCTTCAAATGAAATGAGCCCTGAAACAAAAATCCAATTAATTTTGAAATGTAAATTTACAAAATTGTAAAGAAAAATAAATAAAGGCCACAGTCCTGGCAATGATCACTGCAATGTTCTCCTTAGGCCATACACTTGTCGTAAGTACTGTTACATCATATGGGTTTGAGGCAGTAACCCCATTTGTGAGCCAGAAAGGAAAAAAGACTTTGTAAGAGCAGCTCCCTCTTTAACAAAGTCAAGAAATTCATAACATGCTCATCTCAATGACTACCATGTAATAATGCATAAAACAATGACTCCTGCTCTGGGGGACTCGGCCATATATTCCATATTGCAATTTGTCAGTAATGCCATTAGTAGTTGTAATAACGCCTGTAAAAGCATCATTGCCGCCTCTACAGGATGATTTACACTTTTTGAAAAGTTACAGGTAGTGATGGGCAAACCCAAACTGTAAAGTACCAGACACCTAGTGTCCATGCACAGACCCTGAACACTGACTTCTCAGGGGAGTCCGTGTTACTGTTCGGGTTTGGCCACCCGAATAAGAATAAAAAAAAAAGGAGGAAGGAAAATGGTGATTAAATCAGGACAATTCTATTTACCGAGTCTCTGCATGGCTGTCACAATGCTTTCGGGTCCGCTCATTAAATCTCATGCATATTTACTGCTACTCCCGTACACTCTGTGAGAGCATCTTTGATTGGTTGCAGTCAGACTGCCGGCATTTGTGATTGGTTGCCCTCACACTAGCTGTCTAGGTTCCTGAAGTGGAGTGTAAAAATAAATAATTGGAAAAAATAGTGTAGAGTCTCCCATGTTTTGATACCCACTGCAGATAAAGCAGACAGTGGGAGACTGCAAATGTCAGCTGTCTGCATTTGCTTGGCTGTGTATCAAAATACAAGAGACCCCATGTGGCTTTTTTTTAATTATTTAAATAATTTAAAAAAAAATGGTGTGGGTTCCCTCAAATTTTGATACCCAGCCAAGATAAAGTAGACAGCTGGGGGCTGGTATTCTCAGGCTGGGGAGACCCATGGTTACTGGGCTCTCCCCAGCCTAAAGGTACCTGGCTCATCCTGATTGCCCTGGAGCAGTGGCAATCAGGCTAATACAAGGGGTTAATGACAGTTGTGACTTGTAAAAAAAAATCACAGCTGTCATCAAGCCCGAGATTAGTAATGGGTAGGGATCTACGAGACTCCCTCGTTATTAATTATGTAAGTAAAAAGAAGTAATCACAAAACAGAGAAAAATCCTTTATTTAAAAGCAAAAATAAACCCTGTTCTCTTTCTCCAATTAACTCCCAAAACACCCCTGCAGGTCTGACGTAATCCACAACACGACATCCTACGCTGATTCCAGCTCTGCTACATCTGAGGTCACATTAGAAGACATGACCGATCACTGTGGCCTCAGGGCCACACTGAAGGAGCGCAGCTGTGAGAGCTGTAACATTAGTGAGAGCACCTGAGGTCACAGCTGGAGGTTCCCGCGGCACCCCAGCTTTGACCTCATGTGAACGCAGTGAACTCACCTCAGATGAACTCATTGCCAGATTACCAGCTTAGGCTATGTAGGCACGTTGGGTATTTGGTTCCAGAAAATCTGCATCGCCTAGCAGAAAAATGCATCAAAAATGCGATGTGTGTTTGATGAGGATTTGTTCCTGGAGATGCAGATTTGGTGTAAATTTCTGCAACAAATTTCTGCATCAAATCTGCATCTCCAGGAAGAAAAATTCACCAAAAAATGCAATTTTTCTGCCAGGAGATGGGAGATGCGGTTTTGAAGCAGAAATGTGTTGCAATTGAAATTTCTGCACCAAATCTGCAGCTCATGGCAGGAAAATGATCAAAACAGCATTGTGTTTTTTGGTGCATTTTTCTGCCAAGATATGCAACACATTTCTGCACCAAATCTACATCTCCCTCCCTCAATAACCATGCGCTTCCCCAGCCTGAGAAAACCAGCCCCCAGCTGTCTGCTTTATCTTGGCTGGGTATCTATATTTGGTAGGACCCCACTACGTTGTTTCAAATTATTTAGTCAAATAATTTTTAAAAAGCCGCATGGTGTCCCTCACATTTTGATATACAGCCAAGATAACGCACCCAGCTGAGGGCTACAGCCTTAATCTGTCTGCTTTATTTGTGCTGTGTATCAAAATACAGGTATCCCCATGCGGCTATTTTCCAGTTATTTACTTATTTTTACAGTCCAGGGACACAGACAGCAAGTGTGAGGGCAGCCAATCACAGACACTTTCATAGAGGTGGACAAGGGAAGCAGTGAAAATACATGAGATTTAATGAGCGGACCCATGAGATTGCAGCGCGTAGACTTGGTACGTAACATTGTCCTGCTTTAGTCCCCGTTCTGCTTCCTTTTGCAGCCCCCTAACCCTTACTAATACCATTTTAAAGCACACAGCTCGAGTCCCCATAGACATATATGGATTTCAGGGTCCGGTCCCGAGCCAAACTTTTTTTTTTTTTGTTTTTAAAGTCTGACTGGACCCACTGAACCTGAACATCTGCGGATTCGCCCTTCTCCAGTCAAGGAAATTACTCTCCGCTGCTGCCTAATACAGTGCGATTTGATACCTTGACTCCCCCCTCAGCTTCTGCCCTCCTGCGTATTTCATCTACAGATATGACAGAAGGTTGGGAGAAGCCAAGTCCCTCTTAGGCTGCTTTCACACCTCCGGTTTTTGCTGAGCGGCACAATACGGCGGCGCTTTGCAGAAAAATCGCAAACGGTTTTTTTGCCGCCGGTTGCGTTTTTTCTGCATAGACTTGCATTAGTGCCGTATTGTGCTGCATGTACTTGCATTGCGTCCGGTTTTTGCCGGTTGCGGCATATTTAGCCCATGCAGCAGCCGGATGGAACGTTGCCTGGCACGGTTTTTTGTGCGGCGAAAAAACCGCATCGCGCCGGATCCGGTGCGATGCGTCGCGATTTACAATGCAAGCCTATGGCCGCCGGATGCGTTTTTTTGCACTGCGCATGCTCAGTATCAAGCCGCATCCGTCAAAAAACGGACAGGCCGCATGGAAAAACTTATGCAACGGATCCGTTTTTTTCGCCGCATCCGTTGCATAGGTTTTTGAGCCGCACTGCTAAAACCGGATGTGTGAAAGCAGCCTTAGATAAATGTCCGGCTTCATCTTCTGGTTTTTGAAATATTGCAATGATGGGTTAGGTACCTGTGGTCTGACAAAATCCTCCCTGAAAAGAGTGGGAAGGTCATAAATGGCCAAAAACAGACAGCTCTGTACCAACTTCTGCACACCATAAATGCAGACTTGGTGCAGGGACAAGTTTCGTCCTTCGGTAGTATTGCCAGAACTTGTTTATTCCACTTGTCCATACTACCTCACTTTACTACAAAGTAGTAAAACACCCTTCCTGACAACAACATGATGTGGAGGAGAAATGTTTGACTTGACTTTACACAGCAGACTGCTCCCACAACCTGTGAGTGGGTACAAACATACACTACATAGCTGCACTAAACCACAGAGGGAATATTGTACATAATAAAGATGGATAGGATAAGGGAAAAAATAAGCAAAACATTCCATTAATTCAGAAAATTATCTCTTATCCAAAAGAAAAGGGATATCGTGCTGATCACTAAGTGTGACTGAATAAGGAATTCTGGTGTATCTGCCAACGGGGTCATTGACATTAAAGGGGTTGTCCAGTTTATATCGATAATTCTGCAGTCACTCTATGTGACTGCAGACTTGTAAAAGTAGATTTTGGGTACTCACCGTAAAATCTCTTTCTTGGAGCCTTCATTGGGGGACACAGGAAACCATGGGTGTATGCTGCTGGGACTAGGAGGTGACACTATGCAAATAAGAAAGTTGACTCCTCCCACGTAGTATACACCCACTGACTGGAGCTGAGGAGATCAGTTTGTGTAAAAGCAGTACGAGGAGAAGCTTGAAAACTAGCACATTCCGGATCCATTGAAGTCTTAGAAAAGGGCGGGTGCTGTGTCCCCCAATGAAGGCTCCAAGAAAGAGATTTTACGGTGAGTACCCAAAATCTACTTTTCTTTATCGCTTCATTGGGGGACACAGGAAACCATGGGACGTCCTAAAGCAGTGCCCAAGGGTGGGAAGAGAAAAAACCCGAAAACAGGGTTAGGAGAGACCAGATTACTTGACCGGAACCTGGACCTAGACCCCGAAAGGAACTCCTACCCTGCCAGGGGCCGAAGTACAGGAGAGGAGTTAGAGTACTTAGGGAGCACTAAGAACTAGTGTAAAATGCATGGGTAATAGGATGATCAGGGAGAAACTGCATCCTCTGAGGCCTGTACGTAAGAAGCTAAGGAACTAAGGCGACTGACAGGGATAGGTCAGGCTAAGAAGAAAAGGCCCGACAGGCCCTGGTACTACGTTTGAGAGAGGAAGAATGAGCGAAGGACTCGGGCACCTGGTAGAGGTAGGTGCTAGGTAAGCGGAGGCCAAAGGAACCTTGGCCCATTATTGCCGCAGGATGACTAAACAGAAAACCGACCACCTGAGAGGGAGCAAGGGATTCGAGACATTTGAGAAAAGTGGAAGGGGATTCCGCCATAGGGGGACCTGACCTGTTGATTCCACAGCACCTGAGAGAAGTGATCTTACTCTAGTGGAAGAAACAGCCTGCAGGCGGGGAAAATAATATGGGAAATAGTTCCCCTGTGTATGTAAGTGGTCAAGAGAACCTGTGAGGTTCGGAGAAAAATGACAAGGTTAAGGAACCAAGGAATTCCAAGAACCAAATCTCACTATGACGTGAAGGGAGTCCTAGCATCTATATTGATGTGACTGGGAAACTCGAACCCTGGAATCGGGTACTGGGTGACCCTTGCGGTGAATTATGGGGAAGGAGAACCTCCATGGGAGAGGGCTCCTGTGAATGACAAAAGGCACAAGACCTGTGGAAGAAGGAAGAACCCTTTCGAGGGGGACTTCGAGAAAGGGGTCGGACTATGTCGTCGGCTGAAGCGCTAGCCGACCAGGGGAGTGACGCCTATCCCTGGAAGGTGGCAAGGAAGATGTGACGGAGGAATGAATGAAAAATTCTTATTGTTATTATAGAACGCGTCATCACGTCACAACAAGGAGTGACGACGAATGGAAGGAAATGAGTGAGAATATGAGAGTATAAATGGTCTGGCAGGAACTTGCAGGAATGCACAAGCGTCTGAGACCAAGCGGTGGCGAGTGGTCGCGGAATTTGGTATGTCAGGTGCATCGGAGAGAACTAGCATATCCCCAAGAGCCAACCTGAATGACTACGATAGGGGGGAAAACAGAGGGAGACCCGGGGCAGGGGAAAAGAAGACCCCTCTTGGCCTGAAAAGGAAGCAGGTCATGTCTAGGTGTCAACTGAGATTGGCAGATCAGGCGTGGACCAGTCGCTGTAGTGTTGAGTGTTCGGGTGGAAACACCCAGTGGTCTGAGCATTCAGGGCTCCCTGAAGAATTCTGCTGTGGAAAGTAGACAGACAGTTATATGAAACCTTACAGCTTGTCCGGAAGAGTGGGCCCAAGGACTGGGCAGTCAGGATACTAGAAGTCCCTTGGTGAAGCTGGTCCTCCGTGGAATCAATACTGGTTAGACGATCCTGTGTCTGGTTCTTAACTTCACCTGTTGACCGTGAAGGGAATAAGGAAATCTGATCTCTAACTGAAAGAGAGAAAATGTAAGTAACGATATATGGTTTTAAACCTTTACAGTGCCTGGTCGGAACCCTAGTGGGGGGTGCGGCCAAGGCAGTTCTAGACCAAGGAATAGGCAGATACCAGAATTACCACGAAC
The DNA here is from genome assembly GCF_048569485.1 of Anomaloglossus baeobatrachus. Lineage (NCBI taxonomy): Eukaryota > Metazoa > Chordata > Amphibia > Anura > Aromobatidae > Anomaloglossus > Anomaloglossus baeobatrachus. The sequence continues at coordinate 323,223,791 of NC_134353.1, read as the reverse complement.
CACCCGGGGACGGTGGTAGGAAGTAGAACGGACAACCTACTGGTTAGTGGACAGAGCTGCACCTTGCTTACCTCATTTGAAGACCCAAATGACTGCTGCTTCAAGAAGCGATGCAGCCAGTGTACGGTCAAGAGAGGAAAAACCTTACCATGTGGCTACCTAGGAGGAATGGTGCGAGGTCGGAGAAGGTCCCAGACCACTGGGAGGCGACCAAATGAGAGCTGCTGCTGTGCTGCGTCAAAGGGTCCGTGGTTGCTGCAGGGAGTGAATCACACGACCCTCCAGTTAGAAGGTCGCGTGTTGCCTTACCTCAATATCACGTTACCTGTATGGTGCGAGGTAGGAAAAAATCTGCAGATCGCTTGAAGAGAGAACTGGCCAGGGTATCCTGGCTTACTTTCAGGTTACCTGAATGAGTAGTCTGAAGCAGGAGAAAACTCACTGGTCACTGGGAAGCGACCTGATGACAGCTGCTGCCGTACCATGTTAGGGATCCATGGAGACCGCAGTCCTCGCGTCAGTCGAAGAAGGAGGAGATACCTGAGCCGCCAGGTGAGGTAGCACGTTTGACTCGCTGGGTCGTAAGCGGGCAACCCTTACCTGTTACGGTATCCAGCATCTGGTCTGGAGAACGCTGGTCTCTTGGATAGCGGACCGGATCATCGACCTTCAATACAGGCACTGAATGTGACAGTTGCTGCCGTACCTGAGACCACAGTCCTCGTCTCCGTCAAAGATGAAGGAGATACCTGACCCGCCAGGTGAGGTATTACGTTTGACTTGCTGGGTAGTGAGCAGGGCAACACATACCTGTTATGGTACCCAGCTTCTGGTCAGGAGAAACGCTAGTCCCTTGGATAGTGGGCAGGATCAGTGATCTTGAATCCTGGCACTGAATGCGACAGCTGCTGGCGGGCCGTCTCATGTGGCAGTGGTGGATGGAGCTCTCGCCTAAGTCGAAGATGAGCGGAAGGCTGAACAGGGCACTCAAGCCTGCTGCAGTATCCGGCTTCTGGTGCTGATAAGTGCTGGCCCATAGGTAAGAGGGCAGGTTCCCCAAATCACTCACGCTGTAGTAGACAGGGGGATATAGAAACGCTGCACACAACATATATAGAGGGTACGTCTTAGAAATACTAGCACACCGGATAGTGGGTAGGTGGATAGAGCAAACACTGGATAGTGGATACTGGCACCCTGGGAGATGGGCCGACATATAGAGACACTGGTACACAGGCAAGTGGACAGGTCTATGGAACCCTCAATCAGAATGGCGGACGGGTTGATAGAATAAAACCCTTTAGCACACTGAAACTGACAGGTGCACATAGAGACCTAAGCCCCTGAACAGTGGGAAGGTTCACACAACGCTGTTACAGTGGAGTAGACAGGTGCGTATAGAAACCCTGTTACACTGAGTAATGTAAGGGCTTGTGAAAACCCTGATACGCCAAAGCAAACAAATGTATGTGGAAACGCTGGCCCACGGAACAGCGGGCAGGATCCCCAAAGCACCTGGGTAATGGAACATCAGGATTGACGCAGACAGTGGCACACTGGGAAGTGAACAGGTACAGGGGGACGTTGGCACACAGTAGCAGGTCAGTGCCAAGAGGCACGCTGGTCCGCTGGATAGTGGACAGTAGGAGACTAGTACGCCGATGAAGACTAGTACATAAAGAAACACAGGCACACTGGTGTCACTTGTGCACAGGTGGCAACTGCGCACTATAACCGTCAGGTGGCACGCAGAGACACTGACACATGGGACAGAGGACAGATACATGAATACACAGGGCGTAAGCATGGGACACACTGGAAAGAAACTGACCGGTTCACGGAGACACTGGAACGATCACGGAAGGAAAAGTCATGGACCGCCGTGTAACAACGTGTGTAGCGAGATGTAAACTTCTGATTGCTGGGTAGAGCGCTATAATCTATCCGTAACCTGACGGATAACCGGGAGTAAGGACAATAGCCTGGGGAAGATTTAGAATGCTGTAGAGACGTCCGCAATTTGTGCCACAGGCGCATAATACCGCTGGACACCTAGGATTAGTAATTAGTGCTATAGGCGGTAAATATCTGGGAGACAGAATGGCTAGGATGATATGTGTACAACACAGACAGAAGACAATAAAATTGTACGACATACGGCTGCTTCACAAGGCGGTATCTTAGTGAAAAGGCCTGTTCCCTCACCAACAGGACTGTAGTTCAAGTATAACAGTACCCTGGAGAATGAGCCCTGAGGGGGGTTAGGGACCTGTTGGAGGGCTCAGATGTAGCGCACTGAATGCTGCGAGAACGCTGACAGACCCCGGGGTCAGGGGAGCAGTGGCCTAATCGCTGCTAGTGGGGAGCGCAGGGTCCAGCACTGCCTGCGGGGAGGACCTGCGGCGGTGGCGGTACGGACGGCCTGGAGGGGCACAGCGGTGCTAGGAACGCTTACCCGGCCGGTGAAGCGGGCCTGGCGGCGGCGCGAGCAGCGCTCACCCGGGCGGAAGCACGGGTGCGGCGGCTGCAGAGTCAACCTACCCGGGCGGAGGATGTCAGATTTCGCGGCAGCGCAGATTACCCGGTGGGGAGGGCCGGAACAGGCGCAGGGATGACGTGCGCCGAGGGTTGGCGCCCGGAAATGACGTCAGACGCCGGAGGAGGACTGAGGCCGCGCGAAGAGAAAAGAGGCGGGAGATTTGAAAAACCCCGTGCGCGCGGACAGAATACCGGCTGGGGACGCGGGCTGGAGGGCGCGCAGATACTGAGGGGACCGCAGAGCCAGGGGCTAAATTTTGAAGGTAGTCCGCCGGAAAGGGACGCCGTGCTTCTATGGAGCTGCGGGCCGCAATGGGGCCGGGGGTTAAAGTTTAACGACAGGCCGCCGGGGGATGGGCCGCCGGGGGTAGTGGACGCCACGGCAGAGGGGCCGATCGGAGGGACGCAGAGAGGCCGCACTACAGGAGCTACGGGTGGCCTGGGGTGGGGATCTAAGGGAGATATGGGACCCCCTGACCCAAATGGCGAGGGGGCTGTGGGGATTATATAGACGGGATCCCTCCCCCTCATAACCCGGGACGGGGGAGTGCAGAGTACTTACCCTAAGGTCCCGGCTTGTCCTGATCCTGGATGCGTCCTGGAAGGCAAGGGAAGACATCTCGACGTTCGTCCCGGGGATAGGGAAGACCGGAAGGGTACCTCTCCATCCTAGGTACTGTCTTCGTCTTCATACCCCACAATCAGGCTCGGGAGCGAGAGAGTCTTTGGGGAGAGGGGCAAGGACCATCCGCCTGTCCCTCTGTGCGGATGCCCCCCAAACCGCTTGGAAGTGTTAGGGGGGTAGGGTCCTGCCAGACAGACACGGAAGACAACGGAAGTGGCGGACGGACCCCACTTCTGTGCGACCGGTCTCTATGTGGGAGAGCAGGGTGAGCGATTACACCCTGTCGCCCGATGAGCTGTGTCTGAAAAACAAAGGGAGAATATTAATAAAACACAACAATACAAACCTGAAGGGCTGAGAGCAGCCCCTGCGTGTCCAACCTCCTCGGACACTAAGCAAAAACTGATCTCCTCAGCTCCAGTCAGTGGGTGTATACTACGTGGGAGGAGTCAACTTTCTTATTTGCATAGTGTCACCTCCTAGTCCCAGCAGCATACACCCATGGTTTCCGGTGTCCCCCAATGAAGCGATAAAGAAATCCTCATATTGCGTGACCTGTGCGCTGTGATGATTCACCGGGGTCAGAACCAGAAACAGTGGTCAGGTGGCTACGATGTATACCTCTGGCCACATTCTAACAAGAGGAGCATATGAGGATTCATATGTCTGCAGTCACATAGAGTGGATGCAGACTTGTGGATTCAGACAGGACAACCCCTTTAATGAATGAGACAGAGATAATTTGTGATCTGGCGGATCTTACTGCAGGGTCCACCTTTTTGAGGCAGGCACAAAAATGCAGTCAACCACATGTTTGTACCCACCCTAAAAAGAGGGATTGTGACGAAAAGGAGGTTAGGAAGAACGCAAAGTCTATCCATGTGCTTCATTAACGTTAATGACCCTGTTGGTGAATGTGTTTGAATCCCATTTTTGGGGATTCTGATGGAGCTGCTGATATGGCTAAAATGTGATGTGAACCCAGCAGAAAAAAACATCCAACAGCACATGTACCACGAGAGCCACATATGTGTATCTTCAAACACAAAGCATGAATACCCTTGTGCTACTCTTTAGCTATAGATCATATTATCCAGGTTTCTTCTGATTTTTTTTCAGTAGAGCTATTAGTAAAGCAGAGGTCTATCAGCACGAATACAAGTAGAAATATTAGCACAATCCATACCTGTCATTGATAGCTGCAACACTCACCTGAGCTGTCACTATCAATAATCCGAAATATTGTTTCCAAGTCTGATCTGTTTCTATAGAGAGCCTCCAGGAGACTGGAATGTAAGTTCTGCCAATGATAAAGATGATATTCCATAAAGTGTGTGAGAGTATGCTTATAACGTGTGGATAACAAATTATTTTTTGTGATGGTAAAAGAAAAAAAGATGGCTCAATTCAACAGACATACATAGAGCTTGTACCAGCAGGCAATATGTTCTCGGCCATATATAGAAGTCATTTTTTCTGCTCATTTCATTTCTGGTAAGTGTTTTCTTTGCGTTGGACACTGCACATACTAAGGGTCCTGCCCAATACTTCTAGCACCCCTAAGGTGTTTGGGGGTCTCACATAGTGACTACCAGTAGAATGAATACTATTAGCTCTATGGAATATCTGAAAGCCTCCATCCGGAATACTATGGAGAAGTTCTAAAGCGATATTTTGGGACTATTGTGGTTTCCTCCATTTGCCCATTCTGCTGCCTGTGTGAATATATTTCACCCTCTACTACATGATGTGAGCTGGGATAATCCATGCACTTTATTACCTCACATACGTATGTAAAGAGGGGTGCTGGGCCTGCCCACCCCAGACCTGCAAGCTGGTTGCAACTTGTAGTTCTACTCTTTGTATTGGGTATTACTGTGTGTACTGTAGATATGGTTTATGATATATTCTGTGTGCGGCCACTAGATGGCCAAATAGGTTAAACTACTTCCCTTGGTGTTCTCAGGCTAGGGAGAGCTAATAGCAGGGAGGAGCTTTGTCAGTAAAAAAACCTAGGAAGACAGGAAATGAGAGGAGAGTCCCTGAGTTGTACAAGTGGAGGCCTGACCTCATGGAATTAGTGGGCCCAAAGGGCCAATCCTTGACCGGCAGAATGAGGGAACCTGTTCCTGAAGGATTGTCCGAACCTCGTCCCCCTGCTGTGAGTACTGTCTGGCTGGTTGGGAAGGAGACCGTTCCCCTGCTGTGGATACCCAAAGAACCCCCCTGGCGACTAACGGCCGATTGCGCACTCTGGAGAAGGGTATGTCTGGTCCCAGCCGTAGGAAAAGCTGATGAAGACTACGCTGTAAGTCCCTTCCGTGCAAGACGCAAGTCCCTGTGGGTGGGATGGAAGGACTTAGGACCTGCAATGAATTGGCCAGTGCTAGAGTGACATCTGTCAGGGGATGAGGGGCCTAGTGATGCCCGAAAGCACACGGGTGCTAGGGAAGCGGCAGACCAATGTTGCTGCCCTGTTTGCTGTAACTGTACAGAACCCTTGTGGGACCAATGTGTGTGCCCTGTGTGCTGTAACTGTGAAGAACCTCTGTGGGACCAAGTCCGGTGCCCTGAAAAGGGATATGTCAAATGTTGTTTCGGACTGGAAAAGTAAAGTTGAGTTGTTAGAACATGATTCCCAATTGTGTCGTTCCCTGTCTCAGCGTGTGAGTGCAGCCCAGCGAGAACGGCACAGAAGTTCCCCCTCAAGTGGAGTGAGGACCAGCACGAATGAGGTTAACCCCTGAATACACGGCTACTACTGCCTGTCGTCCTCGCCCTACACTTATACCTTTGATTTTGACCTTTTTTTTTCTTTTCAGATTTTGTGCTTTTATACAAATATGTTTGCATATTTTTATTTCAATAAAAAAATGTTGTCATGTGCACGATCCCTGAACTAGATATCATATATATCATGTCTCAAATGCTACTCATAGGTGACAGTCACTTCATGGCAGGGGACCTGTGATAGAGAAGGGAAACCTATGAATGAGCGTATGATGCATCATATGGGCTTACGGCCTGCTCTATTTACTTTGCTTCATTTTTAAAGGTTTTCTCTTAACATAACAGTACCAAAACTGAAATTCTTATCCATATTCTAATGCATGTAATGGGAATCTTCCATGTAGTCTGAGAGCAGCTAATTGTAGAAACAGACACTTGATTCCAACAATGTGTCAGTTACTAAGCTGCTTGCTGTAGTTTTGATAAAATCACTGTGTTATCAGCAGGAGATTATCACTAGAGGACTAGTAAACTTGCTGCCATGTAGTCTTCTACATTCTCAAGTTCTGTATAACCCCGTCCCACCACTGATTAACAGTTTTCTGTTTACACTGTGCATAGGCAAAAAGCTGCTGATCAGTGGTGTGAGTGGGGTTATATAGAGCTCAGCATTCAGAAAACTGGCAGATTTGTAGCATTAATAAAACATTGCTGGAATCAGGAACATTGTGCCTACATTATTATTACATTATACTACTCTCAGATGGGTAGCAAAAATCTAGTGACATATATCCTTTACCATACCGAACGTCCATGTAGAGCAAGGTGACAAAAAGGAAGAGTCCGAAGTACAGTCATAAAGAACAGGAGATACCTTCCTCATGGACAGAATATAATACTGGCTTCAAACATTAATCCTCATCAGCGTACACCCATTCACACTCACAGATAGTGTCCACAACCCAAAGTCTCAAATCAAGCAATATGGACAAATAACAAGCTCTTTATATGGAAAAAATCAACTAACCCCCAGAAGAGGTGACAATTAGTTTTACCTCTCTTACTGGTTGGTACACAGCAAGTTCATCAAACCACTCTTTGTATCTCAGCAGCCCATCTGTTGCATTCCGCACAAGCTGAGGCCTAAGCATTCTCCAAGGCAGGCCTAGATTAAGGACGGACTCTAGTGCAGTTGCCCAGTCATTCAGAGAAATATATCCTGTATACGTAATCCAAATGATATGTTATAATATGCTTACCACTAAATACACTGACTTGCAAGCCACAAGACTGTACTATGGCCTTCTACATATCAGATAGACTTGTATTGAGAAGGTCAACTAATATTTGATTTACCAGACTTATTCTTGTCATATCTGTTGAATTCATGGATGAGATCTGATTTGTGAGAAAACAGCTTCTCCCTCAAGGCTCTGAGTGCAGATGCTTCTACTGTACTCACTCTAGAACACAAATAATGTACTAGACTAAGAAACCTGAACCACAAGATTAATCACTACTAGTGATGGGCGAGCGTGCTCACTGCAGCTCATTACTCCATCGAGCCTTGAGCAATGGAGTTTGAAAATGCTGAAGTTTTCCCATTGACCTCCATTATACTCCGTGCTCGTGTCGTGTCGGAGCACCTCAATGCTTGATCGAGTAACAAGCAGTGGCGAACACGCTTGACCATCACTAATTACTATGTGTGCATACAACAGTACCTTTGCCTTAAGGTAAGGGTGTTTGTAGTTTTGCTTGCTTGGTACTGCACAAAATGAGGTACCAGATCAGGACCCAGCTTTACATAAGCTCCTTTATTACTGCCAACTTCATAATAATTTGAAGCTGAAAATATTGTAAGCACCTATACAAAGCAAATGCAAAAGAGAACAGGTGAAATGTATTTCATCATTATAAAACTTATCTCTACAGTACACTTACATGACTTTATGTTCTCTTCTTTTGTGTAGTTTTAAATTATAACAACCTACAAAAAGAAAGGGTTCTTTACAGTTAGAGCAGTCAGACTGTGGAATGCCCTACCACAAGAAGTGGTAATGGCAGATACTATAACAGCTTTTAAAAAAAAAAGGGCTGGATAATTTCCTCAGTACACAACATTGTTGGTTATAAGTGATTTAGTGACAAAATGAAGAATTGGTGGAGGAAGGCTGAACTAGATGGACCTAGGTTGTTTTTTTTTTCAACCTATGTAACTACAAAGTTTAAATTGTTATCCCATGGCACTGGAACTCTAGAAAACCTCTATTACAAAGACATGTTTTTCCACAATAGCCCGCACTCAATGCAGGAAGCTATTGTTTTCTAATGGAATCAAATTGATACCTGGTTCCTTTGGTCCACCTTTAAATTTTCCCTCACCTATCACACTACATTAAATTTATTACATCTCTTTCCTGAGGCCCCACAGGGAGAAGCCATTGGTAATTTATTTTATTTTATTCTGATTGTCTCAATGTCCTTTGTATTAAAAGGGACCAGTTGTGCCCCTCTTTCCAACCTAAGTGTACTCCTTGGTCTCCTTTTCTCTGAACTCTACCCTCTCTCTTCTTGGTGCCTATGAATTCTGTTCTAGTGAGAGACTCTGATTGTGCCCAATTCCCTTCTTACTGTCCCACTTTACTGTCATAACCCTTATGGATAATACATATCAACACCCCTTGTATGGCTACAAGTAAACTTATGTATCGTCCTTCAAATACATACACTACTCACAAAAAGTTGGGGAAATTAGACTTTTGGGTGAACTTTCAGGATGATCCTAAAATGCCCTCTAACCTTTACAGGTGATGTTAATATGACCCCCTCTAAACTTTTGATTGCACATGTCCAAGTGTTCAATGTTACAGTACTTTTTACACAACTTCCTGTTCTCTAACAAGGAGCTTAATAGCAAAATTCACAACTGGTGTTTGATCCATGTATCGCCCAATGAATTTTGTAGCCCAGTTAGAATTGGTATTTTAACAGCCGTCCTCATCTTGCTGTTCACATTTTGACATCATAAGGCCAAGACAACACCTAACAATTGATCAACTGACAGAAGTGGCCACTGAGCTTAGCGTGTCCCAGAGTGTCATCAGCAGGTTGCTACAGAAATACAGAGGGACTGGAAGAGTCACAGAAAGGCAAAGAAGTGGACGTTCTTTGGCTACATCCCACACTGATGACTGCTTCATGGTGAACAATGTCCTTTATATTCGGATGATGAATGACAAACAACTCCAGGCACATTTAAGAGAGATGAGAGGCACCCAAGTGTCTTGTCAGACCATATAAAACTGTTTACATCAATGTGCTCTGCGTGCTAGACAACCTGCAAGGGTATCTGACCATACTACCAGGTACAGGTGTCATCTTCTTGCATGGACCAGGGAACATCTAAGATGGACAAGGAACGAGTGGGCCTCAGTGCTGTTCACTGCTGAAAGTCGATTCACGCTAAGCAGAAATATGGCTGCCAATGATGATGGAGACGTCAAGGGGAAGGGTTGTAGTGATGTTACAGTGTGGGCAGGTGTGTCTGGTCAACACAGAACTACCCTACACTTTGTGACTGGGACAGTGAAAAGCCCCTACTACTTGAGTAACATACAGTGCCTACAAGTAGTATTCAACCCCCTGCAGATTTAGCAGGTTTACACATTCGGAATTAACTTGGCATTGTGACATTTGGACTGTAGATCAGCCTGGAAGTGTGAAATGCACTGCAGCAAAAAAGAATGTTATTTCTTTTTTTATTTTTTTTTTTTAAATTGTGAAAAGTTTATTCAGAGGGTCATTTATTATTCAACCCCTCAAACCACAAGAATTCTGTTTGGTTCCCCTAAAGTATTAAGAAGTATTTCAGGCACAAAGAACAATGAGCTTCACATGTTTGGATTAATGATCTCTTTTTCCAGCCTTTTCTGACTAAATAAGACCCTCCCCAAACTTGTGAACAGCACTCATACTTGGTCAACATGGGAAAGACAAAGGAGCATTCCAAAGCCATCAGAGACAAGATCGTGGAGGGTCACAAGGCTGGCAAGGGGTACAAAACCCTTTCCAAGGAGTTGGGCCTACCTGTCTCCACTGTTGGGAGCATCATCCGGAAGTGGAAGGCTTATTGAACTACTGTTAGCCTTCCATGGCCTGGACAGTCTTTGAAAGTTTCCACCCGTGCCGAGGCCAGGCTTGTCCGAAGAGTCAAGGCTAACCCAAGGACAACAAGGAAGGAGCTCCGGGAAGATCTCATGGCAGTGGAGACATTGGTTTCAGTCAATACCATAAGTAACGTACTCCACCGCAATGGTCTCCGTTCCAGACGAGCCCGTAAGGTACCTTTACTTTCAAATCGTCATGTCAAGGCTTGTCCTCAGTTTGCTCATGATCACTTGGAGGACTCTGAGACAGATTGGTTCAAGGTTCTCTGGTCTGATGAGACCAAGATCGAGATCTTTGGTGGCAACCACACACGTGCCATTTGGAGACTAGATGGCACTGCATACGACCCCAAGAATACCATCCCTACAGTCAAGCATGGTGGTGGCAGCATCATGCTGTGGGGCTGTTTCTCAGCTAAGGGGCCTGGCCATCTGGTCCGCATCCATGGGAAGATGGATAGCACGGCCTACCTGGAGATTTTGGCCAAGAACCTCCGCTCCTCCATCAAGGATCTTAAGATGGGTCGTCATTTCATCTTCCAACAAGACAACGACCCAAAGCACACAGCCAAGACAACCAAGGCCTGGTTCAAGAGGGAAAAAATCAAGGTGTTGCCGTGGCCTAGTCAGTCTCCTGACCTTAACCCAATTGAAAACTTGTGGAAGGAGCTCAAGATTAAAGTCCACATGAGACACCCAAAGAACGTAGATAACTTGGAGAAGATCTGCATGGAGGAGTGGGCCAAGATAACTCCAGAGACCTGTGCCGGCCTGATCAGGTCTTATAAAAGACGATTATTAGCTGTAATTGCAAACAAGGGTTATTCCACAAAATATTAAACCTAGGGGAGAAATAATAATTGACCCACACTTTTATGTTGAAAATTTATTAAAATTTAACTGAGCAACATAACTTGTTGGTTTGTAAGATTTATGCATCTGTTAATAAATCCTGCTCTTGTTTGAAGTTTGCAGGCTCTAACTTATTTGCATCTTATCAAACCTGCTAAATCTGCAGGGGGTTGAATACTACTTGTAGGCACTGTAATTAATCCAGTCATTGTGCCTAATTTAGTCTTCATGGATGAAAATGTGTCAACTCATCGAGGTTGCATCATAAGGGAATGGCTGCTAGAGACTGGGATACCTCAAATGGAGTGGTCTGCACTTTCTCCAGACTTGAATCCCATAGAAAACCTATAGGATCAGCTGAGTGGCGGTTTAGAGGCTTGTACCTCTATACCGCAGAACCTCAATGACCTGAGGGCCACCCTTCAAGAAGAGTGGGATGCCACGCCTCAGCAGACAATAACTCGACTTGTGAACAACATGAGACGTTTTCAAGCTGTAATTGATGCTCAAGACCACATGACACGTTACTGAGACATTGACATTTTTGAGAGTATACCCACCACTGTTGTTGGCTTTTAATAAATTGTTTGAGATGAGGAAATAACCATTGCATGCTTCTACCTTAAATGCCCTACTTTCATGATAAAATATCACTGTAGCTTAATTGAATTAAATGTCAATATTTAAGATGTGATTTTTATTAACAGCTTTACTTTAAAAAGCAGCTGCAGTTTTGTATACCTTTCCATTATGGCAAAACTCATATCCTTCTTGCTTACACTCATGAGATCTGATTAACATTTGCAAGCCATATTTTCGAAGGATTTTTTCTGTGACATCTGGTCCAAAGTAACAACCACCACCGCGAACATTGTTCGACTTACACCCTTCTTGAGCCATGGGATCGCTCCAAAGAATGTCGACAATCTGGAAAATAGAGATCATAAAAACTAGTTACCGTATGTATGTTGTACTAGGTTCAGAAATGGTTGGTCACAAAAGTAGGTTGCAAAAACAACAAGTGCAGAGATAAATGCTAAAATAACATCTGTCTGAGTGTGGGGTCTGAACAACCCCCTGTAATAGCAGTCTGACTGTGTAGTCCCAATAACAGAACGTCCCTCCAATAACAACAATCTAGTTATTTAATCTGGACCTTCATCTATAACATCAGACTGTGTAGTCTGCACATTCTCCTATAGCATCAATATGGTTCAGTAGTCTGGGCATTTTCCTATAAAAGCATTCTGGATGGTATCTGATTTCAGGTGGTATCTGTAACATGTTGTGATCTTGAGACTTAGGCTATGTGCCCACGCTGCGGATTTTGCGCGGATTTTGCCGTGGATTTGCCGCGAATTTACAGCGGCTTTTCCGAAAATCTGCAGCAGCGGCACTTCCAAGCCATTTCAATGGCATTTTGGAAATGCTGTGTCCATGCTGCGGATTTTTCCGCGGCGGATTTGCCGCGGATTTTGATCCGGAAAAATCTGCAGCATGTCAATTATTGTTGCGGATTTTGGTGCGGATTTTGGCTATAGAATTGGAGAAAAAAAAAAAAAATCCGCATCAAAATCCGCGGCAATTCTGCGGTAAACCCGCGGCAAAAAAAAGGTGCGGATTTGCCGCGAAAGTCACGGATTTCCATGCAGAAAAATCCGCAGGTACATTCTACCGTGGACACATAGCCTTACAGTAGATCCTAAAAATGAATAAACCCCTCACATTTTTGTAAATATTTTATTATATCTTTTCATGGGACAACACTAAAGATATGACACTTTGATACAATGTAGTCAGTGTACAGCTGGTATAACAGTGTAAATTTGGTGACCTCCAAATAACTCAACACACATTCATGAATGTCTAAACTGCTGACTACAAATGTGAGTACACCCCTAAGTGAAAATGGCTAAATTGTGCCCAAATATCCATTTTTGCTCCTTTGTGTCATGTGACTCAATAGTATTACATGGGCTCAAGAGTGAATGAGGACCAGGTGTATTAAATTTGAAGTGATCGCTCACACACTCTCTCATACCGGTCACTAGACGTTCAGCATGGCTCCTCATGGCAAAGAATTCTTTCAGGATCTAAAATAAGAATTGTTGCGCTTTATAAAGATGGCCTTGGCTATAAGACGATTGACAATAACCTGAAAATTAGCAGCACCATGGCTGCCAAGACCATACAGTGGTTTAACAAGGCAGGTTCCACTCAAAGAAGTTTAGTGCAGATGCTCAGTGTCATATCCAAAGGTTTGTCTCTTCAAAATAGATGTATGAGATTGAGTGCTGTCAGCAGTGCTGCAGAGGTTAAAGGATCAAATTGGTCTTCATGGCTGTCATCCCAGAAGGAAGCCTCTTCTAAAGATGATGCTGAAGAAAGCCCTCAAACAGTTTGCTGAAAACAAGTAGACAAAGGACATGGATGACTGCAACCATGTCCTGTTGTCTGATGAGACAAAGATAAACTTTGTTGGTTTGGATGGTGTCAAACATGTGTGGTGGCAACCAAGTGAGGAGTACAAAGACAAGTGTGTCTTGCCTACAATCAAGTATGGTGGTGGGAGTGTGATGGTTTGGGGCTGCATGAGTGCTGGCGGCTGTGGGGATCTACAGTCCATTGATGCAACCATGAATGCCAACATGTACTGTGACATACTGAAGCACAGTATGATCCCCTCCATGTGGAAATTGGGCTGTAGGGCAGTATTCCAACATGATAATGAACCCAAACACACCTCCAAGATGATCACTGGCTTGCTAAAGAAACTGAGGGTAAAGGTGCTGGACTGGCCAAGCATGTCTCCAGACCTAAACCTTATTTATCATCTGTGTGGCATCCTCAAAACGGAAGGTGGAGGAGTGTAAGTCCTCAAACATCCATCAGCTCCATGATGTCATCATGTTGGATGGAAGAAGATTCCAGTGGCTCCTGTGAAGCTCTAGTGAACTCATTCTCAAGAGAGTTAGGCCTTGTGCGCACTGGGAAATGGAATTTTCTTGAGAAAATTCCGCATGCTCTCAAAGATTACCGCACCCGCGGTAAAAAACCGCGGGAAACCGCACCCGAAAACCGCATGCGGTTTGCTGCGGTATTGCCGCGGTTTTGCCGCGTGCGGGTTGGGATGTGCTTTATTGCATTCAATGCAATAAAGCACATTGAAAAAAAAAAAAAAAAAAAGTCATTTAATTCTGAGATAGTAGATAGACAGAAGACTAGATAGAGGGATAGATAGATAGACAGATAGAGGGATAGATAGATAGATGACAGATCGCTGCATTTCCCACGGTCGGCAGTGAGTTCACATTACCGGCCGTGGGAAATGACCGGTAATTACCTCTGCTGTCTGCTGCATTCATTCAGCGCTGTGTCTGTGACAGTCGCGGCTGGATGTAAGCAGCGCAGGACGTCGGAGCGGTGGATTACGCCGGAGCTTTGGTGCGGGAGGGGTTAATAAAATGGTGAACGAGGCTTGTTTGTTTTATTTAAAATAAAGGATTTTTCGGTGTCTGTGTTTTTTTCACTTTACTTACGGGTTGATCATGTCAGCTGTCACATAGACGCTGCCATGATCAAGCCTGGAGTTAAAAGCGGTGGTCCCCCACCATCATTAACCCCTTGTATTACCTTGCTGCCACTGCTACACGGCGGCAAGAAGAGCCGAGGACACGCCGGTGCTGCCGCATAATGTATGCGACAGTGCCGGGGCAGCTGCGGCTGATATTCTCGGCTGCCGGAGGGGGAGTGAGGCGGGGGACATTAACCCTGCCCCTCTCCCTCCCCAGCCTGAGAATACCGGGCCGCCGCTGTGTGCTTACCTCGGCTGGAAGGTAAATATGCAGCGGAGCCCACGTGCTTTGTTTTCTATATTTCCGTTTTATTTCTATGTGTGTTCTATGTGTCTGTGTCTGTGATGTGTGTGTGTCTGTGATCTGTGTGTGTTTACTCTCTGCTTTGCTTCCTCTTCCTGTAATGACATCACTTCCCTGCAAACCGCAGACAAGCGATGTACATTACCGGAGGTAAACCGCGAAATACCGCAGGGAATAACGCAGGAAAACGCAGTGAACCGCACAGAATTTGCTGCCTGCGTTATTCCCTGCGGGATTTTATGATTAACATTGGAGTCAATGGAGTGAAATCCCGCAGCGATGTGCGGAAAAGAAGTGACATGCACTTGTTTTTGCTGCGGGAATCCATGCAAAACATGCAGCTGTCAAATTCCGCCCAGTGCGCACAGGATTTTTTTTCTCCATAGGATTTGCTGGTGATTCACTGCAGAGATGTTATGAACATTTTCTGCAGCGAAACATGCAGCAAATCCGCGGCGGCAAAATCCGGTAAGTGCGCACATAGCCTTAAGGTAGTGTTTGAAAACAATGGTGGCCACACAAAATATTGACAGTTTGGGCACAATTTGGCCATTTTCACTTAGGAGTGTATGCACTTTTGTTGGCAGCAGTTTTGACATTAATGGCTGTGTGTTGGGTTATATGTATTTAGAGGGCACACCAAATTTACACTGTTATACAAGCTGTACACTAACTACACTGAAATTGATATACAGTATCTCCAGTGTTGTCTCATGAAAAGATATAATAACATATTTACAAAAACGTAAGGGGTGTACTCACTTTTGTGGTATACTTTTCATTTTAAATACAGGACCACTATTCTTCACTAACTGAGGACTGTTTCATATTATGTCCTAGAATTCTGCTGGTCCCAATGCCCAGGTTACATTCTCAACTGGGTGTATTTCTGTTTATCTGCATTGTCTGCTAATCTATGTCATGATAAACTAGCCCTATATGCACTACTTTTCTCTTTTCTTTGGTCCTTTCTACTCCTGTGGTATCATCTATCAACTTTATTACTGCAACCTGAAACACATTTATCTATAGCAGCAGTCCTGTTGTCTAGACTGGAATTTTGCCCTATAACGGCAGTTCAGCTGTGTAGTCTGGACCCCCCTATAACAGCATTCCAGCTGTAAAACCAAAGACATGAGCCGTAGTGTAAATTGGTATACATGACTAGCACAGAAGCATGTTCCCACTCTGGCTGTTTAAAAGACAAAACCTAAGATAAAAACAATTAAATATAAGTAAAAAGTAACAGGACATATAAAAAAAACATAAGGTGCTTAGTGAAAACTGTTTCTGATTAAAAAAAGGCATAAAGCCATCCCATAGCACCATAGCGTACCTTGATTTTTGCCCTGGATTTGACGTCTATTTACGCAGTCTGGATTTTCCCTTATAACTTCTATAACAACAATCTGGTTGAGTTGTCTGCACTATTCCCTAGCAGTTTAGCTGCGTAGTCTAGACCTCCCTCTGTAACAATAGTTTGACTGGGTGGTCTGACTACATCCGATAATAGCAGTCCAGCAGTATAGTCTAGATGTCCCCCAATAACACTAGTCTAATCTGAACCTCCCTCCATAACACCAGTCTGAATTTGTAATCTGGACCACCATAACTGCATTTTGGTTGTGTCTGGCCATTCCCCTATGACACCACCCCCTACAACAGTAGCCTGGCTGCCCTTTTTCAGGAGTCTTGTTTTGTAGTCTAGACCTCCTCCTATAACAGGAGTCAGTTAGTGTGGTCCGCAGCTCATCCTAGAATAGCACTGGTAATATAGAGGTGAACAATACATCATTCCTACAGCAAAATTGGTCACAGCTGACACATGTCTGTCTATATGAAACAGAAAGATCAGAAACGTTCTGCGATCTGAGAAGCATGACCGGGATCAATGAGGTCATTATTTTACACTATCCCAAGAAAATTCTAAAAAATGTAAAGTTGTCAGGCTACATTTAAAGGCGTTGGCCCACAATAAAAACCTATCCTGTGGATAGATGATAAGTTGCTGGTTGTTCCAGAATGTGGTGTGCCCCTTTTTGAATACCTGTTTCTTTTCTTCATCTTTCATGTCATAGTCCTTTGTTCCTCCAGACTCTGATTCAGACTCTGACATAGACATTGGACTACTAGGCTCTATATAGGTATCTGTGAAACCCACTTTTCTGCGACATTTTACAAGCTCTTTATCCACAGATTCCCGAACTCGTTTGGAAATTTCCTTTCGATCAATTGATATGGTAGTTGGGCTGCTTGCGGATCTTTTGCCCTTATAGGCAGGCAGGAGGCTGGGAGTGGCACTGTATGAGAATGAACCAAATCTTGGTTGTGGGGCCCACTTTGATAAAGTGTTGTCTTCATTTGGTTCCTGAGAAGGCAAGTCTTCGAACTCCACTGTCTTGTTAGCCTTTTCCTTTTTTTTCCGAGGACGTAAGGTAGATATAAACTAAAGATGAAGAACGCAAGTGTTATGGAATTATATCAGGTTTAAAACATAACTTTTATTCAGTATAATCTTAAAGAGGTGTTCTTAGGAACAAAATTAGGTA
Source organism: Anomaloglossus baeobatrachus (assembly GCF_048569485.1). Lineage (NCBI taxonomy): Eukaryota > Metazoa > Chordata > Amphibia > Anura > Aromobatidae > Anomaloglossus > Anomaloglossus baeobatrachus. The sequence goes on along the minus strand of NC_134353.1, from coordinate 323,206,450 downwards.
CAAAATATACAAAGTGTATAGATTTAGAATATAGTGTCTGTAGCATACTAATATGCTAATAAGCTTACAAATAAAAGAATATATTGGACGTATACGAAAATCCAAAAACATGACTCACATAGAAAGACTTCCCTTAATGGTAAAACCTACAGTTTATTAAAGTGTGACAAGAAACAAAAAAAATTACATACATCAACCCCCAGTTAGGAAAAATAATTGAAAAAATTATGACAATAACATACAAACTGGTATGCAACTAGGTGTGTAAATGCGGTACAGAGAAAGTAAGGTAAAATTACTAAATATGAATATATATATATATATATATATATATATATATATATATATATATATATATACATATATATACATATATATATATATACACACAGTACAGACCAAAGTTTGGACACACCTTCTCATTCAAAGAGTTTTCTTTATTTTCATGACTCTGAAAATTGTAGATTCACATTGAAGGCATCAAAACTATGAATTAACACATGTGGAATGAAATACTTAACAAAAAAGTGTGAAACAACTGAAAATATGTCTTATATTCTAGGTTCTTCAAAGTAGCCACCTTTTGCTTTGATTACTGCTTTGCACACTCTTGGCATTCTCTTGATGAGCTTCAAGAGGTAGTCACCGGAAATGGTTTTCACTTCACATGTGTGCCCTGTCAGGTTTAATAAGTGGGATTTCTTGCCTTATAAATGGGGTTGGGACCATCAGTTGTGTTGTGCAGAAGTCTGGTGGATACACAGCTGATAGTCCTACTGAATAGACTGTTAGAATTTGTATTATGGCAAGAAAAAAGCAGCTAAGTAAAGAAAAACTAGTGGCCTTCAAGAAATGAAGGTCAGTCAGTTCGAAAAATTGGGAAAACGTTGAAAGTGTCCCCAAGTGCAGTGGCAAAAACCAAACGCTACAAAGAAACTGGCTCACATGAGGACCGCCCCAGGAATGGAAGACCAAGAGTCACCTCTGCTGCGGAGGATAAGTTTATCCGAGTCACCAGCCTCAGAAATCGCAGGTTACCAGCAGCTCAAATTAGAGACCAGGTCAATGCCACACATTGTTCTAGCAGCAGACACATTTCTAGAACAACTGTGAAGAGGAGACTTTGTCTAGCAGGCCTTCATGGTAAAATAGCTTATTGGAAACCACTGCTAAGGACAGGCAACAAGCAGAAGAGACTTGTTTGGGCTAAAGAACACAAGGAATGGACATTAGACCAGTTGAAATCTGTGCTTTGGTCTGATGAGTCCAAATTTGAGATCTTTGGATCCAGCCACCGTGCATTTGTGCGACGCAGAAAAGGTGAATGGGATGTACTCTACATTCCTGGTTCCCACCGTGAAGCATGGAGGAGGAGGTGTGATGGTGTGGGGGTCCTTTGTTGGTGACACTGTTGGAGATTTATTCAAAATTGAAGGCATACTGAACCAGCATGACAACCACAGCATCTTGCAGCGGCATGCTATTCCATCTGGTTTGCGTTTATTTGGACCATCATTTATTTTTCAACAGGACAATGACCCCAAACAGACCTCCAGGCTGTGTAAGGGCTATTTGACTAAGAAGGAAAGTGATGGGGTGCTACGCCAGATGACCTGGCGTCCACAGTCACCAGACCTGAACCCAATCGAGATGGGTTGAGGTGAGCTTGACCGCAGAGTGAAGGCAAAAGGGCCAACAAAAGCTAAGCATCTCCGGGAACTCCTTCAAGACTGTTGGAAGACCATTTCCAGTGACTACCTCTTGAAGCTCATCAAGAGAATGCCAACCAGGGCCATGGGGCACTTGGAACTGGGCCGGTTCTGTTGGGAGGTCACAGCGGCAGGGCCCGACTCAGTGACCCTGGCGGTGTCGTTTTAAGTGGGGGGATATATCTACAGGGCAAATGAGTTGGTTGTGACGCCACCTGTGGTATTCGGCAATGTATGGCCGATGCTGCTGGATGGGACCGCTGGGGCAGATGGTGACGCAGATTTCTCTGCCCTGTCCCCTAGCCCTCTGTAGTCAGCTTTTCAGCGGATTCATGTGTTGCTGTGGCTTCGGCACATGAAGATACCTCAGCCTCCAGTTTGTTAGCTGAGCCTGGTTGTTCTCCACTAGTCAAGGGGCTGGTTCCCCTTTGCGGCCTAGTCCCTCTACACCGGTGCGTCGGATGTGGATGCGAGCCTACGGGTGGATTTCCCATGGCTCTAGGACCCCTTCTTCCTCTCCTGCTGCCTTCTTGTCCTGGAACGAGCTCCACCGGCTCCAGTCCTCAGGAGGACCTCTCTCCTCCTTCCATCATTCGCCTTCTCTCTTCTTCTTCTAACCCGTTCTCTTATCACGTGTTCTACCTAGTTCCACCCACTTCTTAAGCCCCACCTTCAGACTGGCTCCGGTGCTGTGCTCTCCTTAGGAGTAATCTTGTACTAACCCTGGCCTGAAGTGGTGTGTCTATGCAATGAGTGTTTGGACAATGGCCTGTGTCCCCTCCTTACCAGGGAATGGGGTACCACACCTCTGCCCGAGGAGCAGTACCTCTGTGGCGACTGGATCATCAGGGGCGCCACATATATATATTAGGTTCTGCATACAATATGGCTATAAGAAATTTCCAAATCATGGCATTCTTGTTTCTTTTACGTTTTACACAGCTACCTAACTTTTTGCAATATGGGTTGTATATAGTGAAACCCTATATGCTCAACCTTGCCTGACTGCAGAGGTTGGCATCCTATAAAGATAACACAATGGCACCCATGCACCCCATCAACTTTACCTGTAACACACTACCTTAAGGTCTAACAAAAAGAAGAATTCAATTCACAGACTTAAAAATCACATACAGCCCAAAAAACAGTTTGCCCATAGAACCCTAATAATAAACAACAACAGACAGTAATGCTACTAGGGCCACTCACAAGTACAGATAAAGTCCAAATATGAAACTTCAGTGGTATATTCCCCCACATATATAACTGTAATGTACTATTGTGATTCAAACCCAATTGGGAGCATAAAATGAAAGGTAATATCCAGCAAGTAAAGGAATGCTGTATTGACAGTCTTTCACTGCAATTGTACCTAAAAAAAATTATCAGACCCTCTGATGTACATTGACAAGCAAAAGGGTAACAATGTTTTGAACTTTTGACTTTCAGGATCCATATCTCACATCCACTACAGATTTCAGCGTGTTACTGTCTTCATTTAAAAACAATTATCTTGGCTATCTCAAATAAATTTTACTTGCAACTATTTAACATATGTTTAGTCATGCAGATCTTTGTCAGTTACTGCATTGTTACTGTCTTGCTCCTGGTGGTGGAAATTTTTTTTTTTCCTGTATACTACACATTACAATCTGTTCTCTCACTCCTTAATAGCTCAGTGTTTTATTAGGTTGATTCCCAAATGAAAGTGATTGGTTTGAATTGAGGCGCAGCTATGAAGAAGGTGTCCTAAGAAAAGAGAAACAGTATCATCCAGCTCATTGATAGCAGTCTCCAGGCCAAGAAAACTGCCAAACTGCATCATGTAGTGCCATGACAGTTGGAAGAATACGAATTGATGTCCATCCATCTATTCAAAAACCAAAAGGTGGATGTCCAGGCAAAATATCAGCTTGAGTTTGCAAAGTACGAAAAGAGGACAGTAGAAGACTAGAAATGGGTGACTTGGAGCAATGAGATGAAAGTTCATAGACTGGGCTCTAATGGATGCAAATGGGTCTGGATATACGAGGGAAAAAGGGGCTAATGCATCAAGAAATTGAAAAATCTGTCAAGTTCAGTAAAGGATACCTGATATAGGGTTGTTTCACAGACAAAGACATTGGATATTTGAACAGCATTGATGGTGGTCTCAATGCTGAGCTGCATGTGAGTGTCCTACAAGATGAGTTAACTCATACACTCGAGCACTATGGGTTTGAAAAGGACAACATAGTGTTCCAGCAAGACAACAACCAGAAGAATACGTCAAGATTGGTAAACAAATGGTTTAATGACAATGAAATAGATGTGCTAGATTGGCCCCCAGAGTCTCCAGACCTCAACCCAATCAAACACTTGTGCGTAGAGTTGAAAAAAAAGCTGTATACATACCTAAGTGAATTGACCAGTATGTACTAATATTGAGAACGTGTAGAAGAGACCTGGGATCAGAATTTGGTCAAGACATGCCTGAATCTGATAAAGAACATGGCCAGAAGGATTAAGGCAGTTTTGAAAGCCAAAAGGTGAATTTACAAAATACTAATAAAATAATAAAAATTTAAATTTGATTTTTAGGACCAAAACAGTAACAATACAGTGACATGACAATAATCTGCATATCTAATTATATGCTAAATAGTTGCACGTCAAATTTATGCATGAGATAGCCAAGATGATTATTTATATATTGAATGTAGATATGGAGTCTGAAAGTTAAAAGTTTGAAACATTATTTCCTTTTTGCTCGTCAGTGTATGTTCTTCCCAAAAAAATCCTGTCTTGACATGTTTTTCCCATTTTGATAAAGGTTCTTCAGGTGACTGCACATGGGTTTGGTATACTATGTCCATTAGAAAAAAATGACAACACACCCTTGTAGTAGTGCAGGACCCTCGGCATTTAAAGCACCACTCCAGCATATTTTTTTTTTTAACTGCTGGAGTGGTGCTTTTAAATCTAAGTCACCTGCCCTTAGGCGGGCTTTGCACGTTGCGACATCGCAAGCCGATGCTGCGATGTCGCACGCGATAGTCCCTGCCCCCGTCGCAGGTAAGATATCTTGTGATAGCTGGCGTAGCGAAAATTATCGCTACGCCAGCTTCACATGCACTCACCTGCCCTGCGACCGTTGCTCTGGCCGGCGACCCGCCTCCTTCCTAAGGGGGCGGGTCGTGTGGCGTCATAGCGACGTCACATGGCAGGTGGCCAATAGCGGCGGAGGGGCGGAGATGAGCAGGATGTAAACATCCCGCCCACCTCCTTCCTTCCGCATTGTGGCCGGCGGCAGGTAAGGAGATGTTCCTCGCTCCTGCGGCTTCTCACACAGCGATGTGTGCGGCCGCAGGAACGAGGAACAACATCGTACCTGTCGCGGCACCGGCATTATGGAAATGTCGGAGGCTGCACCGATGATACGATAACGACGCTTTTGCGCTCGTTCATTGTATCATCTAGGATTTACACACTACGACATCGCAAGTGACGCCGGATGTGCACCTGCAATGTCGTAGTGTGCAAAGCCGCCCTTAGTCTCAGATGCACTTTACTGCATCTTTAGCTGTTATCAGTGCTGTTCCAATTGGTCTTCTCCAGTTTTTGATCTCCCAGCTTCTCCAGTGTTTCTTGGAGCATTCCAAAGATCAGAGCTCAATGCAAGTCTATTATAGCCTTGTTCACTCTCTTACATACTTGTATTGTGAACTTCTGACTTCCGGCCAGTTAGAAGTTACGGCCCCAATATGGCTTCACAGGATCGCAGAGACGCCAAAAATAGGTGGAGATGGTGAAGGGCGATTATAGGACCATGGGAAGGGGACTTAGGAGTATTTTGCAGACTACGTCATCGCAAGTCGATGCTTGCGATGCCGAGCGTGATAGCCCGCTGCAATATCTTGTGATCGGTGCCGTAGCGAACATTATCACTACGGCAGCTTCACATGCACTCACCTGCCCCTGCGACGTCACTCTGGCCGGCGACCCGCCTCCTTCCTAAGGGGGCGGATCCTGCGGCGTCACAGCGACGTCACACGGCAGGCGGCCAATAGAAGCGGAGGGGCGGAGATGAGCGGGACGTAAACATCCCGCCCACCTCTGTCCTTCCGCATAGCCGGCGTGAGCCGCAGGACGCAGGTAAGCTGATGTTCCTCGCTCCTGCGGCTTCACACACAGCGATGTATGCTGCCGCAGGGGAACGAGGAACAACATCGTACCGTCTCGGCAGCGCAATTATGAAAATGTCGGACACTACACCGATAATATGATTACGACGCTTTTGCGCTCATTAATCGTATCAAAAAGGATTTACACACTACAACATCGACTGCGACGCCGGATGTGCGTCACTTTCGATTTGACCCCACCGACATCGCAGCTGCGATGTCGTAGTGTGCAAAGTACCCCTTAGATGTAAACCACCACTCCAGTGGCAAAAAGAAAAAATGCTGAGGTGGTGCTTTAAGGTGTCGGGTCTGAAAAGCCCTAGCCCTCGGTAAATATAGTGATCTTAAAAAAAGACATTATAATGGATATACATACAAAAAACAATTACAAGGAAGATATCTTTAGATATATTTAAGTAATATGTTACCTTATGTCGTTCAATCTTTGATAACATTTCCAAATTTGTAGAGTCAGACACCCCTCCATGGGTAACCAATACTTTTTGGTCTATAATTGTAGCCAATGGAAGCCAACTAAAAACATTTTGTAGCATTTTCAGAATTTTTTTCCCGTGAAACTGTAAGGTACAAAAAACAAGAAGATTCTGTTACAAGATTTCCAAGATTAAACCATGGACAGCTTGTGTTACACAATATTTAGACCATTTTATTAGCAATAGATAACCTGTTTCCTATCCCTACCTTTAAAATTTTATGTTCTTCACATACTAGTTTATTACCATACCTCTTATACTCAATGGTCATATATAACTATACATACCTGCAGGGCTGTATTTTGCCTTCGTGCTGCCCTAGGCACTTTAAGTGGTCGCGCCCCTTAGTGACAACGTAAAACTGAGTTTTCGCACTCGACATCTGTTTAAGGCAGATCTACTCTGTAAAACACTTTAAAAAGTATCAATGAGAAATGAAGGGCACTAACTCCCCCCCCCAATGGGGATCACCACAGGCACATCAAAACATAGCACGGATATAAAATATTCCCACCACACCGTCCCCACTTATATACTGTGACTGTCACACTGCCCCTAATAAACTAAAACACCACACTGCCCTCCCTTATAAATTATACCCACCACACCTTCCTCAATTATGAAATATGATCTGTACTGTCCTCACATCATGCTGCCCCCTCCTCACAATGTCCCATGCATGCTGCCCCCTCCTCACAATATCCCATGCATGCTGCCCCCTCCACAGTGTCCCATGCATGCTGCCCCCTCCTCACAATGTCCCATGCATGCTGCCCCCTCCTCACAGTGTCCCATGCATGCTGATCCCTCCTCACAATGTCCCATGCATGCTGATCCCTCCTCACAATGTCCCATGCATGCTGATCCCTCCTCACAATGTCCCATGCATGCTGCCCCTCCTCACAATGTCCCATGCATGCTGATCCCTCCTCACAATGTCCCATGCATATGCTGCCCCCTCCTCACAGTGTCCCATGCATGCTGCCCCTCCTCACAGTGTCCCATGCATGCTGCCCCCTCCTCACAATGTCCCATGCATGCTGCCCCCTCCTCACAATATCCCATGCATGCTGCCCCCTCCTCAGTGTCCCATGCATGCTGCCCCCTCCTCACAATGTCCCATGCATGCTGCCCCCTCCTCACAGTGTCCCATGCATGCTGATCCCTCCTCACAATGTCCCATGCATGCTGATCCCTCCTCACAATGTCCCATGCATGCTGATCTCTCCTCACAATGTCCCATGCATGCTGATCCCTCCACACAATGTCCCATGCATGCTGCCCCCTCCTCACAATGTCCCATGCATGCTGCCCCCTCCTCACAATGTCCCATGCATGCTGCCCCTCCTCACAGTGTCCCATGCATGCTGCCCCCTCCTCACAATGTCCCATGCATGCTGCCCCCTCCTCACAGTGTCCCATGCATGCTGCCCCTCCTCACAGTGTCCCATGCATGCTGCCCCTCCTCACAGTGTCCCATGCATGCTGCCCCTCCTCACAATGTCCCATGCATGCTGATCCCTCCTCACAATGTCCCATGCATGCTGCCCCCTCCTCACAGGGTCCCATGCATGCTGCCCCCTCCTCACAATGTCCCATGCATGCTGCCCCCTCCTCACAGTGTCACATGCATGCTGCCCCCTCCTCACAGTGTCCCATGCATGCTGCCCCCTCCTCACAGTGTCCCATGCATGCTGCCCCCTCCTCACAATGTCCCATGCATGCTGCCCCCTCCTCACAATGTCCCATGCATGCTGATCCCTCCACACAATGTCCCATGCATGCTGCCCCCTCCTCACAATGTCCCATGCATGCTGCCCCCTCCTCACAATGTCCCATGCATGCTGCCCCTCCTCACAGTGTCCCATGCATGCTGCCCCCTCCTCACAATGTCCCATGCATGCTGCCCCTCCTCACAGTGTCCCATGCATGCTGCCCCTCCTCACAGTGTCCCATGCATGCTGCCCCTCCTCACAGTGTCCCATGCATGCTGCCCCTCCTCACAATGTCCCATGCATGCTGATCCCTCCTCACAATGTCCCATGCATGCTGCCCCCTCCTCACAGTGTCCCATGCATGCTGCCCCCTCCTCACAGGGTCCCATGCATGCTGCCCCCTCCTCACAATGTCCCATGCATGCTGCCCCCTCCTCACAGTGTCACATGCATGCTGCCCCCTCCTCACAGTGTCCCATGCATGCTGCCCCCTCCTCACAGGGTCCCATGCATGCTGCCCCCTCCTCACAGGGTCCCATGCATGCTGCCCCCTCCTCACAGGGTCCCATGCATGCTGCCCCCTCCTCACAGGGTCCCATGCATGCTGCCCCCTCCTCACAGGGTCCCATGCATGCTGCCCCCTCCTCACAGGGTCCCATGCATGCTGCCCCCTCCTCACAGGGTCCCATGCATGCTGCCCCCTCCTCACAGGGTCCCATGCATGCTGCCCCCTCCTCACAGGGTCCCATGCATGCTGCCCCCTCCTCACAGGGTCCCATGCATGCTGCCCCCTCCTCACAGGGTCCCATGCATGCTGCCCCCCTCCTCACAATGTCCCATGCATGCTGCCCCCTCCTCACAATGTCCCATGCATGCTGCCCCCCTCCTCACAATGTCCCATGCATGCTGCCCCCTCCTCACAGTGTCCCATGCATGCTGCCCCTCTCCATGAGCTCCTAATGCTGCCTTACTCTTTTCCATAATGACACCTCCATGCTGCCCCATTCATGATACTAAGACCACCACACTAGCACTTATGCTGAGACCCCCCCCACACACACACTACCCCACTCTTGATATTGACTCCCCTACATTGCTCCACTCCATACTGAGCCCACACATGCTGCCCCTTCTCCATAATGAGCTCCCAATGCTGCCCCCCTCTTATTCTGAGTCCCTACACTCCACCCATCGATTTTGTCATTGCACTATCCCTCAACCCTTGTCCTCTGTCTCTAGGATTGGCCCCTCTCTCCCATTCCCCAGCAGCAGCCTCTCTCCCCCGCCTTCAGCAGCAGCCTCTCCCCCAGCATCAGCCTCTCTCCCCCCAGCCTCCCCCAGCCTCTTTCTCCCCCAGCATCAGCCTCTCTCCCCCCCAGCCTCAGCCTCTCTCTCCCCCCAGCCTCCCCCCCAGCCTCAGCCTCTCTCTCCCCCCAGCCTCCCCCCCAGCCTCAGCCTCTCTCTCCCCCCAGCCTCCCCTCCAGCCTCAGCCTCTCTCTCTCCCCCAGCCTCCCCTCCAGCCTCAGCCTCTCTCTCCCCCCAGCCTCCCCCCCAGCCTCAGCCTCTCTCTCCCCCCAGCCTCCCCCCCAGCCTCAGCCTCTCTCTCTCCCCCCAGCCTCCCCCCCAGCCTCAGCCTCTCTCTCTCCCCCCAGCCTCCCCCCCCAGCCTCAGCCTCTCTCTCCCCCCAGCCTCCCCCCCCAGCCTCAGCCTCTCTCTCCCCCCAGCCTCCCCCCCCAGCCTCAGCCTCTCTCTCCCCCCAGCCTCCCCCGCCAGCCTCAGCCTCTCTCTCCCCCCAGCCTCCCCCCCAGCCTCAGCCTCTCTCTCCCCCCAGCCTCCCCCCCAGCCTCAGCCTCTCTCTCCCCCCCAGCCTCCCCCCCAGCCTCAGCCTCTCTCTCCCCCCCAGCCTCCCCCCCAGCCTCAGCCTCTCTCTCCCCCCAGCCTCCCCCCCAGCCTCAGCCTCTCTCTCCCCCCAGCCTCCCCCCCAGCCTCAGCCTCTCTCTCCCCCCAGCCTCTCTCTCCCCCCAGCCTCTCTCTCCCCCCAGCCTCCCCCCCAGCCTCTCTCTCCCTCCAGCCTCCCCCCAGCCTCTCTCTCCCCCCAGCCTCCCCCCAGCCTCTCTCTCTCCCCCCAGCCTCCCCCCCAGCCTCTCTCTCCCCCCAGCCTCCCCCCCAGCCTCTCTCTCCCCCCAGCCTCCCCCCCAGCCTCTCTCTCCCCCCAGCCTCCCCCCCCAGCCTCTCTCTCCCCCCAGCCTCCCCCCCAGCCTCTCTCTCCTCCCAGCCTCTCTCTCCCCCCAGCCTCCCCCCCAGCCTCTCTCTCCCCCCAGCCTCAGCCTCTCGCTCCCCCCAGCCTCCCCCCCAGCCTCTCTCTCCCCCCAGCCTCTCTCCCCCCAGCCTCTCTCTCCCCCCAGCCTCCCCCCCAGCCTCTCTCTCCCCCAGCCTCTCTCCCCCAGCCTCTCTCTCCCCCCAGCCTCTCTCTCCCCCCCAGCCTCTCTCTCCCCCCAGCCTCTCTCTCCCCCAGCCTCCCCCCCCAGCCTCTCTCTCCCCCCAGCCTCCCTCTCCCCCCAGCCTCCCCCCAGCCTCCCCCCCAGCCTCTCTCTCCCCCAGCCTCTCTCTCCCCCCAGCCTCTCTCTCCCCCAGCCTCCCCCCCCAGCCTCTCTCTCCCCCCAGCCTCCCTCTCCCCCCAGCCTCCCCCCCAGCCTCTCTCTCCCCCAGCCTCCCCCCAGCCTCTCTCCCCCAGCCTCTCTCTCCCCCCAGCCTCTCTCTCCCCTCAGCCTCCCCCCAGCCTCTCTCTCCCCCCAGCCTCCCCCCCCAGCCTCAGCCTCTCTCTCCCCCCAGCCTCCCCCCCAGCCTCAGCCTCTCTCTCCTCCCAGCCTCCCCCCCAGCCTCAGCCTCTCTCTCCTCCCAGCCTCCCCCCCAGCCTCAGCCTCTCTCTCCTCCCAGCCTCCCCCTCTCTCTCCCCCCAGCCTCAGCCTCTCTCTCTTCCCAGCCTCCCCCCAGCCTCTCTCTCCCCCCAGCCTCCCCCCCAGCCTCTCTCCCCCCAGCCTCCCCCCCAGCCTCCCCCCCCAGCCTCTCTCTCCCCCCAGCCTCCCCCCCAGCCTCTCTCTCCCCCCAGCCTCCCCCCCAGCCTCTCTCTCCCCCCAGCCTCCCCCTCTCTCTCCCCCCAGCCTCAGCCTCTCTCTCTCTTCCCAGCCTCCCCCAGCCTCTCTCTCCCCCCAGCCCCCCCCAGCCTCTCTCTCCCCCCAGCCCCCCCCCAGCCTCTCTCTCCCCCCAGCCCCCCCCCAGCCTCTCTCTCCCCCCAGCCCCCCCCAGCCTCTCTCTCCCCCCAGCCCCCCCCCAGCCTCTCTCTCCCCCCAGCCCCCCCCCCAGACTCTCTCTCCCCCCAGCCTCCCCCCAGCCTCTCTCTCCCCCCAGCCTCCCCCCCAGCCTCTCTCTCCCCCCAGCCTCCCCCCCAGCCTCTCTCTCCCCCCAGCCTCCCCCCCAGCCTCTCTCTCCCCCCAGCCTCCCCCCCAGCCTCTCTCTCCCCCCAGCCTCCCCCCCAGCTTCTCTCCCCCCCAGCCTCTCTCTCCCCCCAGCCTCCCCCCCAGCCTCTCTCTCCCCCCAGCCTCCCCCCCAGCCTCTCTCTCCCCCCAGCCTCCCCCCAGTCTCTCTCTCCCCCCAGCCTCCCCCCCAGCCTCTCTCTCCCCCCAGCCTCCCCCGAGCCTCTCTCTCCCCCCAGCCTCCCCCCCAGCCTCTCTCCCCCCAGCCTCCCCCTCTCTCTCCCCCCAGCCTCAGCCTCTCTCTCTCTTCCCAGCCTCCCCCCAGCCTCTCTCTCCCCCCAGCCTCCCCCCAGCCTCTCTCTCCCCCCAGCCTCCCCCCCAGCCTCTCTCTCCCCCCAGCCTCCCCCCCAGCCTCTCTCTCCCCCCAGCCTCCCCCCCAGCCTCTCTCTCCCCCCAGCCTCCCCCCCCAGCCTCTCTCTCCCCCCAGCCTCCCCCCCAGCCTCTCTCTCCCCCCAGCCTCTCTCTCCCCCCAGCCTCCCCCCCAGCCTCTCTCTCCCCCCAGCCTCTCCCCCAGCCTCTCTCCCCCCCCAGCCTCTCTCTCCCCCCAGCCTCCCCCCCAGCCTCTCTCTCCCCCCAGCCTTCCCCCCAGCCTCTCTCTCCCCCCAGCCTCCCCCCAGCCTCTCTCTCCCCCCAGCCTCTCTCTCCCCCCAGCCTCCCCCCCAGCCTCTCTCTCCCCCCAGCCTCCCCCCCAGCCTCTCTCCCCCCCCAGCCTCCCCCCAGCCTCTCTCTCCCCCCAGCCTCCCCCCCCAGCCTCCCCCCCCAGCCTCTCTCTCCCCCCAGCCCCCCCCCAGCCTCTCTCTCCCCCCAGCCCCCCCCCAGCCTCTCTCTCCCCCCAGCCCCCCCCCCAGCCTCTCTCTCCCCCCAGCCCCCCCCCCCAGACTCTCTCTCCCCCCAGCCTCCCCCCAGCCTCTCTCTCCCCCCAGCCTCCCCCCCAGCCTCTCTCTCCCCCCAGCCTCCCCCCCAGCCTCTCTCTCCCCCCAGCCTCCCCCCCAGCCTCTCTCTCCCCCCAGCCTCCCCCCCAGCCTCTCTCTCCCCCCAGCCTCCCCCCCAGCCTCTCTCCCCCCCCAGCCTCCCCCCCCAGCCTCTCTCTCCCCCCAGCCTCCCCCCCAGCCTCCCCCCCCAGCCTCTCTCTCCCCCCAGCCTCCCCCCCAGCCTCTCTCTCCCCCCAGCCTCCCCCCCAGCCTCTCTCTCCCCCCAGCCTCCCCCCCAGCCTCTCTCTCCCCCCAGCCTCCCCCCCAGCCTCTCTCTCCCCCCAGCCTCCCCCCCAGCCTCTCTCCCCCCAGCCTCCCCCTCTCTCTCCCCCCAGCCTCAGCCTCTCTCTCTCTTCCCAGCCTCCCCCCCAGCCTCTCTCTCCCCCCAGCCTCCCCCCAGCCTCTCTCTCCCCCCAGCCTCCCCCCCAGCCTCTCTCTCCCCCCAGCCTCCCCCCCAGCCTCTCTCTCCCCCAGCCTCCCCCCCAGCCTCTCTCTCCCCCCAGCCTTCCCCCCCAGCCTCTCTCTCCCCCCAGCCTCCCCCCCAGCCTCTCTCTCCCCCCAGCCTCTCTCTCCCCCCAGCCTCCCCCCCAGCCTCTCTCTCCCCCCAGCCTCTCCCCCAGCCTCTCTCCCCCCCCAGCCTCTCTCTCCCCCCAGCCTCCCCCCCAGCCTCTCTCTCCCCCCAGCCTCCCCCCCAGCCTCTCTCTCCCCCCAGCCTCCCCCCCAGCCTCTCTCTCCCCCCAGCCTCCCCCCAGCCTCTCTCTCCCCCCAGCCTCCCCCCCAGCCTCTCTCTCCCCCCAGCCTCTCTCTCCCCCCAGCCTCCCCCCCAGCCTCTCTCTCCCCCCAGCCTCTCCCCCAGCCTCTCTCCCCCCCCAGCCTCTCTCTCCCCCCAGCCTCTCCCCCAGCCTCTCTCTCCCCCCAGCCTCCCCCCCAGCCTCTCTCTCCCCCCAGCCTCCCCCCCAGCCTCTCTCCCCCAGCCTCTCTCTCCCCCCAGCCTCCCCCCCAGCCTCTCTCTCCCCCCAGCCTCCCCCCCAGCCTCAGCCTCTCTCTCCTCCCAGCCTCCCCCCCAGCCTCAGCCTCTCTCTCCTCCCAGCCTCCCCCCCAGCCTCAGCCTCTCTCTCCTCCCAGCCTCCCCCTCTCTCTCCCCCCAGCCTCAGCCTCTCTCTCTTCCCAGCCTGCCCCCCAGCCTCAGCCTCTCTCTCTTCCCAGCCTCCCCCCAGCCTCTCTCTTTTCCCAGCCTCCCCCCAGCCTCTCTCTTTTCCCAGCCTCCCCCCCAGCCTCTCTCTTTTCCCAGCCAAAAAGAGGCATCGCAACGATCATCAACTAACCTGTAAGGTGCCCATACATTCTAGGCTCTGCCTTATGCATACCTGCTCCGGTGCCTGCTGCCCTGCTCTGCTGATTATCCTCTTCTGGCTGGCTCCGGCTCCAGTCGCGTCCTCCTCCGCGGCGTGTGTCGTCTGCAGCATTGGACGCTGCAGCACGGGGCAGTGAGCTGATTGGCGCGCCCGCGCGCCTCTGACCCGGAAGTGCAGACGCTGGAACTTCCGGGGTTAATCAGCTCACTATCAAGAGACAGAGGTGCGCCTTTCCTCCCTCTCACCCCCCCCCCCCTCGAGAACACAGCGAAGTGCAACGGAGGGAGGGGCGGGGGGGCGGGGATGTAAAAAAAAAAAAAAAAAATTATAAATTTTTTTTTTTTTTTTTTTGCTGCCAGAAAGTGCCGCCCCCCCGCAACGTGCCGCCCTAGGCACCGGACCACGGGTGCCTAGTGGCAAATACGGCCCTGCATACCTGCTACTACTTAACTTTGGATGAAAGTAGATATTAAAGGTGCTCAAATTCACAGTTAACTTTTGACAAAACTAAGTCTGATAGAAATTAATGCATGTCATCAGATCTCATAGAATCGGTCCTATCGCTTCAAGCAATCAGATTTCAGCATAGGATTCCAATTTTTTTACATTTGTATTGTACAACTAAAGACCTATATAAAGTCATGGTGGAAAGTCTTGGCACCCTTGAAATTGTTCCCAAAAATTAAGCATTTCTCCCAGAAAATTATTGCAATTTGTTTGTACAGTGGAACCTCGCTTAACGAGTAACCCAGTTAGCGAGTATTTCGCTTAATGAGCAAAGCTTGCTGTAAATTTGTAACTCAGTTTACGAGCAAGCTTTGCTGAATGAGCAAAATACTCACCGCACACACTTCCGGTTCCGTACATGAACCGCGCTCTAACCCACTCTTGCAGTCCACACAAAATAACACAAGCACGCACAAACACACACAAACAAACACGCACGCACACACACATATTATGCTCACCTTACCTTCCGTTCCATCGCCGGCCTAATGGTTCTTGTAGTTCGCCGGTACAGGATGTGTATCGGCAACCAACGTGATGAGGGAGGAACTTGCTCTGGCAGCGGAAGTTCCTCCCTCGTTGCGATGGTTACCCGATACACATGCGATACCGGCGAACTGCAAGATCCATGAGGCCGGCGACGGAACGGAAGGTAAGGTGAGCATAATATGTGTACCTTTCGTTCTACCGTTGGCCTCCCGGTTCTTGTAGTTCGCCGCTACAGGATGTGTATTGGCAACCATCGCGACAAGGGAGGAACTGTCAGCAGCTACTCAAAGGCAGCGCGCTGGCCAATCAGAGGCAAGCGACTCCTGCCTTTGACGTCAGCACTTTGGCAGCGGAAGTTCCTCCCTCATCGCGATGGTTACCCGATACACATCTTGTACCGGCAAACTGCACATTCCAGGAGGCCGGTGATGGAACGGAAGGTAAGGTGAGCATAATATGTGTGTGTTTGTGCATGTTTGTGCGTGTTTCTGTGTGTTTGTGCGTGTTTGAACGTGTGTGGAATGGCACAATAAGGGACCAGGATGGGGCATTTAACACGCTGTGGAACGAATTGTCTGCATTGCAATGATTTCCTATGGGAAATCTTGCTTTGCTGAATGAGTAACTTTGTTAACAAGCACAGTCCCAGAATGGATTGTTCTTGTTAACCAAGGTTCCACTGTATATGTTTTGTTGTGTGTACATTTATTTCCTTTGTGTCTATTGAAACAACACAAAAAAATATAGGAAAAAGGCAAATTGGACACAATTTCACACAACACCATAAATATGGGCAGGACAAAATTGTTGGCACCTTTCCAAAATTGTGGGTAAGCATCTTTGATTCAAGCAAATGATGCTCTGTCAAACTCCCTTGTGTCAAGTAATAGGTGTGGGCAATATAAAAATCACACCTGAAACCATATTAAAAAGGGGAGAAGTTGAATTAATCTTTGTATTGTGTGTTTCTGTGTGCCACACTAAGCATGTAGAACAGAAAGAGAAGAGAAATGGCTGAGGACTTGACAATCAAACTTGTTGAAAAATATCAACAATCTCAATGTTACACGTTAATCTCCAGTGATCTTGATGTTCCTTTGTCCATGGTGCTCAACAAAATCTAGAAGTTTACAACCCATGGCATTGAAGCTAATCTCCCTGGTGTAGGACAGTAGAGTAAAATTGATGAAATGTTGCAACATAGCATTGTTCAAATTGTGACTAAGCAGTCCCAATCATCTGTATTGTGGACAGATGAGATAGAGCCTTTTGGGAAAGCACATCATTCTACTGTTTATGAAAAATGGAATTGTGTATACAAAGAAAATAACACAGTACTTACAGTCAAATATATAGAGGTTCAAATATGTTTTGGGGTTGATTTGCTGCCTTTGGCACTGGGTGCCTTGACTGGGTGCAAGCTATTAGATGATCTAAAGATTACCAAAGGAGTTTGGGTCACAAAGTAGTGGCCAGTGTCAGAAAGCTGGGTTTATGTCTTAGGTCATGGGTCTTCCAGCAGGACAATAAACCCAAACATACTGTACTTCAAGATGCACCCAGAAATGGATGGAACCAAAGCACTGAAGACTTTTCAAGTGGTCAGCAATAAGTCAGGTTTTAAATCCAATTAAAAAGAGATCTTGAAATTGCTGTTGGGAGAAGGCACCCTTCAATTATGAGAGACCTGGAGCAGTTTGCAAAAGAAGAGTGGTCAAAAATTCCAAGGTGAGAGGTGTAAGAAGCTTGTTAATGGTTATAGGAAGCAATTGATTGTAGTTCTTTACTCCAAAGGGTGTGCAACCAAATAATAAAGGGTTATTCCCATCTCCAAGATCCTATCCCAATGTCAGGTTTCCGGGTTTTCCAGTTCTCTTTTGAAAGAGCTTGCCCTCAGTTAACATGGAGTTTAATGTTCTGTTGCCCTACTTCCTGTCCAGCTGCTTAAAAGGCCGCCTCTAAGCCTAGTCCAGTGCCTGAGTATACTGCTTGCTGTGTGCTCCTGCTTTGCTGCTTCTACTTCCTGATTGCCTTTTGGATCCTTCTGAAAGACTACCGACCGACTCTGGACCATACCCGGTTTCTCCAAGCTGTGCCCGGACTCCGTCTGCCGTCTTTGGTCAGCACTTCTGCCCGGTTCCTTCTGGTTCGTAACCACTCTGGACTATCATCCCGTACGGACACTTCTGGACTTTACCACTTGCCCCTTGTGTTCCCGGCTGCTGCGCATTTAGGCCTTTCGGGGTGATTGCCGGACAGTCCCTGTATAGGGGTTCGCTCTGGTGGTCTCCCTGGGGGAGTCCGGTGCGTGGTCCCGGGAATCCCCTTCGCTCCGTTTCGGGAAGGTATTTCGTGTGTGTGCTCTACTGTGTTTGTTCCGTTGTGTATCTACCGTGGTTACATATTATAAATATCTTGTACCAAGAACTCTTCTCTGGTTGTCATTGCCCTAACGCTATCGAAATCCTCAGAACGTACAATAGTATTACATTATACTCAGGCCAAGAGAGGATTTCGCTGGGGCAATGACTGAGACACGAGTAGATCAGCTCTTTTCCATGATTAACTCCTTACAGCAGGAGATGGAAGCGGTACAAACTAAACTTAGAGATGTGGAGGCACAGCTGGGTCATGATCACCAGGTACTGGGTCCGGCTATTCAGGATTTGCAAGTCAGAGTGGAGGCTCAGGAAGCCGTCCCCACTACGTCCGTATCAGCTGCCGGTATGCCTAGGTTACCCCCTTTCCGTTTCAATGGTGATCGTAGTCAGTTTCGTGGATTTGTGAACCAATGTATACTATTTTTTGATGTACATGCTGATTATTACCGTTCTGACCGGTCCAAAGTGTTATGTATAATCATGTTATTAACCTCACGAGCACTGGCTTGGGCTAATCCTATGATAGAGAATCGGGACATCCGTTTAAATCACCTGGATGACTTTCTGACCGCAATGGCGCAAATGTTTGATGATCCGAATCGCCGTGCTACCGCTGAATCGGCTCTCCTTTCCTTACGTCAGGGAAAGCGTTCTGTCGTTGAATACGCCACTGAGTTCAAGAGGTTAGTGGTAGACACCGACTGGGGAAACAATGCATTATTGTCTGTTTTCAGAAAAGGTTTGTCCGGTACCATCAAGGACGAGTTAGCTCGTTCCTAGTCTCCAGGGGATTTTGAACTGTTTCTCCAGCACTGTGTGCGTATTGATACCCGCTTGACGGAACGTAGACAGGAAAAATGGGCAGCTGTAAACCGTGTAAACAACTTTGCGTTTCCTTCCAGAGAACCCGCTCTCAGGACGCCACGGGAGGCCGAGGACGTTCCTATGCAAGTGGACTCTCTGCAAAAGCGAGAGACCAACGAACGTCGTGAACACCGGCTCCGTGAGCGTTTGTGTTTCTATTGCGGTCAATCGATTGCGGTCAATCGGACCATTTCTTGATCGACTGCCCGAAACGTCCGAATCGCCCAAATAAGGTATTGGCAGCCATGGCAGAGTGTGACAACACGGACGCAGAGTCCGATATCTCTGAGGCAAGTGGACACCTGGATGCGGTATTTCCCTTGACTGTAATGTCCACCTCACCGAAGGACTCAGAAGGGAAATATACCCATTGCTCGCTCCCCATTCAGATCCGGTGGGAGGGACAGCTAATACCTACCTCTGCAATGATAGATTCTGGGGCAGGGGGAAATTTCATGGACTCCTCTTTTGCCAGGAAACACGGTATTCGGACTCAGCAAAGATCCTCACCGGTTACCATGGAGACGGTGGACGGATCTCCGTTAATCTCTGGACCAGTTGATCGGGAAACAGTACCGCTAGAATGCGTGATGAAGCCAGGTCAGCAGGAGATCCTTGTGTTCATGATAATTTCTTCTCCTCATTTTCCGATTATTTTAGGTATTCCGTGGCTACGGTCTACAAATCCAGTCATCGATTGGGAGACTAAGGAAATATCCTTCCCACCGCAGAGTGGTTCGACCATTAGTCCAACTGTTCCGGTTCCAGTAACACCGACTGCGGAGGGCACTGTACAGGTACCTGTTCTACCCCCGGTTTATAATGACTTTGCTGATATATGCGACAAAAGAAAAGCCGATCGGCTTCCCCCGCATAGACCGTATGATTGCCCCATAGACTTACTCCCAGGGGCGGAGATCCTGTTTGGTCATGTCTACCCGTTGGCGGCACCTGAGCTAGAAGCACTAAAAGAGTACATTGATGAAAGTTTAGCCAAGGGATTTATTCGCCCGTCTACCTCACCAGCAGGGGCACCCATCTTTTTCGTGAAAAAGAAAGAGGGGACTCTGAGACCCTGTATTGACTACCGGGAACTGAATAAAATAACCATCCGGAACCGGTATCCGTTACCGTTGATTCCTGAGCTATTGGAGAGGGTCCAACAAGCAAAAATATTCACCAAATTGGATCTCCGTGGGGCATATAATCTACTTCGCATACGTCCCGGAGACGAGTGGAAGACCGCGTTCCGATGTCGGTATGGACATTTTGAGTACCTAGTGATGCCTTTTGGACTTTGTAACGCTCCCGCAGCTTTCCAACATCTAGTTAATGATATTTTTAGGGATATCATGGACCGATTCATGGTGATTTATCTGGACGATATCCTAATCTTTTCTGATTCCCTACAGGAACACCAGGAGCACGTCAAGACCGTACTTACCCGGCTGAGGGAAAACCACCTGTACATCAAACTGGAGAAATGCGAATTCCATTCCTCACAAATACAATTCTTAGGTTATGTCATCTCTCCTCAGGGACTGAACATGGAGTCTGGCAAGATACAAGCAATTCTAGACTGGCCGGAACCGGGAAACATCAAAGAGGTACAACGCTTTGTCGGTTTTGCCAACTTTTACCGACGCTTTATCCGTAATTTTTCAGAGATCGTTCGTCCCATCACTCTGTTAACCAAGAAAGGACAGAAGTTTGTGTGGTCCGCCCAGGCCCAGGAAGCATTCCATCGTCTCAAGGTATGTTTTACCTCAGCGCCAATATTGGTACATCCGAATCCCGCACTTCCCTTTATCGTGGAAGTCGACGCTTCCGACTACGCATTAGGGGCCATCCTTTCTCAAAGGACTGGGGACAAGAGTCTCTTGCATCCGTGTGCTTTCTTTTCCCGCCGGTTGTCCCCTGCAGAAAGGAACTATGACATTGCGGACAAGGAATTGTTAGCGATTATTTCAGCTTTCAAGGAATGGAGACACCACTTACAGGGAGCCGCGCAGCAAGTGATAGTACTCACAGATCACCGTAATCTGGAATTTCTTAAATCTGCCAGGTGTCTGTCTCCACGGCAAGCCCGTTGGAGTTTGTTCCTTAACCAGTTCAATTTTATCGTTACATACCGTCCAGGTTCACGTAATGGGAAAGCCGATGCCTTGTCCCGAATCCATGCCGTGGACTCCGTGCCTGGAACCCCGTCTCAGACCGTGTTATCGGATGCCAATTTCGTTGGAGTAATCCAGGACCAGGACTTGTGGAAGGACATCAAGCTGGCCTATGATGGTGACGTATTTCTTGCTGCCCCCCCGAATGATGTAACTCTTGTTCTTCGGAATGGTGTGTGGTTGAGAGAACGACGCATTTATGTCCCGGAGGCCGTAAGACTTCGGGTTCTCAAGTTGGTCCATGACTCCGTGTTGGCTGGTCATAGGGGGGTACAGAAGACGCAGGAATTTCTAAGCCGTTTTTTCTGGTGGCCTACCTGTTTAAAGGATGTAAAGGACTATGTCCACTCATGTGTGGTTTGTGCCCGGTGCAAGGTCCCTCGTGTGGCTCCTACGGGACTCCTCCAACCGTTACCCGTGCCATCTCGCCCTTGGGGGTCTATCTCAATGGATTTTATTGGTTGACTAAAGCTGCTCACTTTATTCCGTGTACCGGTCTTCCCTCAGCCGCAGAGACAGTGGATTTGGTTATCCAGAACGTATTCCGATTGCATGGGGTACCAGACGAGATCATCTCTGACCGGGGCGTGCAGTTCACGTCTAGGTTCTGGAAGGGGTTTTGTACGGCACTCCAGATTGATGTCTGTTTGTCTTCTGCATACCATCCTCAGACGAATGGGCAAACCGAACGGACTAATCAAACCCTGGAACAATACCTTCGATGTTATGTCAGCCATCTGCAGGACGATTGGTTGAAGATGCTTCCGTTGGCGGAGTTCTCGTATAACAACACTCAGAGCAGCTCCACTAAGGTAACGCCCTTTTTTGCTAACTTGGGTTACCATCCGACTATTGTGCCTAGGTCACCGGTTGCGGTTTCGGTGCCTGCGGTGGAGGACAGATTGACAGAGCTACGTCAAAATCTGGAGGTTCTACAGGACACTGTGGCTACGGCTCAGGAGCGTTACAAGAGGTCGGCAGACACTCACCGGAAACCGGCACCCTTGTATAAGGTAGGAGACTCTGTATGGTTATCCACCAAAAACCTGAGATTGGGTGTCCCTTCGCAGAAGCTGGGACAAAAATTCATCGGTCCATTTAAGATCACCGGGATCGTGAGCCCTGTGGCCTGTCGGCTGCGGTTACCGCACCATATGAAGGTACATCCGGTCTTTCATGTTTCTCTCCTCAAACCCGTTTCTCCTAATACGTTTCATGGTCGTGTCGTGCCTCCTCCTCCGCCTGTGATGGTCGACGGCGAGGAGCAGTTCGTGGTTGAGGACATTATTGACTCCCGGCTCCATCGTCGTCGGCTTCAGTATCTGGTACGTTGGCAGGGGTACGCCCCCGAGGACGATTCCTGGGAACCGGTGGGTAACATTCGGGCACCCCGGAAGATTGCTCAGTTTCATCGACGGTACCCGGATAAGCCAGGCCCTGATCCGTCCTGAGGCCGTTTTTGGGGGGGGGAGTAATGTCAGGTTTCCGGGTTTTCCAGTTCTCTTTTGAAAGAGCTTGCCCTCAGTTAACATGGAGTTTAATGTTCTGTTGCCCTACTTCCTGTCCAGCTGCTTAAAAGGCCGCCTCTAAGCCTAGTCCAGTGCCTGAGTATACTGCTTGCTGTGTGCTCCTGCTTTGCTGCTTCTACTTCCTGATTGCCTTTTGGATCCTTCTGAAAGACTACCGACCGACTCTGGACCATAACCGGTTTCTCCAAGCTGTGCCCGGACTCCGTCTGCCGTCTTTGGTCAGCACTTCTGCCCGGTTCCTTCTGGTTCGTAACCACTCTGGACTATCATCCCGTACGGACACTTCTGGACTTTACCACTTGCCCCTTGTGTTCCCGGCTGCTGCGCATTTAGGCCTTTCGGGGTGATTGCCGGACAGTCCCTGTATAGGGGTTCGCTCTGGTGGTCTCCCTGGGGGAGTCCGGTGCGTGGTCCCGGGAATCCCCTTCGCTCCGTTTCGGGAAGGTATTTCGTGTGTGTGTTCTACTGTGTTTGTTCCGTTGTGTATCTACCGTGGTTACATATTATAAATATCTTGTACCAAGAACTCGTCTCTGGTTGTCATTGCCCTAACGCTATCGAAATCCTCAGAACGTACAATAGTATTACACCCAATATGCAGTAGGTGTAATAAGAAGAATATTAGCAAATACCTCCAATTAGAAATCTAGTATAGTTCTTCTGATTCACTATGTCTATTACTTCATGTGCAGGGCATTGCAAGACCTTAGGTATCCTTCGTTATGACCACAAGCAATTAACTAACTGTCGCTATATGCATGGTCGCAACCAAAAATACCTAAGGTCCTGCAAAGTCCTGCAGATGAGGTAAGTGACATAGTGAATAAGAAGAACTATACTACATTTCTAATTGGAAGTATTTGCTATTATTATTATTATACCTATAGTATACCTATAGCATATTGGGATAGGATTTTGGTGATGGGAATAACCTGTTAAATTGAAGTTGCCAGCAATTTTGTTTGGCCTCATTGTGGGATTTTTATGTGAAATTATATCCAATTTGCCTTTTTCTCTGTTTTATTGTGCCGTTCCAATACACATAAAGTAAATAGACATGTGTGTAACAAAACATGTAATTGCGACCATTTTTGCGGAGAAACACTTCATTTTCTGGAACAGTTTCAAGGGTGCCAACACTTTTGTCCAAGACTGTACATTTAAATTTTAGTAGTATCTTTTAAAGTACTGAAACAAAGCTTTTAATTTAAGATTGTAAACATCTGAAACAAACCTTTCATTTTTAGATCATTGACTTATTTCACAAGAGCTGTATTTCAATAAACATACCTTATATTTTTTCATTACTTCTTTTGTGAATCCATACCTCAAAAAAAATAAATATATATTTAAATAGGTGTTGACTGCTCAAACGTCTTTACTTCATTTTGTTTTTACAAATTTTACCTTAAGTTAACCATATAGTCTTCATGATTTCCTCTGTTCAAATGAACATCCTTAGGGTACACCAGTAAGAATGCAAAAAGGATCAACAGGATCTCAACAGATTGTTTTCCTCTATCTACGAAGTCCCCATTAAAAATGTAAGGCTTCTCTGGTGATGGGAGACCATTCTGTGAGGGAAATATCAATTTGTGATCAACATCTTTACTTTTCGTTTTTTACAACAAAAAATAATTAAGCAGTTCAATACCAGTTAAAGAGAACTTGTCACCAGGTTTTTCCCATATAAACTAGGGCCACCACCTGTTAGCCCCTATATACTGTATAGCATTCTAGAATACTGTATTAAATTAGTCCACAAGCTGATCTGCATAATGTAAAAAAAGACCTTTTTATTATACTCACCTATGGGACAGTCTGGTCCAATGGTGTCGCTACTTCTGTGCCTCCTCTCTGCTTGCGATTGCCATCCTCTTTACCTGCTTTGTGTAGAAGACAGGTCCAATGTCATCCACACAGTGTCTTCCATTGCACTCCTACGCAGGCAGATTTCTCCCTGCCCTGCTGAGGGCAGAGCAAAGTATTGTAGTGCGCATGCACGGGTGCTCTTTGGCCTTTCCCTGCAGAGAGAGGAACACCTGCGCAGGAGAGTGATGGGGAGATTGTGTGAATGATGTAGGACGACGTGATTGAGCTGGGTAAAGTGCTGGGATTGTCATATCTAATGGATGCAACAATTCTGGGTGGCTGCAGGCTGCTATTTTTAGGCTGGGGATGGGCAATAATCAGGGACATCAGCTTGAGAATAACAGCCCCCAACTGTCTGTCAGCTTTATTATGGCTGGGTATCAAAATTGGGGGGACCGCACGCTGTTTTTAAAAATGACTTATTTAAATAATTTAAAAAAAAAGCCACATGCGGTTCCTCTTATTTTGATACACAGGCAAGGGGGCTGCAGCCTGTAGCCATATCCTTTATCTGTGCTAGATATCATAATATGGGGGACCCTACGCCAATTTTTTTCAACATTTATTTATTTATGTACCATGATAGAGACGCACACACCGTATGCGAATCCAGGCAGTCAGACGTACTGTCACTGACTTCAATCAATCACAGTCGTTGGGACTGGTGGTGGGCGGGGGAAGCAGTGCATATGCATGAAGATAATGAACGGCCCCAGAAGTAGTGTTGCAGCCCTGCAGGAGACTGGTAAGTATAACGCGCCTGCTTTCTTCCTATTTTCTTTCTTTTTCCTTTATTTTTTTTAAATTATCCGGATGGCCAAATCCGGTTAATTACCCAGAGTTCCCTGAGAATAGGTGAGGACCAGACTGGCATTATGCTTGCAAAATTTACAACAATAAATATAAGGAGGTTGTTCCTTAATTTGCAATTTGCTAGTGGTCCTAGATGTGAAATGACACCTATTATGCATGTGTTTTTGAATTGTGTTCCGTTAAGGAGATTCTGGAATAATCTCTTACACTATTTTACAAAAAGTCTTTGCATTGCATATTATCTTGGAAACTTTGGTGTGTTTCTTGGGCTATATAGATGAAATAATAGAGAATGAAAATGAGAGAATTTGCCTTAAACGTATACTCTATTAGGCCAGAAAACGTATTGCTTCCAGCTGGATTGATCCAACTGTCCTGGAGCTGGAATAATTGATAAATAAACTAAACATATCTATTACAATGGAAGAAGGGGTGTATATAAAACGCAAAACTTTGAATAAATGTTGAATAAATTTGAGGTAATATGGTGCGCATGGAGAGCATACCAGGGACATCTTTTCTCTAAACTAGGTATAATGAGGAACCTACTGTCTAATTTTTCCATTGTGAATTTTGTAATTCAAGCTAATTATGTATCTATTGTTTGTATCTTGTGTGAAATACACATGTACTGATTGTATAGTTAGGCAATAAGTCTTTGTCCAGAAGTGGACAGAGTTTGGGGGGTTGTCAGTTTTGCTTTATTTGCATCTGCTTAAAAAATAATGAAAAAATTAATCTCATTAAAAAAAATTCAGCCTTCTGGCTTCACAGCAAGACCCAGCAGCTCCTGCTGCTCCATCCCTACACCCAGCAATAACATGACCCCTGGGTCCAGAGGAGGAAGCGCCATTAGTACTTCCTAGAACGGAATACACGGTGCTTGTTTAGCACTGCATATACAGCTATGGGGAAGGCAGAAACAGTAAAAACCATCTCTGCATTCTCTATGGGGAGTCCGTCTGTGTCTCACAGTCAGCTACAAGCAAGTTTCATAGATTACAAAAACTGTCATGTTTTCCCATATTAAGAATCATCTATATATATAATTGCCTTATTCTGTCTGTCTGTCTGTCTTGCTCCAAAATTGTGTCCTTACGGTGACACAAAGCGGATTGGCCGCTGGGCTCGCCATGGCCCCAACCCCCGCACGGATTGGCCGCTCGCCCAGGCTCAGCCCCCACACGGATTGGCCGGCCGCTCGCCCAGGCTCCGCCCCCCACTCGGATTGGCCTCTCGCCCCGGCACCCTGCACGTATTGGCAACTCGGCCACGCCCCGCCCCCCTCACGCAATGCACGCTCGCTCTGGCCCCGCCCCCTGCACACATTCCCCGAAGCAACACGCAGCCACGACTCCCAGGTGAGTACTGTACCCCCCGGGAGCCCACATCAGCGTACGCCGCTTACCCAGCCGACACATACCCTCGCATTGCTGGGGTTGTCGGCGTATGCTGGTGTGGGCTCCCGTGCGAGTGGGGGACGGGATACGCTGGTAACCATGGTAGCATAGTTACCAGCGCATCAAGGTCCTGCAGCGGCGGAACATACACATACGCACACACACATCAGATCACACTCACTCTCACACACACCTCACACACACATCACATCGCATCCACAAACTCACAACATCCTGGGATATCGCTTGCTTCTCGGCGGCGATACTGTGCAGTGAGCTTCCAGGACCTGCCGGAGGATCACATGGCCAGAAGCATGTGGTATCTCCGGATGTTGTGAGTGTGAGCGCATATGTGCAATATCGTCAGTGTGTGTGTGTGTGTGAGTGTATGTGATCGGGTGTGTGTGAGTGTATGCGATCGGGTGTGTGTGTGTGTGTATGTATGCGATCGGATCTGTGAGTGTCGGCAGAGGACCACGGTGTGCTGGAGGAGGCTGGGAGGAGAGAGGCTGATCCTGGGGAAGGCTGGGAGGGGGAGGCTGATGCTGGGGGAGGCTGGGAGGAGAGAGGCTGATGCTGGGGGAGGCTGATGCTGGGGGAGGCTGGGAGGGTGTAGGCTGATGCTGGGGGAGGCTGATGCTGGGGGAGGCTGATGTTGGGGGAGGCTGATGCTGGGGGAGGCTGGGAAGAGAGAGGCTGATGCTGGGGGAGGCTGATGCTGGGGGAGGCTGGGAGGGTGTAGGCTGATGCTGGGGGAGGCTGATGCTGGGGGAGGCTGATGCTGGGGGAGGCTGGGAGGAGAGAGGCTGATGCTGGGGGAGGCTGATGCTGGGGGAGGCTGGGAGGGTGTAGGCTGATGCTGGGGGAGGCTGATGCTGGGGGAGGCTGATGTTGGGGGAGGCTGATGCTGGGGGAGGCTGGGAGGAGAGAGGCTGATGCTGGGGGAGGCTGGGAGGAGAGAGGCTGATGCTGGGGGAGGCTGAGGCTGGGGGAGGCTGGGAGGGGGAGGGTGATGCTGGGGGAGGCTGTTAGGAGGGAGGCTGGGAGGAGAGAGGCTGATCCTGGGGAAGGCTGGAAGGGGGAGGCTGATGCTGGGGGAGGCTGGGAGGAGAGAGGCTTATGCTGGAGGAGGCTGGGAGGAGAGAGGCTTATGCTGGGGGAGGCTGGGAGGAGAGAGGCTGAGGCTGGGAGGCGGAGGCTGATGCTGGGGGAGGCTGGGAGGCGGAGGCTGATGCTAGGGGAGGCTGGGAGGGGGAGGCTGATGCTGGGGGAGGCTGGGAGGGGGAGGCTGATGCTGGGGGAGGCTGGGAGGAGGGAGGCTGAGAGAAGAGAGGCTGATGCTGGGGGAGGCTGAGGCTGGGGTAGGCTGGGAGGAGAGAGGCTGATGCTGGGGACAGAGAGGCTGATGCTGGGGACAGAGGGGAGAGGCTGATGCTGGGAGGAGAGAGTCTGATGCTGGGAGGAGAGAGGCTGATGCTGGGGGCAGAGAGGCTGATGCTGGGGGCAGAGAGGCTGATGCTGGTGCAGCATGGGGGATGGAGAACGATGGGGGGGTGCGCAGCATGGGTGATGGAGCACGATGGGGAGTGCGCAGCATGGGGGATGGAGCACGTTTGGGAGTGCGCAGCATGGGGGATGGAGCACAATGGGGAGTGCGCAGCATGGGGAATGGAGCACGATGGGGGGTGCGCAGCATGGGGGATGGAGCACGATGGGGGGTGCGCAGCATGGGGGATGGAGCACGATGGGGGGTGCGCAGCATGGGGGATGGAGCACGTTTGGGAGTGCGCAGCTTGGGGGATGGAGCACGTTTGGGAGTGCGCAGCTTGGGGGATACAGCACGATGGGGAGTGCGCAGCATGGGGGATGGAGCACGATGGGGAGTGCGCAGCATGGGGGATGGAGCACGATGGGGAGTGCGCAGCATGGGGGATGGAACACGTTTGGGATTGCGTAGCATGGGGGATGGAGCACGATGGGGAGTGCGCAGCATGGGGGATGGAGCACGTTGGGGAGTGCACAGCATGGGGGATGGAGCACGATGGGGAGTGCGCAGCATGGCGGATGGAGCACGATGGGGAATGCGCAGCATGGGGGATGGAGCACGAAGGGGAGTGCGCAGCATGGGAGATGGAGCACGATGGGGAATGCGCAGCATAGGGGATGGAGCACGATGGGGAGTGCGCAGCATGGGGGATGGAGCACGATGGGGGGTGCGCAGCATGGGGGATGGAGCACGATGGGAGGTGCACACCTCCCCCCAACACACACACACACACACACACACAACACACACACGCACTGCACAACACACCACACACACACACTGGGAACCACAAACACCGCCCTACACAGACACCCACACACACAGACAACGCTGCACACACACAACACCCAACACACAAACACCGCGGCATACATAAATATATGCACATACCGCACAACACACACATTGCACAAAACATACCTCCCCCCAAAACACACACACCCCACACCCACACAAACCGCGCAACACACACACACAACGCTACAGACACATAGCGCTCCACAAACAACGCAACACACATACAACACCGCTCTCACCCCCCGCCACACCCAGAACATGTACAGCGCCCTACACAAACACTTAGTAACTACACACAACAACATATATATATATATATATATATATATATATAACAAAAATCATACATGAACTACACAATACGTAAATTCTAGAATACCCGATGCGTAGAATCTAGACCTTCTAGTTCTTCAATAATTGTCATATTTCAAGATTCTTATCTGTCTGTTGTAAACTATAAAAATAAAACTTGGTCTTCAATAAAGTCCATAAGATATTGGTGAGGTTACTGAAAGTAGGGAATTTAATTACTGGCACCACCACACTGAAAATGGGGCTCTGGAACCTGTTTTGCATGGCGGGATCAGTCTCTTTTCAATTCATTGTGTATGGGACTGCAGTAAGCACTGTGTACGGCTTTAATCAGTTGTACCATAGACAATGAATGGAGTTGAAGTCCCAGCAATCAATAATATACGCTCACCATATGTATAGGGGATACATTTCAATCTTGGGAGTAACCCTTTAATTACTATAAAAACCTGATGGCTCTGTATATAACACAGTGTTAAGAAGCTGTCTTACCACACACCTTGTAAAATATCAGAAATAAGTCATCCAATCTGCCATGCAGGTCTCCTTGATAAAAGAAAAGATTCATGTTAATATAAAGATTTCTTCATATAATCTGAAATAGAAAATATCAATGTGTATAGTGTTTCTATCCTGCCTTACCTAGGCTCAGGACGCCGCCCCTGGGCGCCCGTGGTCCCGCGAATGCGCTGTGCGACTGTAGCGGGACTATCCACTGTGTGCACGTGTGACCGCTGGTGACGTTTTGCGCAGGCACGAGGTTATGGGCGGCGCTGTGAGTGTCATCAGCAAGTGCCGTCCATAACCTCGTGACCGCACTTTCCCCTCTTCCTCCAGCGTTCTGCGCAAGCGCTTGCTGGCCAGATGACCCGACGTCACGTCTTTCCCATCTTGCCCTGCTGCAGGGTAAGATGGGAAGGAGGTGACGTCGGGTCATTTGGCCGGCGAGCGCTTGCGCAGAACGCTGGAAGCAGTGGGGGAAAGCACGTCCACGAGATTATGGGCGGGCACTTGCGATGGAATCACAGCGCCGCCCATAATCTCGTGCTTGTGACACACGTCACCAGCGATCCTAGCGTGGGCGGCACCTCGGGCGCAGTGTGCGGCGTCCTGATGGATGAAATGGAGCGTGGGGGGACGGCGTCAATGTGCTGGAGGAACAGCAACGGTCAGCAGAGAGCCCGCCCCCATGGACGATTTACAAAATTTACATAGCAAAAGGTACAAGTTTATAAAGTATTTAATTTGGTTTAAAAGGGGCCACAAAAAGTACAGGAACCTTGCCAGAATGCAGCCCAGGAGCTGCAGAAGGGGAAACTTTTAGGTTTCAAGCTAAATTTCTGATGACAGGTTCCCTTTAACCCACCTATCCCCCAACCTCTGCAATTACTGCCCTGATCTACATGGTCTACACTGTGTTCAGAATTATTAGGCAAATGAGTATTTTGATCACATGATACTTTTTATACATGTTGTCCTACTCCAAGCTGTGTAGGCTTGAGAGCCAATTACCAATTAAGTAAATCAGGTGATGTGCATCTCTGTAATGAGGAGGGGTGTGGTGTAATGACATCAACACCCTATATGAGGTGTGCTTAATTATTAGGCAACTTCCTTTCCTTTGGCAAAATGAGTCAGAAGAGAGATTTGACGGGCTCTGAAAAGTCCAAAATTGTGAGATGTCTTGCAGAGGAATGCAGCAGTCTTGAAATTGCCAAACTTTTGAAGCGTGATCACCGAACAATCAAGTGTTTCATGGGAAATAGCCAACAGGGTCGCAAGAAGCGTGTTGGGCAAAACAGACGCAAAATAACTGTCCATGAATTGAGGAAAATCAAGCGTTAAGCTGCCAAGATGCCATTTGCCACCAGTCTGGCCATATTTCAGAGCTGCAACGTTACTAAAGTATCAAAAGGCACAAGGTGTGCTATACTCAGGGACAAGGCCAAGGTAAGGAAGGTTTAAAAACGACCACCTTTTAACAAGAAACATAAGATGAAACATCAAGACTGTGCCAAGAAATATCTTAAGACTGATTTTTCAAAGGTTTTATGGACTGATGAAATGAGAGTAATTTTTGATGGGCCATATGGATGGGCCAGAGGCTGGATCAGTAAAGGGCAGAGAGCTCCACTCTGACGCCAGCAAGGTGGAAATGGGGTACTGGTATGGGCTTGTATCATCAAAGATGAACTTTGGGACCTTTTTTGGGTTGAGGATGGAGTGAAGCTCATCTCCCAGACCTACTGCCAGTTTCTGCAACACAACTTCTCCAAGCAGTGGTATAGGAAGAAGTCAGTATCGTTCAAGAAAAACATTATTTTCATGCAGGACAATGCTCCATCACATGCATCCAACTACTCCATAGCGTGGCTGGCCAGTAAAGGTCTAAAAGATGAAAAAATAATGACATGGCCCCCTTGTTCACCTGATCTGAACCCCATAGAGAACCTGTGGTCCCTCATAAAATGTGAGATCTACAGGGAGGGAAAACAGTACACCTCTCTGAACAGTGTCTGGGAGACTGTGGTGATTGCTGCACGCAATGTTGATCGTAAACAGATAAAGCAACTGACATAATCTATGGATGGTAGGCTGTTGAGTGTCATCATAAAGAAAGGTGGCTATGTGAAGCCCCGCCGGTGTTGTATCAGTGCATACCTTCAGGGACTCCACGTAGCTGGTGCTGGTCACAGGTAGGGAATCTTCAGTTTTGATCGTGACGCCACTCTCAGATTTGCGGCCAGAGGGGACCGCCACTGCAGATTAGGAGGCACCTGGGGCTGATGGTGGGTGCAGTCGGGTGTAGTAGCCTCCTGAGAGTGAGGCAAGCCCCAGGGCCCTTTGTAAAGCTGTAGTACCACAAGTCGCAGAATGACCACACGCAGGCAGAATGTCTTTCAGGGTTTTTACTCACTTCAGGTGGCAGGGTGAGTAACCCGGGCGTAGCTGGGATGAACCAGGTGGGAACCAGGTATCCTTCCGGCTGACTGTATGAGGGTGACTACAAACTCGCCTTCCTTAGCCCTTGGTGGTTTGGGGTGACCCCGACTTTGAGTCCCTATGGGGGTCACCCAGGGAAGATGCTCCAAGCCTCTCTCCCCTTCTTGTTTTGCCGTGTGCTTGTTCCCCGGGCCAGGCCACTCCAGCCTCTTGCCTCCTGTGACCTATGGGCCCTACTTGCGGTTACGTGGCTGCGGCTTTTGGTTGTTGTGATGTGGGCTGTAAGAGCCCCACACCGGCAGGTTTAGCAGGGAAAGGTGAATCTATCCTCGCTTCGGGATCTGCCGCCCGGTTGGGCCTGGTGCTCTCTAGAAGTCTCCTTACTTCCCACTCCGTGCACTCTCTAGCTGAAGCTGGCTTTCAGGCAGCACTTCTAGTTGACCGTTCTCCCCCGTCTGTAGTCACTGCGCGGGCGCTGTTAGACAGCATCAGCCCCACAGGTCTGCTCCTCACTGAGCCCTCTGGAGTTCTGCTCTAACTGACTCACTGCTCCTCCTCTCCTGTTCTTGCCTACGCCACCTAGCAACCAGACTCTCCACCACACCCCTTGAGAGGAGATGGAGGCTTTTAACCCCCTGCCACTATTCCAGTGGAGGTATAGGCTTTGCCCCCTCCTGGGATCCCCAGGGGTCCTCTCATGGGTACATGTGTGAGACCTGATCACTATGCGCCTGTGTTCCACACCCCTGTCAGCCATCTGGATTACCTGTATTGTACTGTCCCCAGCATGGGTGCAGTACTCAGTGGTGCCTGACCAGGTCAGGGGCGCCACATTCCCCCTTAGTTATCACCAGCACGTCCTCGGGCTGCAAGACAACATTTTAAAATGCATAAAACATTAAAACATGTAAAACATTTTTAAAAGCACCAGGTATCAGACATCACCATCCTCCACCCACAAGTCCGTTAACCCACCCAAAACCCTCTCAGGAGGCAGGTCACCGGTCCTGTTGGTAACCAGGTCTGGGCCATCCGTTTCCCCAGACCTTTCCTCCAATCTTCCTCTCCCGTTGGCCGCGGCTTCAGCCACTTCTGGCAGGATGTAGAGGCGGCTTTCCTGGGCTGGTGGTTTCAGGGTATACCTGGCCTGGTGGATCCGCGCCGTCAGCCTCTTCTGGCAGGATGCAGAGGCGGCCTCCACAGTTGGTGCTGACCAGGTACCCTCTTTGTGGTGGTGAGCCAAGGCCCCATAAACAGGCGTGCTCTCTGGTCGCAGGTGAGCCAAGGCCCTTTTCTACGGACGGCCCCCCCTGGTTGCAGACGAGCCAAGCCCCTAAACAGGCTGGCCCTGGTGGTGGTGCCACTGGTGTAACTATTTACACTGCGAGAGTTTGTGGCTATAGCAAGTTCATAGCCTTAAGTTTATTTCTCACAATAGTTTTTGTGGGCGCATTTCTTTAACGTTGCAAACAAAACTTGTCAAAACTGGTCAAAACAGTAACTTCTTACTTTCCTTTGCTTTACTCCTCTTTTTCACTAGGGCGAGGGCACGTTGGGCACTGGCACCTGTGACTTTCCTGCTCTTTGTCTCTTTCTTCATCTGTGGTTGCCTCATCTATAGGTTCTGTGTCTTTCCTTTCTTGGTCTGCATCTGATTCCTTTTCTGTATCTGTTTCTTTATCTCTGTCTTGTCTTTCTTGTCTTTCTTGTCTTTCTTGTCTTTCTTGTCTTTCTTGTCTTTCTTGTCTTTCTTGTTGCAGGGGATGGCTGTAAGGTTTGTTGGGACATAGCGTTACGCCCAGAGCATACAATCCTCTTTCGCCTTGATGCAGGGTGAACTGAACGGAATCTCCCATCTTTAGATTTCTGCAAGGGTGTCCTCTTGGCAGATGAGCGTTCACATCTCTGCGGTTTACAAATATCCCTTCTTTTATTCCTGGTGCTACAATGAATCCATAGCCGCTTTTCAGATTAAAGTCTTCCACTACGCCATAACACAGGGGTCCTCTAGCCTGGGCTTTGGACTCTCTCAACAAACGCTTCTCCTTTAGATCTCTGGCGGTGACTGCTCTCTGTTCAGGAGACTGTGGTGCTGGAGCAAACTGTGTTCTTCTGCGCCGTGTCTTGCGGGCTGGATCCATGCCTGTGGGCTCCCAGGTGAAGCTCTTAGGCAGCTCTTCTTCTGCAGAGGGGGTCAGGTCCTCCTCGTCCCAGCGGGAGTATGGCAGCATTTCCGGCTCTGAATACATATCTACTGCTGGTGGCACTGGAGTCGGAGTCAACCCTTCTGCTTCCTGGCCTCCTCTCCCCCTTAGTTCTTCCTGGCACTCCAGCTGTGGCAGTGCCGGGGATGGCTGCTCTTCGGCCGGCCCAGGTGAGGGACTCCTTGGTGTAGCTGCTGCAGTAGTTAGCAGGAGACTCTTTGGGGTATGCGGAGGGGGTATGTACTGGCTCACCAACCATTGTGGAAATTTGGCCTCCAGGTCAGCCCTCATCTGCCAATATGCAGGGTCTTCACCCACCGTGGGCTGCCTATCAGGAACCTCTGTGGACCGGGGAGCGGTGTCTGCTCTGGCCTTACAGGCCGGGGTAAATGCTGAGGTAGCCTTTTCTTGGCGGGCCGCGCCTGGCATGGCGGCGGCCTGGTCTTGGCGGGCCGCGCCCTGTATGGCGGCGGCCTGGTCTTGGCGGGCCGCGCCCGGGATGGCGGCGGCCTGGATCAGTGTCGCTGTTGCAGGAGGCTCTGTGCAGGCTTGGCTGGACGTCGCTGCAGCAGTCTGGGCTTGGCAGGCCGCGCCCTGTATGGCGGCGGCCTGGTCTTGGCGGGCCGCGCCCAGGATGGCGGCGGCCTGGTCCTGGCGGGCCGGGCAGGGCATCGCTGCAGGGACTGGGTCTTGGTGGGCCGAGCAGGGCATCGCTGCAGCCGCTGGGGCTTGGAGGGCCGCACCTGGCGTGGCTGCGGCCTGCTTCAGCGTCGCCGCACCGGACGCCTCTTCAGGGACCGCGGACGTGGCAGCAGGGGTCGGGGCACTCGCGCGGGCCGGGGCATCATTCGACTCACCCGTTGTTGGTAGCACTGGGGTCTGCGTCGTCGCCGTCCCGCCTGACACCCGGCGCGCAGCTCTCCCTTCATAGGCCCGAACCGCCGCGGTCATCTCCTGCAGTTCCATCCGTTCCTCCCGAATCTGCTCCACGACCCGGGTCTCCAGCCGGTTGCAAAACTGGGCCAGCTCTCGGTACCACCAGGCAGCGGAGCCTGGTTCTGGGTTCCTGCGGTCAGACGCCATTTCTTCTGCGCCGTCTTCTGCACGGTCTCCCAGCAGTGGACTCTTCGCTGCCTCCTGTAACAAGCTGTCCAGTTTCTGCTCTGCCTCTTTCAGCAGCTCCTCTCCCAGCAGCAGGCTTGTGGCTTCCTTTCCTTCCCGCCGTCTCTCGACGCTTCCACTCTCATAGCTGGCAAGGTCAGAACTCTGCAGGGGATCTCTGGGTAGCCACACCTCTTCGTGGGCGGTAACTTCTTCCAGCGCGGGCTGCTGTTGTTTTTCAGCGCGCTTTTCATGGTGGCAATATGGCGGCGCTTCCAATTTTTCAAGCGGACCGCCCAGGCACATGGTCACCTGTCTGAACAGGTCTAGTCCTTATCCTGTTCGTGACGCCAGATG
The DNA here is from genome assembly GCF_048569485.1 of Anomaloglossus baeobatrachus. Lineage (NCBI taxonomy): Eukaryota > Metazoa > Chordata > Amphibia > Anura > Aromobatidae > Anomaloglossus > Anomaloglossus baeobatrachus. The sequence continues at coordinate 323,171,220 of NC_134353.1, read as the reverse complement.
TGAAGCCCCGCCGGTGTTGTATCAGTGCATACCTTCAGGGACTCCACGTAGCTGGTGCTGGTCACAGGTAGGGAATCTTCAGTTTTGATCGTGACGCCACTCTCAGATTTGCGGCCAGAGGGGACCGCCACTGCAGATTAGGAGGCACCTGGGGCTGATGGTGGGTGCAGTCGGGTGTAGTAGCCTCCTGAGAGTGAGGCAAGCCCCAGGGCCCTTTGTAAAGCTGTAGTACCACAAGTCGCAGAATGACCACACGCAGGCAGAATGTCTTTCAGGGTTTTTACTCACTTCAGGTGGCAGGGTGAGTAACCCGGGCGTAGCTGGGATGAACCAGGTGGGAACCAGGTATCCTTCCGGCTGACTGTATGAGGGTGACTACAAACTCGCCTTCCTTAGCCCTTGGTGGTTTGGGGTGACCCCGACTTTGAGTCCCTATGGGGGTCACCCAGGGAAGATGCTCCAAGCCTCTCTCCCCTTCTTGTTTTGCCGTGTGCTTGTTCCCCGGGCCAGGCCACTCCAGCCTCTTGCCTCCTGTGACCTATGGGCCCTACTTGCGGTTACGTGGCTGCGGCTTTTGGTTGTTGTGATGTGGGCTGTAAGAGCCCCACACCGGCAGGTTTAGCAGGGAAAGGTGAATCTATCCTCGCTTCGGGATCTGCCGCCCGGTTGGGCCTGGTGCTCTCTAGAAGTCTCCTTACTTCCCACTCCGTGCACTCTCTAGCTGAAGCTGGCTTTCAGGCAGCACTTCTAGTTGACCGTTCTCCCCCGTCTGTAGTCACTGCGCGGGCGCTGTTAGACAGCATCAGCCCCACAGGTCTGCTCCTCACTGAGCCCTCTGGAGTTCTGCTCTAACTGACTCACTGCTCCTCCTCTCCTGTTCTTGCCTACGCCACCTAGCAACCAGACTCTCCACCACACCCCTTGAGAGGAGATGGAGGCTTTTAACCCCCTGCCACTATTCCAGTGGAGGTATAGGCTTTGCCCCCTCCTGGGATCCCCAGGGGTCCTCTCATGGGTACATGTGTGAGACCTGATCACTATGCGCCTGTGTTCCACACCCCTGTCAGCCATCTGGATTACCTGTATTGTACTGTCCCCAGCATGGGTGCAGTACTCAGTGGTGCCTGACCAGGTCAGGGGCGCCACAGCTATATTGGTCACTTATTTTTTTGGGTAGTGTTTTTGCACGTCAGAAATGTTTATTTCTAAATTTTGTGCAGTTATATTGGTTTACCTGGTGAAAATAAACAAGTGAGATGGGAATATATTTGTTTTGGTTTTTTTTTTTAAACCATTTTTTATTGATTTTCTGATAATCATTATAAAGGGGAACAGAATGAAGAAAAGAAGGAAGGGAACAACAACATTCAATATCCTGTAAATTCCCTTACATATTAAAAACTAAATAATTGGCTCTCCTAATAAGTTAAATCGTAAACCCCCTTTAATTTAACAGACCATTCAATTGTTCTATCTTGGCCACACTTCTACTACACTCCCTCTAACTTTAAACAAACTTCTCCTATAAACGCTACCTCCCCTCCCTCCCTATATTTGGTTTTTATTACGTTGCCTAATAATTCTGCACAGTAATAGTTACCTGCAAAAACAGATATCCTTCTAAGATAGCCAAATCTAAAAAAAAAACCACTCCAACTTCCAAATATAAATATATTAAGCTTTGATATTTATGAGTCTTTTGGGTTGATTGAGAACATAGTTGTTGATCAATAATAAAAAAAAAATCTCTAAAATACAACTTGCCTAATAATTCTGCACACGGTGTATATGGCAAAGCTTACATGTGAGCTGCGGAAAACAGCTAGTGTCAGTCTACTGTGTCTGTGCCAGTGGTCTGAGGATATTCATAGTAGTGGCATAAATGTCTAAGATGGCAATAACCCTTTAAGTTGAAAAGATATGACAAGATGGATAACCTACAGAGGGTACTTCAAGATTGTACTGTGTTTCGTGATCAGGATGAGGGGACTGTTCATATCAGACACTGCCCTGACATTTCGACATCCATGAGAATAGACACTGTTGACAAAGCCAATGATGTGGTGGTGTATGATCAGTAAGGCTAGGTTCACATTTCCGTTGTTTTGCATCAGTCACATGCGTTGCTTGACGCTTGTGACTGATGCATTGTACAACGGATGACAAGAATTGGAATTCATTGTCATGATAAAGTGGATGCCGTTGTAAAATGAGAGAGAATGATCAGCTGATCGCTCTCAAAAGCCAGCGGCCGGGAGATCAGCTGATCGCTTACAGAAGCCGGCCGCCGGGCAATCAGCTTATCGTTCGGCCGCGGAGAGAGAGACATTCATTTGAATGATTAAACACAAGATTTGAGCATGCGCAGTGAAAACATAAGGATTCCGCTGCTCAAAAAACGTTACATGCTGTGTTCCTGCCGCCCGACGGTCAGTCGTTCCACGACTGATCAGTCGGGCGGCGGATGTAACGCAAGGGCATCAGTTGCAATCCGACGCTCATACAAGTCTATGGGAAACAACGGAATCTGCCAAACGGATTGCATTGTTTATCAGAGCGGCGGATTGTGACTGATCATAAACAACGGAAATGTGAACCTAGCCTAACTAGATACTGGGTCAGTTCCTATGACAATATTTAGTTCAGTCATTAAAATACACAAAAACGCTTACCACATATAGTGATCTCCTTGCTGTAGCTGCTTGTAACTCGCTTTATGTTTGGCAACAGTTTGAGATGTTTCCTTGTTTCGTGTAAAAGATGTAACACATAACGTGCATGGAGCTGCTACTAGGAAGAAGAGCGAGAGAGAATAAAACACGTTTTGGAAGCATGCATCTCTAGTTCTTTTACTGTACCTTTATTATTTCATGTAAGCCTAAAAGGCTAAACTACACTAAACGAAGGCCTATAATATCTATTTTTGCCATGAAGCTAGATATAGGCCCCACTTAAGATAGGTATCAGCCAAATTGTCTGGATGACCGCTACCTCTCCTGATTCCACCATACACACGAATGCTTAACTCAGCTGAGCATTACTGTGTCCTCTATAAGGCTCTCATTCAGAAGTCCATGAACTCATTATATTCTATCGTGTTGTTCTTGTTCACATGTCCTTGTTTTTTAACAGACAGTGTCCATCCAAAAATCACAAAGTCATGTCTGTTTTTATCCTGGTAATATTTCCAATAACTGACCCGCACATCCTACAAGTGTGTATAGGTGCCAGCTGAAAAAACGTAGCAAATACAAAATGGATACAGCTGCACACTACTGTAAATGCCATTAATGTATAAGGAAACTCTGGTACTGCTTTACTGCTATATGAAAAAATGAGATTTTTAGTTTATGAATTGGCCAATGCATGTAAGCCCGGAAACCAACGGCAAGGTAAATCTCAATATTCTGGGTACCTAACTAAAATGCCACTATCGAGGTTAAAAACATCCATCTCTGGGCAGCTAGACTAAAAAAATCTAACTTGAAATGCCACTATCTGGACTAACCTCCATGTCTGGGCAGCTAGGACTCCTGGTATAAGTATCATGAACACAGCCTGGTTTGTAAGGCGGAGTGCTCAGTCAGAAATATGTCACTAAAAATATTTTTTGAAAGGGGGTAAGAAGTTTGAGTACACAGTATGAGCAAGGAAAGTGGAGGGAATGTATACGGACACGGTATGGGGAGTGAGGGGGGAATATTTACGGACACAGTATGAGGAGCAAACAGGGGTAAGAAATTTGAGTACACAGTATGGGGAGCGAGGGTGAAATTTGAGGACACAGTATAGGACGTGAAGGGGAGAAATTTGAACACAAAGTATGGGAAGCAAGGGTGGAAGAAATTTGAGGAGTTAGAGGATAAATCTGAGTACACAGTATAGTATCGGGAGCGAGAGGGCGGGATGGGTTCGGACACAGTATGGGAATCAAGAGGGAATGAGTGCGGAGGAAGTGAGGAGACAGTATGGGATGAGAAAGGTGTGAGAGGGCACAGAATAAACAATGAGTAGTGTATGGGGGGGTCTAGAGAGGGGGGACAGTGTGAGGCCATAGCAAGGTGGGGCACAGTATGCCAAGGAGGGATTGTGTGATGAGGGGGTACAATATAGAGACTGGGCAGTATAGGGAGACAAAGTTTGAGATGGCAATGTGAATAAGGGGCTCTGTATGGAAAAGAAGGGCAATGTGGAGGCGATGTACATAAGATGGACCTTGTGGGGCCATGTTTTGTACAGGGAACACAATAAGGAGCAATTATTTATTCAGGGGCACAGCATATGACAGATATTTTTAATCAGGATCATTATAATTACACTGCTATTTTTAAAGGTATCATGGGATGTAATGCAAAAGACTGGAGAAGATGGAAGTCTGCAGAGGCGAGCTATGAAAGTGAAAACTCATCATGGAGTCTAAACAATATGAAGAAAACTTCTTCAAATTTCTCCCCCCCTTAACCTAATTACAATAAATCTTTGGTGTCTTCAGCTCCACTGGAGCACTTACCACACCAAATATCTGCTGCCTATTCGGCGCCAAGAAGTGACGTCAGCAGTGTGATCAGCTAACCTGATCACGTTGCTGATGTCGCTCTGACCCAGAAGTACCGGTGGTCAAGATTTCAATTGTACCTTTGTCTAAAAGATGCAAGTTCAATTGATCACTGGCAGTTATCATCTTGGTGATAGCAAAATGCAGCTGTCGGAGAGACACTTTGGACTGCCACATCAGGTGGCCCAACAGCACTCTCCTGTTGCTTGTGCCCGGGGCACATGGCCTGCCCAATCCTCTTCCTAGATAAGCCGCTGGTCAGATATATGTAGTATGGCTGACATTGCTTTAGCACACAATGTGTGGCTTTAAGTGTTTTGGGGGCATTGGGGATAGTGAGGTTGAAACTATGATGGGTAAAATGTGGTCTAAACTGAAAGGGACCAGGGGCCCTATGGCTGATTCTTTATTGTCAACTTTGTGCTAGGGTGTCTGAATTTGTTTTTTTGTTTATGGGGGATCTGAGGGTACTCCATCTTTTACTTCTGAAGGTGCACTAATAAGTCATCTAACATGCATCAAAAAAATTACTAAATAAGATGATCAAGTTATACTTACTTGATTCTGCTTGAAGGCTTCCACTAAGGCAGCTGCATGACTAGGCTTTAAAGGAAATGTCAGTTGTGGACCTGCGTAAGACACTGGCACCTCAATTGATTCATAGTCACAGTATTTCTCTAGCTCAGTGTCTTTTAGGTTTTCTTCCTCAGTGAACATACGGCATATAAAGTCCCCTTGCAAATGTTAAAGAATTACATGTTATGTATGAGCCATTTCTAGTTTAAAGTATTTATTTTAATTCATTCTGTTACTAGATCCCATATACTGTACATATATTATATGTATATATACTGTATATACACAAACACACACACACACACACACACACATAGTCAAAATTATAGGTACCTCTAGTTTAATGAAAGAAAGACCCACGATGGTTGCAGAAATAACTTGAATCTGACAAGTAATAATAAATAAAAAAAATCTTTGAAAATGAACAAATGAAAGTCAGACATTGCTGCTTTCCTGCTTCCACAGAAAGTTTAAAAAACAAAACTCATGAAATAGGCCTGGACAGAAATGATGGTACTATTAACTTAATATTTGGTTGCACAACCTTTTGAGGCAATCACTGCAATCAAACGATTCCTGTGACTGTCAATGAGACTTCTGCACCTCTCGACAGGTATTTTGGCCCACTCCTCAAGAGCAAACTGCTCCAGTTGTCTCGTGATTGAAGGTTCCCTTTTCCAAACGGCAAGTTTCAGCTCTTTCCAAACATGCTCAATAGGATTTAGGTCAGGGCTCATAGAAGGCCACTTCAGAGTAGTCCAATGTTTTCCTCTTAGCCATTCTTAGGTGTTTTTAGCTGTGTGTTTTGAGTCATTATCCTGTTGCAAGACCCATGACCTGCGACTGAGACCAAGCTTTCTGACACTGGGCAGCAAATTTCTCTCTGGAATCCCTTGATAATCTTGAGATTTCATTGTACCCTGCACAAATTCAAGACATCCTGTGCCAAATGCAAAAAAAAGCAGCCCAAAACATAACAGAGCCTCCTCCAGGTTTCACAGTCGGGAGAGTGTTCTTTTCTTGATATGCTTCATTTTTCAGTCTGTGAACATAGAGCTGATGTGCCTTGCCAAAAAGTTCCATTTTTGTTTCATCTGTCCATAGGACATTCTCCCAGAATCTTTGTGGCTTGTCAACATGTAGTTTGGCAAATTCCAGTCTGGCTTTTTTATGATTTTCTCTCAACAATGGAGTCCTCCCTGGTTGTCTCCCATGAAGTCAACATTAGTTGACAACAATAACATTAATGTTAAATCATCAAGCTGAATGTTTCCTTCTTTACTTCTTCTACGTTTCAGTTTACCCACTGTGTATGACCTAATCTAATGTATAATGTTCTTCTGTCAGCTCTACTGTCTTGTCAATTAAGTAATTAATGTTATTATTTAAGTTGTGCTGCTGTGATACCATAATTTCCCACGGGATCAATAAAGTGTATCGTATTGTATCTTAAGTCCACTTTGGTTCAAACAACGATGGATGGTGCGATCTGACACCAATGTTCCTTGAGCTTGAAGTTCACCTTCAATCTCTTTAGACGTTTTTCTGGACTCTTTTGTTACCATTTGTATTATCCATCTTTTTGATTTATCATTAATCTTCCTCCTGCGGCCACATCCGGGGAGGTTGGCTACAGTCCCATGGATCTTAAATTTCTGAATAATATGTGCAACTGTAGTCACAGGAACATCAAACTGCTTGGATATGGTTTTATAACCTTTACCTTTATGATCTTCTATAATTTTCTTTCTAATCTCCTGAGACAACTCTTTCCTTCACTTGCTCTGGTCAATGTTGTGTGTGGTACAGCTCAGTGAGTATCTGTAGCCCTATACACAGGTCCACTGACTGATTACAAGATTGTAGACACCTGTGATGCTAATTAGTGGACACACCTTGATTTAACATGTCTGTTTTGGGAAATGACCAGGGAGAGGTTGATGTGAGACTTGTGGACAGCCTCCCCACACCTGGTATTTTGGGGACTAACCAGGAAGCGATCGATGTGGGACTTGTGAACAGCCTCCCCACACCTGGTATTTTGGGGACTAACAAGGAAGCGATTGATGTGGAACTTGTGAACAGCCTCCCCATACCTGTCATTGTGGAGACTGACCAGAGCAAGGCTGATGTGGAGCTTATGAACAGCATCCCCACACCTGTTATTTTGGGGTCTGACCAGGAAGAGGTCCATATGGAGCTTATGGACAGACTCCCCACACCTGGTATTTTGGGAACTAACCAGGAGGAAGTTGATGTAGGGCTCATGGATAGTCTCCCCACTTCTGTTATTTCGGGGACTAACCAGGAGGAAATTGAAGTCGGGTTCATGGATGGCCCCACCAAGCCTGTTGTTTCGGATACCACCCAGAGGGAAGTGGAAGTGGGGCTTGTGGATTACCTGCTCACACCAGTCATTTTGGAGAATGACCTAGGACAAGGACTATCCAGCCAGTTGTTACCGCCATCACCTGCAGCCAAGCCAAACACCATCCTTGTGCAGGTGTTTCTACCAACCCATCCAAGGGGAACCCTCCTCCTCAATCTTCAGCCTCCTCCTCAGATCCAACGTATGTGAGTACCTCAGACCCAACTGTGGCCATTGACTGGGGGAAGATAGATCGTAAGGAATTCAGGGAAGCCCAACTCACGGACCCCACCTTAGTGCTTGTCTGCAATATAGCTGCTCAACCTGGGGGAGGTAATCAGGGGGAGGTGTACAAATGCAAGCCTCTGTTGCTGACCTCACCATTTAAAAGGACAATGTCGACAAGAGGAGAAGGGTGATCGGAAGCCCATCCTGTCTGTCTAATATTAAGAAGGGGGAGAAATGTAACGACATGGACTCTGAGTGCCTAGCATGGGTTAACGTTCTTAACATTCAGCCAGACATGAAGACACTTTGTTTATAGATGGGGGATAATCCCTCATTGTTCTACAAGACTCTTGGGAGTTTAGTATTGAAGTTTTGTTCACTCATGTAATTGTTTTGGCCACTGAAGGCCAGACACCCAGATAAATCAATTATGCGAACTTCCCATTGTATTACTAAGTGAATTGCTAGATGTGATGTAACTTACCTGTCTCACCCTTGTCTCTGGATATTTGAATATAGCTTGAAATTCATCCAATAAGAGAAGCAACCTTGTACAACCAATCCGATAAGGGCACAGTATATACTAAGGGAAGGCTATGGCTATAAAAGGGGACTTCTTGGAGTCACCAGTTAATGGATGTTGCATGATCCAGTCTAAGCTCTTAGGAGCTGGCTAGGGGATCAGAACCAGGATGCCTTGTGGACTCGGTCTAGGGATTTTGGCTCCGACTAGAGGATCACTTGGCTACATGTCTTCAATCTAGGGACTCCGATTCGATTGGAGACCATAACCACAGTCTAGGGATTTCGACTCTGGCTGCCAGGATTATATCATATCATCATACCAGAGACTACTTAAGGAAGAAACCCAGGTTGGGACAATTTGGTCACCTGGCTACAGACTTTGCTGTGCTCAGTAAGCTTCCTACGCTTGCCACTATTCTTTCCTCAGAGTAGCTGGCCCTGGAAACCCCGATGCACGAACAAACTAATCCCTGGTGAGCCAGCGGAAGGGTGAGACTCTGTTGCCTGTTACATTTGTGTGTTTTGCTGGTTATGTGCTATGTGCCGTTAATTGTTTGGGGATCCAATAAAGTCTTAATATTGTGATTCCCTCATCCTGTGTTGTCTGAGTAGTCTTCCGCCCACGGTTAAGGAGATCGGCCTTCAGTTGGGATGAGCTCTGGGTCATGCTGTCTTTCTAAAGGCGGCCGGGCCAGCGGACGAGAGCACCCACTGACCTTGTGTCTCCACACTATACTTTAATGTAGAGGTTTGGTAGAGATTCTGCAATTGAAATTACAACAGGTAGCCAATGAACAGGAGAGAAAATCTTTGCTGCTGTATTTCTGCATACAGCTAACTGTATGAAACAAACTGTGATGTATATTCTACCAATACAAAATATATATTCAATTTATATATAATGATTATCCTCTTTTAGTAAAATGAAATGAGATGTAAGGTAAAGGGGATGTTCACTACTTGGACAACTGCTTCTCATTTCTTCGTCCCTGTAAAAATAAATAAGCATATACTCATCTCCTACGCGGCTATGGTTCCAGCAATGTCTGAAGCGGCGATCCTGGTGCCCATGTGACCATTGTTATGAGACACGAGCCTCGCAACCAATCAGCACTGGCTTCCTTCTCCACGCCCTCCGGACGCTTGAAAAGGAAGTCAGAGCAGCGCTCACATCGTGCTCAAATGTCTGAAGGCAGGGAGACAGATAATAACAATGTCACATCGGCCACAGTAACATGGCTTTAGACATCGCTTGAAATGCGGCCGCACCATAGGTAAGTATAAGTTTATTTTTTTAACTGGGGCAAACAACGGTAATGAGAATGGGTTGTCCAAGTACTGGAGAACCCCTTTAAAGGGGACCTGTCAGCCGGATGTTCGATTCCTAACTAAAGGCATGAGTGTAAAGCCCTTGTAAATGACACGCCCAGCCCAGGGCCGGGAGTACTCGGAACTGGGCAGGACTGGTCCGGGGACGTCTGCGGTGACGGGGTCCGGCTCCGTGACCCTAGCGGTGTCTTTATAATAAAGGAGGATGATGATGGGAGTTGTATCTTTAAAGATTGTTAAATTTCGTGACGCCACCTGTGGTTTTTGCGGCTATGTGAGCCGCCGCTGTGCTGTGGGTTTCCCAGGGCAGGTGATGAGGGCACAGCTGAGGTGTTTTACTCCCCACAGGTAGTAGTGAGTGAGTGAGCAGTGAGGCCCCGAGATAACTGTTGATTAAATGAAAGGTCTATGAGGGCAGGCTGTGACGCAGGAGGAATGGAGACGACACCGTGGCTTTGAAATAACAGTCTTTACTCACTGTACCGATTCTCAGTTTACAACCAGATTAGTACACCACGGTATGCTGGGATCCTCAGTGATGGGCAACCACGGATCCCGAATAAGTCCGAAGCCAGTACCGGTTCTTCATATTGTTTTTCCTGGTTCTTCATTTTGTTTTCCCTTTCCTGGCCGTCTCTCTGCGCTGACTTGCTCCCTCCTGTCCTGCACCTCCACACACAGTGCACTGAGCTAGGGGCCACGGACCAGCAATGGGACTTCTGCCTGCCTGGCTCCCTCTGGGGACCTTCAAAGGGATTTCTGCCTACCTTGCTCCCTGGTCCTCTGTGGCCCCCTTCCAGTGGATTTGTGTGCTGCTTGTGGCCCAAAGGTGCATACAGCCACCCTGGCCTCCGATGTTACTAGGAAGTCCTGAAGTGTCGTCCTAGCCTAGGGACCAGGACCCCGTTTGTGACCAATCCCTTCACTTTGAGCTACTGTCTGGTAAACGTGACTATAGGGGTATATGACACACTTCCCCTAAGTCACTGGGATACTTTCTTCCTTCTCCTCAGAGCAGAGCAGGACCCCTAGGGCCCTCACCCCTAGTCGGTCTTCTCCTTCCCCCTGACTGACTCTCCTAAACGCCAATTTTTAAAACTTAGCTCTGCCCCTTTTACCTCAGACAGCTCACCCACTAAGCTCCACCCACTAAGCTCCACCCCCTGGATGGATCTAGCTACAGTGCATGGGGCTTAAGTGCCATAATCAGACTACTGGTCGCTAAGCATTAATGGGACTTGCCCCGGTCCTGATCTAATGTGTGAGCTAATAATTGGGTGTCTGTGAGTTTTTGGTGCGTGAACCAGCAGATGGCCTCTTTTTTACCCTGGATCGGGCACCACACCTCTGACTGAGGTGCAGTACCTCTGTGGCGATGGCAGCGTCAGGGGCACCACACTATGTTTATTATATTCATACTTTGCTTGTAGTATATACTTTGGGCATTTATAAGAAATCCATCCTTGAAATTTTATTCTCAATTGCAGTGCAGCGGGCACTACACTATCAGCTTAGCTGTGCTCTCTTCCTTTTCACTGACATCGCCGACTTCCGGACTTTGATTGAGAGGTCACTATTTTATCAGAAGAATCATGTTCTGTGCCCGTGCGCTGTGACTTCAGTATGTATGTAGCAGAGCCAGTATTGTCGTGGGACCTCGTGTGGGTTACTTCAGAACTGGGTGTTTGGGGCTAATAAATTGGAGAAACAGGGTGGGTTTTTTTGTATTTTGTTTCAAATAAATATAAACTTTTTGGTGTTTCTGTTTATTTCTTTTCACTTACAGTATTAGTAATGGGTTGGGGTCTCATAGACATCTCTCATTACTAATCTAGGGCTTAGTGGCAATTGTGATTAACCCCTTATATTACCACTATTGCCACTGCTCCAGAGCAATTAGGATGAGCCAGATAAAGTGACGGGGTTGTAGCATGGATGTGACAATTCTGGGCTGCTGCAGGCTGCTATTTTTAGGCTGTGGTCCAATAACCATGGGCCGCCCCAGCCTGAGAATACCAGCTCCGAGATGTCAGTTGTCATGGCTGGGTATCAAAATTGGCAGGATCACACGCAGTTTTTTCAAATGATTTATTTAAATAATTTAAAAAAAAAGCAGCATGGGGTCCCTCTTATTTTGATACACAGCCAAGATAAGCACATGGCTGGGGGTTGCAGCCTGTAGCCATATGCTTTATCTGTGCTGGGTATCTTAATATGGGTGGAACTTACGCCAATTTTTTAATTTGTATATTTTTACACCACTATAGAATCGCAGACAGCATGTGTCATTCCAAGCAATCATGCACGCTGTCACACAGGACTGCAGCCAGTGGGCTGGGGAAGCAGTGAATATGTACAAGTGTAATGAGTGGCCCCGGAAGTAGTGTTACAGCTGCTTGGGAGACTCTGTAAGTATAACGCTCCTGCTCTAAGCCCCTTAGCCTTTCTACCACCATTTTAAAGCACAATATTTGAGTCCCTATAGACTTATATGGGGATCGGTGTCAGGGCAAATATTCGGGATTATTTCCTGTCCCAAACCAGGTTGTTGAGGTTTTTTTAAATCTGGTTGGTTGGTTCCAAATATCTGTGGATTTGCCCATCTCTAATAATAAGCATTAAAGGGTGCAATACTAATGCTTTTAGATGGGTGGGGGGGGGGGGCAAATATCCCGCTTACAGGTCCTCTTTAACTTCACTACAAACGTGTCTTTTCTTTATAGATCACGTTATTTGTATGCTTTCAGACTATCAATTTCTCTATGGTTCATAGATCATCAAGATACACTAAAGTTATTATCCAGCATGAGTCATTGTTCCAGGATTAGTTAATATGCCACATCGGTTTGTATTGTGAAGTTAGTTGTATATAATATATACAGTATATATATTTTGGAAAACTGAAGATATACTTACTTTCCTTGCTGTTTGGAGCAAAGTGATCCATTAGGAAATTGAAAAAATCATAAAGCTGCAAACAAACAAACACATCTAATTTGGCAGCTGATGAGAATATCAGATGAAGTACATTTAGCAGGGACATGTGATAGTGGTGGGTTGACTTAAAAGTTTCCTGTCAGCACAAAATCACTCTTCAAACCAAGGACAGCCACTATAGCTTCCCACCTACTTGTTTTCCACTTACACTTCCCACCTACTTGTTTTAAACTTAGAGCTGCCCTTTCCAGGCTCATCTAATGGATTGATGTAAAACAAGTAAGTGAGAAGGTGCACTTAATGGCCACGTCAATGGAGCCCTAAACAATACTTAGTTTGAATATTGTGATTTTGCGCTGAAAGACTTGCTAATTCATCTTTTTTTTTAAATTCTTTATTTTAAAGACCGACTCGAGAACATACAAAATAACAACTGCTCCACAAAGAGCAGAATAACAGATTTCCAATATTTAACATTGACATGGAGCCCACCCTTCCGCTCCCCTGTACATATCCAGTTACTGCAACTGCTCGAGTCAGGCCCAATTTAATCCTTTTATGAACCAACCCAACAAGGATAGAATACAGAACATAGAAAGAGAGAGCAAAGCCCGAAAAGAATTTAGAACAGGATAAGAGAAAGAGGTAGAAAGGGGAATAGGGGGGAGGGGAGAATAGGAGAAGATAGGGGACAAAGAAGTGAGAGGAAGGGAAAGCGAGAGAAGAGAAAAAAAAAAAAAAAAAAGGGGAGGGGGGGGAGAGTGTTCCTCCAGAGCCTAGAGTAATCTGGCGTATTCCGCCGAGTAAGTGAACTCCAACCATGGGAACCAGGTCCTACGAAAATCTTCCTGACTGTCATTGAGAGAGGATGTCAGGTCCTCCATGTGCCTTAGGTCATTAACCCTTGAAACCCACTGTGCCAGTGTGGGGGGGTAGAAGACTGGCGGCCATTACCAGAAATCTAAGCAAAGAGCGCTTGTATCTATGAGCCGGGAGTTCCGAAAGCTGTAAGATAAACAGTTCCGGACCCAATGTCTCAACCGTGCCGGTCACCAGTCTAATTACCTCCCTCACTCCTGACCAAAACCGTTGCAAGGAAGGGCAGGACCAAAAGATGTGCACGTAATCACCCTCCCCCGAGCCACACCTCCAGCAAACGGGGTCGACTGAGGGGAATATCCTATGAAGTCTGGTCGGGACTCTATACCACCTAGTCAGCAGTTTGAAGTTGGCCTCCAACATTCTGGAACTGATTGAGGTTTTATGTGCCAACATTAGGACGTTGTTTCGTTGCGTGTCTGATAGAGCCGTCCCAAGGTCCCTCTCCCACTGCCGCAAATAGACCGGGGTGGGCAAATCTCCCGGGTCTGATAGCAAATTGTATGCCAGGGAAAGTGAGTGCCGCAGGGCCCCCTCTCCCAAGCACAATTTTTCGAATCTTGTGAGAGGCCCAGCATACCGGGCGAAGCAGGGAAGGGAGCTCAAGAAATGCCTCAACTGCATGGCCCTCCATCTCCCCAGGGGGTCCGGAGGCAGGAGACCACATATATCCGAAAGAGATAGCCAGTCACCCTCCCCTCCCATCTGGTAAGCTCTGAATCTGCCCCCCTGTACCCAGCTCCGAAAAACTGGGTCCGAGAGGCCAGGACGGAAATCCGGATCTCCTATAATTGGTGACATGGGGGAAGGCAACGGCAGGAGGAGGCGCCGAACCTCTCCCCTCGAACAGCATTCCAGAGTAGCGCCAATGGTGGGGTGAGATCTCAAAGAAGCCGGGAAAAAGCTCCCGACCCAAGGCATGGCCGGTAAATGTACCTCCGAGAAGCTCTGTTCCAGGGCGACCCATGGTTTCATCCTAGAGTGACGGCACCAATCCAGAACCCTAACCATATGTGGGGCCCAGTAATATTTTTTCATATCAGGTATTCCCAGCCCTCCTCTACACTTAGGTCTGCACAGTAGGGAACGGGAAAGTCTCGCCGGCTTATTCGCCCAGATAAATTTAGTATATAGTGAGGCCAATTCCTTGAAAAAAGAGCTCGGGATCTTAATTGGCAGGGCCTGGAAGAGGTAAAGAAGTCGTGGTAATATGTTCATCTTCAATATTGCACATCTCCCAAACCATGTGAAAAGACCCCTCGCCCAATTTGCGCAGTCTGTTCTAATGGACTGCAGGAGAGGGAGACAGTTCAGCTTATATAGTTGGCTATTGTCCGCTGCCAGCTGGACCCCCAGGTACCTCAGAGAGTGATTAGCCCACTTAAACCCGAACGCAGATTGTAGCGAAGTAACATGATCTTGGGGGAGAGATACATTCATAGCCTCCGATTTTGACATGTTAATTCTAAAATTAGAAAGAGAGGAGTATGTTTCCAGCTCTCTCAGTAAATTGGGCAGGGAGACCCGAGGGTTGGTAATAAAGAAAAGTAAATCGTCCGCGTACGCCGCGATTTTGTAGGTGGAACCCGCAACTATAGGGCCGGAAATGTCAATGTTACCTCTAATTCGGCTAAGCAGGGGTTCCAGGGTCAGGATAAAGATCAGGGGTGAGAGGGGGCATCCCTGCCTTGTGCCGTTAAGAATGGAAAATCTATCTGAAAGGAGACCGTTCACCCTGACCGCGGCAGAGGGGTTACTATACAGAGGGCATATCCACCTGAGCATCATCCTCCCCAACCCCACCTCCCGCAGAACCTCCTCCATGAATATCCAATTGACTCTGTCGAACGCTTTTTCTGCGTCGGTCGACAAGAGCATCAGGGGCAACCCTTCCGAATTAGCCCTGTGGATTAAGTTCAGCGCCTTAGTGGTGTTGTCCCTCGCTTCCCTTCCCATCATGAACCCAGCCTGGTCCGGGTGGACAATCCCCCCCAGCAATGGAGAGAGTCTCTCTGATAATATTCTGGTGAAGAGCTTCAAGTCTGTGTTGAGGAGGGAGATGGGTCGGTAACTAGAACAAGAGGTAGGGTCTTTACCCTCTTTAGGGATGACTACTATATTAGCGGCCAGAGAGTCTCTCGGCAAGTGGACTTTTTCGGAGAGTGAGATATTGTTAAAGGCCGAGAGAAATGGGGGGAGCAGCATGGAGCCCATCTTTTTGTAGTAAAGCAGGGGGAAGCCATCCGGGCCAGGGGCCTTACCAGTGGGGGAATTTTTAATTGCAGCCCAGTACTCCTCCTCTGAGATGGGTCTTTCCAGGGCGTCCGCATCCTCCGGTTTAAGGTGTTTCAAACCGGAGTTAGAAATGTACTTCTGGATACGCTGCCGTAGTTCCGTCCTGGCCCTCTCCGACCGCCCCCCATCTATTGAGTAGAGAGAGGAGTAAAAGTCTTTAAAGGCGGAGGCAATGTCTTTCGGAAGAGTGGCCCACCTGTCGCCAGAAATGTGCACTCTAGGAACATAGCCCCTCACCCTCTGGGTCCGGAGGGCTCTAGCCAGGGTCCTGCCACTTTTATTGCCATATTCATAGAAATGCCGCCTGCACTTAGCTAGCACTCCCTTGGCCTTTTGATATAACAGGGACCTGAGTTCCTCCCTCTTCCTGGCCAGATTGGCGCCCACGTTCCCTCCCAGAGACCCCTTATGTACTGCTTCCAACTCCCTTATGTCTGCTAGGAGAGATGTAACCTCAGCTTCCCGTTCCCTTTTCAGACGGGCCCCATGTTTGATGAATAATCCCCTCACAACACATTTGTGAGCTTCCCACACAATGTTGGGGGACATCCCCTCCCCCCCACTACAGTCAAAGTATTCCGTCAAGGCCTCCCTTATTTCTTGCATTGTCACCGGCTCATTGAGTAGCGAGGTGTTCAATATCCACTGACCCCGCCTCCCGATGGGACATTCAAGGGACAGAGTGACCGTGATCAGAGCGTGATCAGAGAAAGATATGCACTCAATTGAAGCATCCACCAGAGAGTGTAGGTCCCCATGTTTAATAAAAAAGAGGTCCAACCTAGAATAGCAGTCGTGCGCTGCAGAATAAAATGAAAAGTCTTTGTCTGATGGGTGCAGCAATCGCCAAGTGTCTATCAGTTGGTGGTCATGTAGTCCCCATCTCATCCGGCGCAGCGTCATGTGTGGCATACCAGACACCCCTTTTGAACTGTCCCTCAACGGTTCCAACACTACGTTAAAGTCACCCCCGAGAACCAGAGTGCCCTCCGAGAATTCCTCTATCTTCTCAAGGTACCGCAGCAAGGTGGGACATTGGCCCGCATTAGGCAAGTATACTGCCACGAATGTGAATATCTGAGTAGCAATGCGTCCCTTGAGCATCATAAGCCTACCCTGGTCGTCTGTCTGAGAGTCCAACAATTCCCAAGGGAGCGTACTGGACATGAGGATGCTCGTGCCCCTAGATCTAGGATCAGGGGAGGGTGAGTGGTGCACAATGGGGTACCTTCTGTCCGAGAGTCTGTAAGGTTTAGCTTCACAGTAATGTGTCTCTTGGAGGAAGGCTACCTGGATTCGGTTTTTCCAAAGAAGGTTCAGCAGGATAGACCGTTTCTCCGGGCTATGAAGGCCCTTGACATTCAGTGAGCCCACCCGCAGTTCGGCCTGCCTCTGTTTCGCCATTCTCTGTCGCGAGACCCTAGAGGAATAAACCAAGAAAGAAGAGGGGAAGGGGGAAAAAAAAAAAAAAAGAGAGAGAGGGAAAGCTGGTAAAAAGAGAGGAGGGGAAGAAAAAGTATTGACAAGGAAGGAAGTAGCTGAGACCCTTTAGCAGGGGGAAGAGAGAGAGGCAAGAAGTTCAGAGGAGAGAACAAGAAAGTGGAAAAGCAGCAGGACTGCCGCTCGCAGTACCAGGGACCAGCCCAGGGACTACTAAGGAAAAGATAGGGACAAGAACTGACATGCTGCCAGAGCGCAGACCCGCACCCCTCTTATTAGCACTAAATGACCCCTCTCCCCGACGGAGAGGAAGGGTCAGCCGATTAACCACCCACACACCCCACCACCCAGGATGAACGCGGTAAAGAAAAACATCCCCCCCCACCCCCGATCCTAAACTAGACATTGCCATAGAAATAGAATTTTCAAAAACTTAAGACAATAAACTATGTCCAGAAAAAACTAGCCCAAGGCCAGGACTCCTGCTTAGGGGTCGTAGAGACGAAAGAGAGCCTCCCAGCTCCCAGTTCTTTGACTCCGTCTCCCATCGAAAGCACCTCCGTCTCACATCTTGGACCACTCCTTCCTCCCAGCAGCACCCGGTACATGCCATGCCCCTCAAGGATCACCGCTTTGAGTAGAACGGGTGCCTCCCTTCCTCCTCCGCAGCCCCGGGGGTGCCTGGGGTTCCCACTCCAACCAGTCCAGAATTGAGCAGTCTGGTATTCCCAGGAAGGCAAAAAGATTCGGAAGCTCTGAGTGCCTCCTCAGCAAAAACACGGAGTCCCCCTTGCGTACTATCAAATGGAAGGGATGGCCCCATCTATATGAGGCGTTTATTTCTTTGATGCCAAGCAGGAGAGGATGAAGCAGGCGTCTCATATATAGTGTGCGGCTGGAGACATCAGGAAATAACTTCACCATGGCCCCATCCATCTCCACCGGTCCGTATGACCAAGCTCCCTGTAGGATCCTTTCTCTGTCTCCATAATAATGCAAACGACAAAGTACATCTCTAGAGGAGGGGACAGATCTAGGGCCCGGCCTTGCGACTCTGTGAATTCTGTCAAAGAGGTAGGTAGCCTCCGAGGGGCGATCAGTGACCTGGTTGAAGATGTTTAAGACTTTAGTACGCAGGAGTTCCTGGGGCCAGTCCTCCGGTATACCCTTCAGTCTGATATTATTTCTTCTGCCTCTGTTCTCTTGGTCATCCAAAAGCAGGGCAAGGTCTCTGATGCGGGCATTGGATGACTCACAGTCTCTCTCAATCCTCTCCATTCTGCTCTCCAGGGACTCCTGAGCCTGCTCTGTGGCCTCAATTCTGTCCTCTAGTACCACCATTTCCTCCCTCAGGGCAGACAGCGCCATCTGCTGGGAGGATTCAATTCTAGCCACAACGTCCTCCAGATCTTTCTTGCTGGGGAGGGCCAAAATAAGCTCTCTCAGGGCTTGTATGTCCCCCTGTGGGGGGCCAGCGTGCATGTTGTTTAATATAGCCTGAGGCTCCGTGTGCCCCGGGGGCGGGGGGGTCCCCTGTGTGCAGAGCATGGCAGGTATACCCGGGTCTGGTGATCCCCCCAGGGCCCCCTCACTATCCACAGCAGCGTGCTGTGAGGCAGGCTGAGCAGCTTCCCCCCTCCTCCAGTCCTCTGTACCTGGGCCCGCTCCGTCCAGTGCCACCGCCGACTCTGTCATCCGTTTCTCTCCACCGCTGATCCCCTGCACTGCTTCACAGGCTGTGGGAGAGTGCCGAGCGGCACCTGGGGAATCCCCCGCTGGAGGACGCCACGCGCCCGCCGGCGCCATCTTGCTCCGGACCGCCTGCGGAGGTTCAGAGCCCGGCGCCGTCAGGAACTTTGTGAGGCTCCCCTGGGGTCTCTGACTCGTCACCGGGGAGGCAGAAGCGGGCGCTACCCCCGGTCTCTTCTTGGGGGTCATCCTGGGTAAGTGGGGGCTGCAGGATATAGTAAAATTAGGCTGTGGGCGCAGGAGCTCTGGAATCCAGCGTCCTCACGCTTCCATGTCAGGACACGCCCCCCTGCTAATTCATCTTTAATAGCTGTTGGCTCTCTCTTCTCACTCAACATATATACATGAATACTAAAATGACTAACTGCAGAACTGTGCACTATGAGGACTCGTAGCGGTGAGTATGCAAAAAATAGTTACTTTTTAAATTGGTGACGCACTTTGCACACTACGACATCGCAAGCCGATGCTTGCGATGCCGAGTGCGATAGTCCCCGCCCCCGTCGCAGCTGCGATATCATGGTGATAGCTGGCGTAGCAAACATTATCGCTACGCCAGCTTCACATGCACTCACCTGCCCTGCGATGTCGCTCTGGCCGGCGACCCGCCTCCTTATTAAGGGGGCGGGTCGTGCGGCGTCATAGCGACGTCACATGGCAGGCGGCCAATAGAAGTGGAGGGGCGGAGATGAGCGGGACGTAAACATCCTGCCCACCTCCTTCCTTCCGCATAGCTGGCGTGAGCCGCAGGACGCAGGTAGGAGATGTTCCTCGCTCCTGCGGCTTCACACACAGCGATGTGTGATGCCGCTGGAACGAGGAACAACATCGTAACATCGGTCATTTCCAAATTATGGAACTGACTGACGCTACACCGATGAAACGATTACGACGATTTTGCGCTCGTTAATCGTATCAAAAAGGCTTTACACGCTACAATATCGCCTGCGACGCCGGATGTGCGTCACTTTCAATTTGACCCCACCGACATCGCACCTGCGATGTCGTAGTGTGCAAAGTGCCCCTTAGTTCATCAGCTGTATATATGTATATGTACAGCAAGTGAAAGAAGTATTGAACACCAATTTTCAAAGTATATTACTAAAGCTGCTATTGACATGATTTTCTTACCAGATGTCGGCAACAACCCATCCAATCCACACAGGCAAAATCAAAATCAAACCGCAGATGTCCTTAATTTTGGTGTTGTGTAACAATGAGAAATGACATAGGGAAAAAGTATTGAACACACTTGACAAAATTTATTAAATACTTCATGCAAAAATCTTTTTTGAGCATGACAGCTTCAAAACTCCTGCAAGGAGAAACTAGTCACATGCATTAGTCAGGTGTGATTTTGGTCCATTCTTCCACACAAACACAATTCAATCTTGAAGGTTTTGTGGGTTCCTTCAATAAACTTTGAGCTTTAGCTCCTTCCATAAATTTTATTTTCGATTCAGGTCAAGTTATTGTTTGGGCTATTCTAGCAGCTTTATTTTCTTTCTCTGAAATCAATTGAGAGTTTCCTTGGCTGTGTGTTTGGGATCATTGTCTTGCTGAAAAGTTGTTGTCATTGGCAGCAGATTCTTATCAAGAATGTCTTGGTACATTTGTCCATTGATCCTTTTGTCAATAATATGAAGTTTGCCAGTGTTGTATGCTGGAAAAATAGCCTCAACACCATGATGTAAACACTTCCACACTTCACTGTTGTTATGGTGTTAATGGATTCCAAACATGGTGTGTATTACGTCATCCAAAGAGTTCAATTTTGGTCTCATCTGACCAGACTATATTCCCATAGTATTTCACAGGCTTGTCTAAATACTGTTCAGGAAACTTTAAATGAACATGTTTTTGTTCAGCAATGGAGTACTTGTGCATACAGGCCATGGAGGTTGAGTCTTCTTTGAAACAATTGTACCTACTGATTCCAGGTCTTTCTGTAGCTCTCCACAGGTGGTCCTTGGCTCTTGGACAACACTTATGATAATTATTTTCACTCCTGTCTGAAGTCTTTCGGGGAGCGGCTGGTCGTGGCTGGTTCATTGTTAAATTATGTGCTTTCCACTTCTGGATTATGGCCCCAACAGTGCTCATAGGAACCTTCAGTACTTTAGAAATTCTGTAACCAATGCTATCAGTATGTTCTGCAACAGTAAGGTTGCGAAGGTCTTGAGACAGCTCACTCGTTTTACCCATCATGAGATGTTTCTTGTGTGGAACCTTGTTAATGAAACACCTTTTAATAAGCCATTAGTTGAACCAGATGATATTACTTTTCAATAAATGGCAGGATTGCTTAATAATTCTGGATAGATTTCAGCTGGTGTCATGACTTTACATGGCTTTTTTGCTCTTCTCTTTCTGTAAATGTTCAGTACTTTTTCCCTGTGTAATTTTTCATAATTACACATCACTTAATTTATGGACATCTATGGTTTGATTTCTTTGCCTGTGTTACCAAACTCTAAGTGAGAATTTCATGTCAAGCACCTTTAGAGATATATTTAGTTAGAAAATTGGTAATGTATTCAATACTTACTTCACTTGCTATATATAAAAATATCTCCAGTATTCAGAATTGACTGTCCTACAATATTAGTTCTTAAGCCTTATGGAGATCACTTTTATTACATTTTTATTACAACTCCCCCATTTCGCCATTCTTTGCATCTAGACATTACACAGTGGCCTCCAGGAGAATTTATGTATGAAGAACCATTTCCCAAGTTTAACTAATAAAATTGAGAAAAGGTGTCATAACAATTAAATACAAGCTAAATCAAACTACAGATAGTCTTCAGTAATCCGGGCTCCGAAATGTGTTCTTAACAAGATTAAGTTCTACTAAATAAATCATACCTGTAAATCTAGGTCATCACAGCATTAATTGGATGTAAGAAGTAAATGTTTACACTGATTAGAAAGGAAATATAAATGAACTAAAAGTGATAGCTTTCTAATAAAGATAATTTACAATGTTCTGAAAATATTACCTTAATTTGGTCCTGCTCTCCAGTGTATTCTATTGATTGAAAGATGCTCCAAGTGCACCTCCTCCTCACTTCCAATTGCGCAACATAGCGCCGGTACCAGCGTTGTATTAACACTGCTGATTTGAAAGCTGTAGAAAGAAATACTATAAAACTAGTAATAGATACCATTACTTAAAGGGGTCATCGTTCTACCTATATTTTGTTTCTACCTTTTTTCTCATTTGCAATTTTGGTTTATTCCTTAGACAAGCAGAAAACCAACAATAAAAAACAATGTTTTCTAATTAATGTTAATCAGGCTTGGTTTAGAAGGACATAGTAAAGGTGCCGCAACACCTGGATCTCCTTTTCTTCTATTGTATGCCTTTCTTACATCACTTTAAAACTCCATGATAATCTAAGTTTGGCTAAGTATGACCATGCGGGATATTATACAGATCCTCATAAATAGCCATATTACATCTATGTAAATCTAGTGATCTAAATGAACTCTGTACTATCAATTACAAATATTCTTATATTCATTCCTTTTAATGGATTATTAAAATATTTTTAATATATTTTGTTATTATGTTTCCATACATAAAACTCAGTCACAGTAAAAGAAAATATTATACACCATTCAAAAATATATTGTGTTATATATTGCATTAATTTTACTGCCTTTCATTGCAGTAAATGGAGTGATAATGGTATCACGCTAAGATTTTGTTTGTCTTGTCCTTTGAAACATATTGGGCAGTGGTGACTGGAATGTTTTGGTGAATTCTACTACCGCTTAAAACTCAAAATGGGCTTGTTTACATGTCAAATTTCTACATTTTGATGGGATTTTTTTACATAAAGTAAAAACTATCAGATAAGATTAAGTCTAGAAATGTCAATATGCACTGAAATATCTCACACTCCCAATCACTTGTGGAGCATTTGTATTTCCTATTTCAAACTATAGCTTTGATACACATTCTCAACCTTTAAGGGGTTTATCATCTCCCCAGAGTTTAGGTTCCGAAATAAAATCACTGCCGGACCCATCTGATCCCCCCATTTATCCTCACTGAGGCTGTAATCGAATGGTTGAGCATGGTGTTGTATGATAACTCATTTTATTTGTAAAGTTTTTGGCATATGTACAGTACTCAAATAACCTTATCTGTTCCAGAGGCACGAATGGGGTGGTATCAATTATTCTCCACCATGGTGCTCCACTCATTGCTAAGTGTGAAAGGCCAGGAAATTTAGAACCTCGTTTTCATGATCATGGAGGGCCTAGTGCTGGTATCCTTTATATAGGTAATTGTTTTGCCAAGTATTTAAAGGGATCGAATATGTCTTTAAAGAAGGCGATTAATTTTATTATAATGATTAAACGATTACAGAAAATAGGAAATAGTGTGATATTGCGTACAATTTTGCATAATAGAGATCACAACTTTAAAGTACATACATTACACACTACATAAGAAGAAACTTCACCAGGAGCTACACGCATCATCTGCCCAGGAACATTAGCTGTGAGAAGCAAAACAGCAAAGACAGAGAAACTCCTGGGATCCACACTGTGGTGTCATGGGCGTCCCCTCCACAGGTTAACAGGCTTCTGACTTCGCTGTAATCTTCACCAGTCTATATCTCACATGAAAACAAATTGCTTGTGTAATCAAATGTTACACAAACTCTTATAGTTTCCATTTGTCCAATTTAGTATCCCTCTTCTGAGTGGCCAACTCTTCAGATGTCAGTCTACTGGATAAATATGTCACCGGATGAGCCATGCCAAAGGCTCCTGGTTTCAGATGTTTTACCATACTATAAACACGGGCACATTCTCAGTAAACATTGATAAGAAAACTATGTGATACTGAGTGATCTATAACTTCAGGTGTCTGAGAAACTTACAGAAAAAGAAGCTAATATGAATTATAACTGTTGCAGGCTATTATCTTAAAGGGAACCTGTCACCAGAATTTTCGCTATTAAACTAAAAGAATCCCCTTCTGCAGCTCATGGGCTGCATTCTAGAAAGGTTCATCTTGCTACTGGCCCCCCTTTCAGACCTAAATAACTACTTTATAAAATATTACCTTTTGGTATGGTAATGAGGTTTGCTGGCCATGGGGGCGGGCTGTATTTCGTCCGTTATTCCCCCTCCTACCGCTGTTCCCCCAGTGTTCATTTACATAGATGAGGCCGCTGTCTACATCTTCCACAGTGCTCTTGAAGTCTCGCGTATGCGCAGTGGCACTATCTGGACTGAGCGCTGTTTTCAAATCGTGAGCGCCGGTGATGTTATTGCGCAGGCGCGAGATTATGGGCTGCGCTGTGAATGTGATCACCAGTGTCATCCAAGTACCCACCCATAATCTCATGCCCGCGCTTTTACCTCTGCCTCTACTGTTATGCGCTTAATGGTAGAGGCAGAGGTAAAAGCGTGGGCACGAGCAATGCCCATGAGCTGCAGAAGGGGATTCTTTTAGTTTAATAGCGAAAATTCTGGTGACAGGTTCCCTTTAAAGGGTTTGATAAAGACAGACTTCCAATATGGATTCCTGATGGCCACTAATATCTTAGCACTACAGTAATTCATGTATTTTGTTGGAAACCCCTTTGAGGTATTATCATACACACTATTTGAATAGACAAATATACAGTGTTATATCAGAAAAATATATTTCAAATGGTATCTGTCACATTATTCATCTTGTCTCATCTGAGGGCAGCATATTAGAACGCTGGAGCAAACTGCAATTTAGTTTGTTGGCATATATACATTATACCTTTTGTTTTAGTCACTTAAGGAGTCCAGTCAATCTACCAATGGTTGAGACCTACGCTATTTGGGTGTTTAGGCCGGGTCCACACGGGACACTACTGCGATGCTCGCATGACACTCGGCTCACGCTGGCAGCACAGCAGGAGCCGAGTGTCATGCTAGCATCCCTGCAACTGCGGTCCGACCATGCGAGCGGACCTCAGCTGCGGGGGGCGGCCCGGCTCTCAGGAGGGGAGGGCCAGCGCTGAGGAGGGGAGGGAGGGATTTCTCTCCCTCTCTCCTCCGTAGCCGGCTATTGCGATTCTCTCTCTGCACGCGTGGTACAACGGTGTACCGCGAGTGCAGTGCGATTTTTCTCTCGCCCCATTCACTTGAATGGGTGCGAGAGAAAAGAGTCTCGCTTTACAATCGCAGCATGCTGCGATTGTTTTCTCAGTCCGATTAGGGCATACAGACTAGAATTGGTCCAAGTGGAATGCAATGTTTTATCACACTCCACTCGCATTAATTTTCTCGCCGTGTGGCTTAGGCCTTAGAGATATACTAAATGACAAAATTATTGGGACGCCTACAAATTTCACCAACACCCCATTATAAATCCATAGCAATTTAATTATGAGGGTTTTATTCCCTTTGTAGCTATAACAACTTCCACTCCTTTGGGAAGACATTCTAGAAGATTTTACCGTGGGAATTTGAATTTGTGAGGTCAGACAATTGGATAAGGGCCTTACTCACAAACTCTGCTCTTTGTGTCCTGTAATTGTCCCTTTAAATTTAGGAGATATAGTGAGATTGTCAGTGGATTGTAAATTAGTGGAAACAGTGCAGTCTGGAATGGACATCACCTCTTTGACCACAAGGAGCACAATTTAAACCCAAACAATCAGGGGTTTTAGAAATATGAAATAATTGTACATTTCTCCAATTGTTTCTTAGTATAGCTCTCTGAATGGTCAGCTCTGTAAACATACCACTTCTTTGATTTTTGCATGTCTGATTTATTTTCAATAATTTAATTTGAAAGTAAAACATACCCATTCCAGCTGGTGCTGTTGAACCTATTGCGCAATAAAAAAGACTATGTTAAATTCCGTAATATTTCTAAAGTGTGTAAAAAATTACAGAGGTATAAGGTTTTAGGAACTAATCAATGCAACAATATGTGAGAGGAAGAAAACCACTGTGCCTCAGAAGCACATAAAGGTGCAGTTAAGGCCCAGAGATTTTTAAGGGAGCCATATTTGGAGCCTTGTGACACAGACTGCAAATGGCCGTGTTCATGTCTAACATTGTAAAAATACAGAAAAATTTATTATTCAACCTAGAAGGTTGTAATCAAAGTTGGATACACAGAAGCTACAATGCATTTCATGTAATACAAGTATATTAATTAACATATTTTATAGCTGTACAACAGATTAAATGGAAAGAAGAATGTAGACATCAGTAGCAGATGTGGTATATGATATATTAATTCATATTCTATCGTACACTTGGAGGGGCTCCATTCGAGTACCGAATATATTTATAGTCAATGGGAAACTTAAAGGGATTTCCCAGCTTATTTTGCTTTTTTTTGTCATTTCACTATTGGGCTACATTGGGGCAAGTAAGTAGATAGCGACTACCTACTTACCCTGCTGTCAGCCCCTCTCCACCGGCTCAGAGCGGTAATGTGACCGCTCCTGCTATGATTTTGCTGCTTCCTGTGACGTCACATCGACAGGGGCAGGAGCTTGTTGGCAGGCTTCACAGTCGACTTCATGTTGCCGCCCTGCTGGGCGGGTACCATGGATGGAGTCCCCACCCACCTTCCTCCGCACCCTCCCAAACATTCCATAGTGCAGTGGTCTCAAAGACGCTGTCGGTATGCCACATGTGGCCCCTGATGCTACTTGCAGCGCACAGGTCCGTTGCCACCTTGCTGATCCCTGCCTGTGCCACCGCTGACAGCGCTTTATATCAGAGGACAGATTTCCCGGCGCTGCTCAGACGTGAGCTCTGTATACTGCTACTTCAATGAGTAGCCGCCGGCCAATCAGAGGCAGCAGCGGATCACTGGAGAAGCTGCATACAGAGCTCGTCCCTGCGCAGCTCCCGGGATTTTGTCCTCTGATATAAAGCGCTGTCAGCAGCGGCCCCTGATGCTGCTTGCGGCTTGCAGGCATGTGGCCCCTTGCTGATTGCTGCCTGTGCCGCCGCTGACAGTGCTTTATATCAGAGGACAGATTCCCCAGCACTGCTCAGACGTGAGCTCTGTATACAGCGACTGCAATGATCAGCCGCCGGTCAAACAAAGGCCAGCAGTGGATCACTGAAGAATCTGTATAGAGAGCTTGTCCCTGCGCAGTGCCCGGGAATCTGTCCTCTGATATAAAGCGCTGTCAGCTGTGGCCCCTACACAGGCAGCGATCAGCAAGGGGGCTGCGGCCACAAGAAGTAGTCAGGACACCGAGGGAACGAGGACAGGTGAGAAGGATTTGTCTATTGGTCTTTTTTGTGTGTGTGAAGAATGGCACAATATGGGACACTATTACAGAATAGAGCATTGCTACAAGAAGAGGAGCAAGAAAGGGGACATTACTACAGAATGAGCAGAAGAATGGGGCACAATACTATAGGATGGGCACAGTTATTACAAGATGGGCACAAATATGGGGCACATTATTACAGGATGGGGACATTACTACATTATATGTGCCCATGGTGTCCTCTGCTAGTTATGGGTAGACTACTGACAGTCAATAAGTGTGCAGGGGGTGGGGCTGGACAGTGAGGCCGAGCGGTTCCAGCTCTGACTTTTTGTTTTGGTAACCAAGGACAGAAAAAAGTCAAGTTTGCTTGAGCTGCAGGTAAATAAAATGGCTACAGAGAATAAAGTGATAATTCAAGAGGAACAAAAGTCAGAAAACAAAAAGAAAAATGTAGGGGTATTTTATATGACAATACAGCATAGATAAATGGCAAAAAAATTTTACGCTAATGTCGGACAACTCTTGTAGGCCCTGTGCGCACGCTGCGGATTTACCGTCGATTTTGCCATGGAATTGCTGCAGAAAATGTGTCTAACATTGCTGCAGTTATTGTCCAGCAAATCCTATAGGTTTTAAAAAAATGCTGTGCGCACACTGCGTTTTTTTATACAAGCGGATTTTTCGCTGCGGAATTAATGAGCATGTCACTTCTTTTCCGCAGGTACCTGTGTTTTTTGCCATAGATAATGGTAAAAGTCCGCGGTAAATGCACGGCAAATCTGCAAAAAAAACCCGCACCAAAGCGTAACAAACCGCGGCAAAATTACATGCGGATTTCGTTGCAGTTTTGGTGTGGTTTTTTACTGTGGGTGCAGGATTCTTTAAGAGGGCGTTCAGATTTTTCTTAAGAAAAAGGCACTTTCTAGTACGCACATAGCCTTAAGCATTTTTCTGAAAGATCTTGCTCAAGTTCCCCAGTGACTTCCATTATGCTTGGTACTCGAGTCAAGTCCATCCAAACATCCGACCTGCTTGTTTTGAGTACTGAGCACCCAAGCATGGTGGTGCTCGCTTATCACTAGTAATAATTAATTCATGAGCCTTTTAGTATAAATTATGTATTAACCTTCAAAAAAAAGTCAATATATGATAGCTTCTTGGATGACAAAGTAATAATTGAAAGTTATGTTGTATAGAGGAATAATAATCATAATAATAATAATAATAATAATATAATACAATCATACCTTGTGTGAGAGAGTGTGCTTTGGAATAATAATAAAAAAAAGTTATATATGGAAGTGATAATTAAGTAATCGTAAATAATTATAATGCTGAGGTGATATAATATATTTCTGAAGTTACACATGAAAATGAATTAAGTACATGTCTATCCACAAGCAATCGTTAACAAGTTGATGTTGAGAGCCAAAAAATTATTCTAGATTTTCAAAACGCACATTGATTTTGCTACATTTCTACAGCTGATTTTAGAACGTATATACTGTATATTTTATTGAAATTACAGACAGGTCTATTGTAACTTAGAATAATAGATATTATTACAGCAGGGTGAGTGCAGAGAACGAATAGCAGCCCTGTGACTGTTGCTTTCCAGTGCTGGATCCTAGGTACCGATAAATCCCTGTATGTCAGGGTTAGGAAAAACTGTGAGAACAGGGACTGACGTAAAAAGTGACAAATATACCTGCAGGATATGGTAGTGGTATATATGCAGTTAGAATAAATTAATGTTGACCATGCTAGCCACTATCTGGACTTTTTACACATAACACTTCACAGGATCCCCTGACTCTGGATTAAATCTCAAGATGAAACGCATCGGGATAAGTAAGAGGTATTATAGGGTTATAAGGTCAGGTCACCAGACTGGGTCATTCTTAGCGGGGTGAATAATCTAAAATAAGGCCATCCAGGCTGAACTAAAGAAAGATTATCAAATCTTGGAGCCTGAAAGTTTTGCTGTAACAACTGCTTAAAGGGAACATGTCACTGTAATGATATGGCACTGAGCTAAGGTTTGTCCATTAAAGGGAACCTGTCATCAGTTTTTTGCCCTATACGCTGCAGCCACCACCACTGGGCTGCTGTTATATACAGCATTCTAACATGCTGTATATATGAGCCCAGGCCGCTGGGTATAACATAAAAAACACTTTATAATACTCACCTAGAAGGTTGCTCCGGTGCACAACGGTTGGATGGGTGGCGCCGTTTTCCGGGACCGGCGCCTCCCCTTTCGGACATCTTGGTCTTCCTTATTCTGAAGCCACAGTGCATGACGCGTCTACGTCATACACATGCGCCGGCATTGAGGTCCTGCGCAGGTGCACTTTGATCTGCCCTGAGCAGGACCTCAATGTTGGCGCGTGTGTATGACGTAGACGCGTGCTTCAGAATAGAGAAGACCAAGATGACCGAAAGGGGAGGTGCCAGTCCCGGAGAACGGCGCCACCCATCTGACCATTGTGCACTGGAACGACCTTCTAGGTGAGTATTATAAAGTGTTCTTTATGTTATACCCAGCGGCCTTTGCTCTTATATACAGCATGTTAGAATGCTGTATATAAGAGCCCAGTGGTGGTGGCCGCAGCGTATAGGGCAAAAAACTTGTGACAGGTTCCCTTTAATGGACAGATTTTAGCTCAGTTCTATATCATTACAGTGACATGTTATCATCTTTTTCAGCCATACTCTTATATATGTAGGATAGATGGTCATCATGAATTTAGTTTTATATGCTTTTTAAGAATTATACATTTAAAATTCTATTTTAGATGCCACTTAGTATTAGTGATTGTCCAGATGACACTATTTTTGGTCCAAGTGCTATCACCATATTACCAAAGATAATATGGTGAACCTATCTTTATTACTGCATTTACATTGTCCGCTCATATCCCCAATGTGTAAAAATGTAATTAATGATTTTCCCTCGTTTCTCATCAACAATCCTCACCAATAATTTATTTCTATATTTCCACACTAATCCACTAATTGGGTCTATTTCTAAATATATGTTCACCAATTGTCATTATCTCAAGTCTCTATTTTCTACTCTCATTGTAAAGAGTCAAAAATAAGGTTAGTCTCTCCAGTCTATTGGTTAAGGCTTAGAAAATGACCCTGACCCCCATGTCTGTAGGTGAGTGGTTTGGAACACAATAAAGGGATAGTTTTGTCAGAAATATGTCGAATTGAGAGGGCACCAGGTTAAGGTCACTAGGCAAGGGAAAACATATTAGATAGGTAGCTTGGGTGTAAAAAAATTAGTTATTTGTGATACAAACCCAATAATCCAATCCTATTGTTCAGACTGTATGATCACTTGGAATAAATAATGGTTTGCTCTGGACTGACCAATGGCCACCACTGCCCGAAGGGAGGGTGGGTCAGGTGGGTTCAGGCTACAGCAGCTAAACCTATTTATAGTGCTACTTGGCTGCAGCGGGCGTAAGATCCATGGGCACACCCAACGGATGTGGTGTTGTGACTCCCTCACTGTATTCATGTGTTTTTTGAATAAAGAATGGTAAAAAGCACAGATTTTCTCATGGAATCAATGTCATGCATGTTTACTACATGGTAGAGACTTAAGCGGGCTTTATACGCTACGATTTCGCTACAGCGATCTCGTTGGGGTCACGGATTTTGTGACGCACATCCGGCCGCTGTAGCGATGTTGTAGCGTGTAACATCTAGGAGCGATTTTGGATCGTTGCAAAAACGACCAAAATCGCTCCTCGCTGACATGGGGGTCCGCTGCCAGTTATCACTGCTGTCGCTGGGGCGAAGTTGATCCTCGTCCCTGCGGCAGCACGCATCGCTATGTGTGACGCTGCAGGAACGAGGATCATCTCCTTACCTGCCTCCGGCCACAATGCGGAAGGAAGGAGGTGGGCGGGATGTTATGTCCCGCTCATCTCCGCCCCTCCGCTTTCATTGGGCGGCCGATTTGTGACGTCGCTGTGACGCCGATCGAACCGCCCCCTTAGAAAGAAGGCGGTTCGCCGGTCACAGCGATGTCAAAGGGCAGGTAAGTACGTGTGACGGGGGTGCGCGTTTTTGTGCGCGACGGGCAGCGATATGCGTCACAGCGACGCCACTGAGCGGCCGCCCAATAGAAGCGGAGGGGCGGAGATGAGCGGGATGTAACATCCCGCCCACCTCCTTCCTTCCGCATTGTGGCCGGGAGGCAGGTAAGGAGAGCTTCCTCGTTCCTGCGGTGTCACACGGAGCGATGTGTGCTGCCGCAGGAACGAGGAACAACCTCATTACTGCTGCAGTAACGATATTTGAGAATGGACCCCCATGTCACCGATGAGCGATTTTGCACGTTTTTGCAACGATGCAAAATCGCTCATCAGTGTCACACGCAACGGCATCGCTAATGCGGCCAGATGTGCGTCACCAATTCCGTGACCCCAACGAGTTTGCATTAGCGATGTCGTAGCATGTAAAGCCCCCTTAAGACACTGCCTTTTTGAGGCAGTGAACACAGAAACTCACCAAAAGCTCATTGAAGAATTTAGCCCAAGGCTACGTTCCCATAATTAGTATTTGGTAAGTTTTTGATGATGCAGATTTCTTGCACCGATTAGATAATTTAGGATTCTTGCATTTTTTATGCAATTTTATCATATTTTTTTACACTGCCATTTTTGTCTCTTTTTGTCATGTCATGTTTTAAATAATTTTGCTTTGTTTTTTATATTTTTTCGTATTATGCTGTGACAAAACCTTAATAATACGGTAATGTGTGCTTTACATGTGTTGTTCGTGTGTTTTCAGGGTTGAAACACACTAAAACTACATAAGAGTTTGTTACCTGTGGATTTTACGCATCTAATGCAATTCTATGTTGAAAATCCACACATAAAAATCAGTCTACTTGCAAAGAAATGAACATGTTATGGATTTGAAACCCTGCAGGTTAGCTTATGAAGCGTAAAAACCCCCACAGTGGGCATGAGATTTCTATAAATCCCATCACTTTGTAAGAAGCTGCGTTTTTTTGTGCAGCAAAAATACTTAGCCGTAAAAACTAATTAAAAACTCATCATGGACACTTAACCTTAGGCCTCATCCGTGTTGCACGTACATGTTTTATTTTTTTTACAACACTTACCCATTTTAATCTATGTTCCTTTCACACGTCTGTGTCTTTTTTTTATGGACCATGTGTTTGTGCAAATCACATGGAGATATGACTGTTTTTTTTCCGTCATCACAGATGAAAAGGACAAATACAAATGTATGGGTTGGTGAAAAACACACACATCCCAAAACACATGTGCTGTCTGTATTTACCATTGCAAAGTATAGGACTGATCCAAAATACTGATGATACCGATACCACTTTATTACGTACATGTTTAAACATAGACGTCAGAAGGCTTAGAGGGTACAATGTACAATGTAAACCCTTTTAAATGGATTCAGATAGCGAAAACCTGTCGGCTTACCTTTTCCAGTCTTGCATATAGAGTGTTGTTTGGTGGATGAGCTAATAGATGTCCCACATCCCATGATGCGCAGTTTAGCATGTAATTATCGAGGAATTATTGTAGTATATGTTTATGCATTCTAAGTATGAAAATAAAAAGAAAAGCATGTCATTGTCATGAACATTTAAAGGGAAAATGTCCAAAAAAAGAAGCCAGCCACAATAGAAAGAATATGTCCTGTAGAAAACGGGGTATATAGAGCGGGCTTAGAAAAAGGGGAGGCTCAATACACAGCAAATGTTGGCTGTGTTGTGCAGCCAGCATTTGCCTGTAACTGAAACAACCGGAGCGAGCGCCAAGCAACACTGTTTAACCATTTAAATGCTGCTGACAGTACCCTTTAATTGGTTAGGTTGTGGCTGTGCACATGCACTGGCACCCTACAGGCCTCCCTACAATGCAATTGCAGTGCCAATGGGTTACAATGGCAACCTGCAGCTGGGCTTCACAGGAGAACATCAATTTAACAACATAATATAAAACTATATAACTATAAGTAAGTATAAGTGTAACTAAGTATATAGTGTAAGCATCAAAATGGTTGCAGCTGCAAGTCCCATTAGGCAACAATTTTTTTTTAAATTAAGAAGAAACTCAAAAGTATGAATCATACAATTTAACAGTTCAAAACACACTATACAGAAAAGAAAACTAAAATATAAAAATTGCAATTTTTTTCAGACTCTTTCCTTTCAAAATTTGCAATGCAATGAAAGTATAGTATGTTCCACAAAATGACATAAAAATGTAAACTCAGCGAGCTAAAATAATAATAAAAAAATTCCTCTGACTGTTCCACTCCTGGTTTTGTCTTAGGCCCCCTTCACACGTCCGTGAAAATCACGCACGTGTTTCACGGACGTGTCAAAGGTGCGTTTTCCCCTCTGTGTGCCGTGTTTATGGCACTACGGGTGTTCTACGTGTGTTCTCCGTGATAACACACGGAGAACGAGAACTTTCAACTCACCTGTCCCTGGCATCGCTGGCCGTGGTGCTGAACTTTGGTCTCCAGCCCAGCCGACTCCCCGCTGCTTCCGCTTTCGCCGCAGTGAAGTGAATATTCAATGAGCATAATGAGCAGCGGTAGGCAGCAAGTGACAGCAGCGGCAGAAACAAGAGGGCTGGAGAAGGTGAGTAATGTTTTGTTATTTTTTTCTCGGACACGTGTGTTTCTCCGGCGCGTGACACACGGGCCCGCATCCACACTACATCCGTGTGGTACGGTTGCGGGCTGTGTGACACCCGTGCTGCCAGAGAAAAACAGACATGCATCCGTGTGGAGCACACGGGCTCACGTCTGCTCCACACGGAGGCACGGGTCAATGGCTGCACACAAGCGTGCACATAAACCCATTGATTTTAATGGGTTTACGTGTGCCCGTGTCTCCGGTACATGCGGGCACGGACGTAGCACATACCAGAGACACGTGCGTGTGAAGGGGGCCTTACAAGTACTTAGGTAAAAAAACTCACCAAATACTGAATGCGTGAATCTGGCCTTACCTGAAAAATCAGAATGCTAAGTTATTTTTACTGCATAATGAATGCTTGAAATAAAACCCCACCGAAAACTATAGAGGAATTGCATTTTTTCATGCAAATTTCAAAAATATACATACAAATAAAAGTAAAGAAATAAAAAAAGCACATTTGGTGTCTCCACAGTTGTAACAGTACAGCCTATCCAAATCTAAAATGAATTATCCCGAACAGAAAACACCGTAGAGAAAAAGAATCTAAATGACAGATGTGGTTTCACCATTTCTCCCCAGAACATACAATAAAAAGATTGTTAGTGCTCAAAATTTTGTAAATATAATTATCAGCTCACGTTGCAAAAAAACAATCCTTTACACGAAAATAAATAAGGTACAGGTCTCAGAAAATGTTCACACCAATTTTTTTTATATTTCTATTTTTTTTTTCCAGCAAATTAATAACAAAAGTTAAAAATTCCTGTAATCGTATTGACCTGAAGAATAATATAACCAGGTTATTTTTACCGTACAATGTACACCATGCAAACAAAACCTAAAAATCAACGCAGAAATACATTTTCTGTCTCGCCTTATTGGGGGACACAGGACCATGGGTGTATGCTGTTGCCAGGAGGTTGACACTAGGCAAACTAAGAAAAAACGTTAGCTCCTCGTCCGCAGTGTAAACCCTCTGACTGAGCAGGAAGTAAGCCAGTTTTTTGATTAGTGTCCTAGTAGGTGGACATGAGCCTGTTCTCAGGCTCTTATGATTTTTTCTTTTGATTTTTTCTTTTTCGTTTTCTCTCGGGCGCGTTTTTTAGCCCTCTAATCTCTTGTCTGTTCTTTCCTCCCCAGGTCATTTCCATTATGATGAAGGCTAGAAAGCCCTCCTCGGCTCGCATTGATCATAGAACCTGGAGATCGTTTCTCTCCTGGTGCGAACAAACATGAAAAGTCGCCACTTACCTTTTCTTTGTCCAACATCCTGACCTTTTTGCAGGTAGGACTGGATTCTGGGCTAGCCCTCAGTACCCCCAAGGGACAGGTTTCCGCCCTTTCGTTTTTTTTCCAGAAGCAGCTAGCGGCTCGAGCTTAGATTCGTACCTTTCTTCAGGGGGTTACCTATTTGATTCCCCCCTATCGTCAGCCTCTAGATCCATGGGACCTTAATCTGGTTTTAGGAGTCCTTCTACAAGCGTCTTTTGAACCACTGTGAGAAGTCTCGCTTTTTTTGCTTTCCTGGAAAGTTGCATTTTTAGTGGCTATCACGCCGGTAAGGCGAGTTTTGGAATTGGCGGCTCTCTCCTGCCGTGTTCCCTACCTAGTTTTTCACCAGGACAAGGTTGTTCTTTGGCCCTCAACGTCATTCCTCCCAAGGTAGTTTCTCCATTTTATCTAAGTAAGGAGATCGTCCTGCCTTCATTCTGCCCTGCTCCAGTTCATTCATTTAAGAAGTCACTACATAATCTAGATCTTGTCAGGTCTCTGAGGATCTATATCTCTCGGACTGCGCCACTCCGCAAGTCATACGCACTCTTTGTTCTTCCTGAAGGGCACAAGAAGGGTGCTTCAGCCTCGAAATCAACGATTGCCCGTTGGATTAGATTGGCTAACCAAGAGGCGTACAGGGTCAAAGGTGTCACCCTCCCAAGAGGAGTGAAGGCTCATTCCACCCGAGCGGTGGGAGCTTCTTGGGCTCTTCGCCATCAAGCTTCGGCAGCTCAACTTTGCAAAGCCGCTACCTGGTCAAGCGTCCACACGTTCACCAGGTTCTACAGGGTACATACGCAGGCTTCTGCGGATGCTGCCCTGGGGAGACAAGTTTTGCAGGCAGCGGTGTCTTACCTCTGACTCAGAGGGACCCAGTTTTCAGGTATTACCTACCTTTATAGTTTATGGTCAGTTAGTTTGTCTGACCTTACCAGTTGTTAATGGTTTGGTTCCCACCCAGGGACTGTTTTGGGACGCCCATGGTCCTGTGACCCCCAATAAGGCAAGAGAGAAAGGAAGATTTTTGTGTACTCACCGTAAAATCTTTTTCTCTGAGCCTTCATTGGTGGACACAGCACACACCCTTTTGGATTACACGTTATTTTCTCATGCGTGGCATAATCTACAGCTACAGCTTCTCCTACTACTTTTACACTAAACCGGCTTACTTCCTGCTCAGTCAGAGGGTGAACACTGTGGAGGAGGAGCTAACTTTTTTCTTAGTTTGCCTAGTGTCAACCTCCTGGCAACAGCAGCATACACCCATGTGTGTCCCAATGAAGGCTCAGAAAAAAAGATTTTACGGTGAGTACACAAAAATCTTCCTTTTTCACCTGAGGTCACTGACTTCAATGAGGTCACCTGAGGTCAGGTTACATGCGATCACAGGTGGAGACCCATGGGATACTCCAGCTGTGACCACAAATAACTTGAGTGACGTCACTACTCACCATGTGGCTCATTCTTTGCCTGAAGTTCACAGCGGGCAGATACGGTCTATGGCCGTGCACTGTCACTTCAGATGCAGCAGAGCCAGAATCGCTGTGGGACTGTGTGTGGATTGCGTCATATGTGGGTGATTTGGGGACTAATAAAGGGGTGAAAGAGCGTGTGGTTTTTTAATTTTATTTCAAATTAAGGATTTTTTCTGTTTTGTGTTTCATTTCTTTTCACTTACAGATTAGTAAAGGTGGTGGTCTAATAGACGCCTCCCATTACTATTCTAGGGCTTAGTGGCAGCTGTGAGCTGTTATTAACCCCTTATCAGCCCGATTGCTACTGCACCAGAGCAATCAGGAAGAGCTGGGTAAAGTGGCGGGATTGTCTTATTTGATGAATGAAACAATCCTGGGCAGCTGCACGCTGCTATTTTTAGGCTGAGGGGGCCCAATAAGCATGGGTATCCCCAGCATGAGAATACCAGCCCCCAGCTGTTGGACTTTATCATGGCTGGGTATCAAAATTGGGGGGCATTGCACACCTTTTAAATTACTTATTTAAATAATGTAAAAAAAAAAAGTCTGCATGCAGTTTCTCTTATTTTGATACACAGCCAAGATAAGCACACGTCTGGGGGCTGCAGCCTGTAACCGTATGCTTTATCTGTGCTGGGTATCATAATATGGGGGGATCCTGTGCCAATTTATTCAGTTATTTCTACATCATGATATAGACCTGCAGACACGCTCTGTGATTGCAGTCACACACACTATCACACAGGCTGGCAGCGCGTCTGACTGCAACCAATCACAGACGCCAGGACTGCTGCTGTGCAGGTGAAGCAATAAATATGTATGAAGCTAATTAGTGGCCCTGGAAGTAGAATCAACAGCCCTGAAAGCAGTTACAGCCACGTCAGAGACCTGGTAAGTATAGTGTGCTGCTTTATTCTTATCTTCTTTATTTTTCCTTTATTTTTTTTTATTACCCGAGTTGCTAGACCTGCATCATTAACCGGAGTTCCCTGAGAACTCCAGGCCCATGGCTTGGGTACTTT
Source organism: Anomaloglossus baeobatrachus (assembly GCF_048569485.1). Classification (NCBI taxonomy): domain Eukaryota; kingdom Metazoa; phylum Chordata; class Amphibia; order Anura; family Aromobatidae; genus Anomaloglossus; species Anomaloglossus baeobatrachus. The sequence continues at coordinate 323,133,594 of NC_134353.1, read as the reverse complement.
AGAATCCGCAAAGATCCAGACTTTTACAGGTTGGTTCCGTCCATCACTATGTGTACCATCTAAAATTCGCCAATAGCTCATCATGGGAATGTAGACTAAAACAGTTAGGGTTCGCTCACACTAGTGCATAAATACGATGAGTACAATCCGATAAAAAAGTGATTGCATTCGGACTAATGTTATTCATATTCAATGAGACAGGTCTGATCTGTGATTTTTTTTCCTCAGCTGTATTCGACATGAGGAAAAAAATCATAGCATGCTACATATGGTCGCATAAGGCTGCAGTCACACTGGAGTATGATTTGTATGAATTTAATGTGAGAAAATCTCGAATTGCACTCAGCCCAATGTTTGTAAATGATGCTGCTTAGATCTGTGATTTTTTCCTCAGCCCTAATTAGACTGAGGAAAAAAATCACAGCATGCTGAGATTGTCTGTGAGTCTTTAATCACTCGCACCCATACAAGTCTATGGGTGCGTGTGAAACATCAGACTGCACTCAGCTGACATCCGACTGCAATGTGAAATACGCGCAGACCAGCAAAGGAGGAGATGGAGAGATCACTATCTCCCTCTTTTCTGCACCTGTGATCACTCGGCATGACACTCTCTCGCTCGCAGTAGAACCTGAACTGAGGGTCATTAGCATATCTCATCTGATGCTCACACATTGGATGCAATGCACTAATTTGACTCCAGCCTAAATTGAACAAGACTTGCCAATGCAAGTCTATGGGTGCAAGAAAAAAACAGGATTCCACACGGGCCATCCATATGGCCTTTGTTTTTTATGGATACATTACCATTCTGTAGCATATGACAATGTAAATGGTCCTGTAAATGTTGAATAATAGCTGCCGAGGAAAAACGGATTGCATACAGATGGCACACGCACATCATAGAGATGGAATATGGAGGCAAGGCAAGGGTGAAAAAAAAACACACTTGCATAGCACTCACATGACATATGGAATGACATATGCATGACAAGCGTACGTGTGAGCTCACCAACGTGCGTGAACCTTTATGCCAAAAGAAAAATAAAAAAAACCCACGTCTATTGGAAGAGTAAAGAAATAAAGTGCAAAAAAACAAATTGCCAAAAAGTATGAAGGGGCTCAAGATCTCAATTTTGAGCCTTAAAACAGTTGATATATACATATACTTAGATTATAGTTATTGTCTGTATAAAAAAATCCCTATAAGTTGGTTCACACTTGACAAATATTGTTGGAGTGTATGGCCTCCGGCCTTTGTCACCAGGCTCTCCTACTGCCTTCTCCAGAATGCACATTGGAAGAAGTATAACGCAGAGGAAAAGTTATCGATGTGGGCAACCTGGGCATGTGCAAAATACTTGCCCTGCTGGTCGATTGAGGCATGACCTCGCACTAAATCGAACCTGTTCATTCTCTACAGCCAGATACAAGGGGGGAAAAGTTCTCACCCCTTCAAGTTGACTTGCCTAATGACTCAGACACTCATGTTCGGCCACTAGGGGTTTATGGGGTGTGAGCCACAGCCCCGAGTTCCTCTCACCATCAAAGTAAGCACTTACAGGAGGTTGTGCTGGATGGACAGAAAGTCATTGGATTTTGTGACTCTGGGGCATTTCTCACAATAGCTGATCCCTGAGTGCTTCGGCCAGAGGCGATACATCATGGACAAGGGATTGTTATTGAATTGGCTGGAGGACAAAGGAGGAATATACGAAAGGCGATTGTAGATCTGGACTTTGGCTTTGCGGTCAAGCAATGTGTGGTTGGGGTGATGAGCAGCCTGTAGTGGGTGCTCATAACCCCTACTGAAAGACCGGAAATGTTATTAATAAAAGTGTTGTATTTTACTATTGTATTGTATTTTAGCGTTAGGGCACCCCCTAGTGGCCGGGTGGGACGGCTGTCGCCACCGGGGAGGAGGAGTCGGCTGGATGGCTAGGGAAGGTCTGTGTGTGTGGAAGGGAGTCGGATCCGGGACAGCAGTGTGTGACCATCGGTAGCTGTGTGTATGAGCGGAACATCAGGGGACGCCGGAGCAACGGAGGAGTACGCAACCTCAAGGTCTGATTCCGCTGGTGTGGGTCCGGTGTGTGCTTGACCTAGGAGTGGGAGCCCGGAGAAGCGGAGTACCCAGGGCATATCCCCACTAGAGGGCGCGTTTGGGCAGGTTGTCCCCAGCTCCACAGGAATTGCCGAAATCTGCTGATCGGACTGTATCTGTGAAAAATAAATGTTATCTTTTATTGGCATCAACTTCTGCCTGAGGACTGTTTGTGCATCGCCCGACGAAGACACTGACACACACTGTCCCACCAAGCTAGTCCCCAACATGGAAGGAGTGATGAAGCCAGGGATGTGCCTTGAATGCACTGCTGCCACGACTACACAGCCAGAGGCCTCCCTGGCCTCTCACTTCAAGCCTGTCTGCAGATATTCTCCTAGGAAATGATGTGCGAGATCTACAATGCTGATTTGTGGGTGCAGGAAACACAGTTGAGTGAAGGAGGACACAAAGCAAAGCTTGTCCTAACAACACTACTGCTGTACAAGGGACTATCCACAGCTGAGCAACATAACTTAAGTGAGGTGGCCAGAGGTCTGTGGAGACCTCATGGCGTACTGACTTATTAAGAAGGAGGGAGAGGTTATGATGGTGTGATATTGTGAGTTATGTACTATTTTGTGTGGGTTCATGTTTTGGGCGTGGTGGTCTGTCTATTCGATATATTGTTTGTCCTGTTAAGTCAGGTTATAAGCCCTTGCAGTGCTTCTGTCCCTAGGTCTGGGGGAGGAGGCCTGGAATCCACCCAAACTCTCTGTTTACCTGGGGGATTAGTCTTTCTGGGTGAGACTTACAAGAGAGAAGAAGCAAAATTGAACCTCTGAGGGAAAATGGACTATGAGAAACCCAGATTTCCCTGGAGAAGGACTGCTGGAGGATTGTGACTGAACTCCGGGACATTTATCCCATTAATGGACTATTTTTACCCTCCGTGTGGTGGATTATTTTATGGACATTCTGTTTTTCTTGGAATAAATGTTCTTTGGATTGTCACTCATCTCTCGCTTGTTGATTTTGTGATATCGGAGAAGGACCCCGTGAAAATATAGAAGGGCTATGTGGGTGCTCACACTGTATATTGAGGGGCTATGTGAGGGTTCAGACTATATATAAAGGTCTATGTCAGGGCTCTTCCTGTATACAGTGTGTCCACCCATATCCTGTCCACCGCCATTAACTTGAGAACGGCGGCAGCTATAGGCATAAAGTGGTGTCTAGGTATAGTAAAGTATCCATGCGCTACGCAATGAAACCACCTATAGCGCCACCTGGTGGAAAACAACGGAGTTAGCATTTTGACGACGCTGTTGCGTGTAACACATACAAGTGACCGCTAACGATGTAAAATACTCACCAAATCGTTGATCGTTGACACGTCGTCCATTTCCCAAATATCGTTCCTTGTTCTGGACGCAGGTTGTTAGTCGTTCTTGAGGCAGCACACATCGCTACGTGTGACACCCCAGGAACGACGAACAACACCGTACCTGCGTCCTCCGGCAATGAGGTGGGCGTGTCTTTCCTGTGGCTGCTCTCCGCCCCTGCGCTTCAATTGGACACCTGCCGTGTGACGTCGCTGTGACACCGCACGAACCACCCCCTTAGAAAAGAGGCTGTTCACCGGCCACAGCGACGTTGCTTGGAAGGTAAGTCCGTGTGACGGGTATTAGTGATATTGTGCTCCACGGGCAGCGATTTGCCCGTGACGCACAAACGACGGAGGCGGGTGCGAACAGCAGCGACATTGCTAGCGATGTCGCTGCGTGTAAAGTGCCCTTTATACCAAATAATAAGCTGCACTCTGAAATGCTATGTAAACATTAAATATATGATATTGAAATTTCATTACTGCTATAGAAACTATGTTAAAAAATGAGACACTTCGCTCACAAAATGGTCAATTCACGAGAGCCCGAGACCCTAACCTGATATCCCTCTCCCAGGGACAATTTTAAGAGCAGGCAGGATCCAGCTCTAATTAAAAATGCCCTAGGCTGATGGGAGAGCGCCTCAATCAGAAAGGACCAGTTGAAGCATGCGGATGACACGCAACGGACGTGGCAAGCGCGTTAAGACCAACAGACGTCTGACGCACAACAAAAAATTAATCTCAAAAACACCACAGAGTAGGAGGGCACCAGGGAAACAATAACAATGCTGGACCCTGGCACTAGTGAGAGGGTAGATAGACACCTCCTATCTCGACTGTAGCTGTCCATACTCTCCTAGCCAGTCCCTATACAGTCTCCACATCTGATGCCGAGTAGCACCCTGAGTCTCTGGGAGACCATGCAGACAGGGCTGCCATCAGGGCATTACAACCATAACTAGTATATGGGGCCCAGTGAAGAGGGGGCCCGGCCAGGCCCGGGGTAATTACTAGCTTTATTAAACCCAGGCCAGGCATCCCTCTTCACCGGGCTCCAGTCCCAGCCGAGGGGCCCAGCAGTGTCGCTTCTACCACTATACTGGTTAATTTGCATGTGAAGGGGCAGGACATGCAAATCAGCCATGTGCTGATTCTGAAGGCAGGGGGCAGATCACAACAGCAGCGTGATGAGGTCATCACTTTGCGACCTCATCACACTGCTGCAAGACAGCAGAGCCACAGAGGTGGTGTGGACTGAGCAGCTGGTGGGGACAGGTAACCACTCTGTGAGAAGAAGACAGGAGTGGGACAATCGCAGGGGATGGTGGGGACCCGCCGACCCCAGTCCCTGTCTTGCTTCATATATATACACACCAGGAGTGGCCCAGGATGGCTCATATATATCAGGAAGGGGATATATATACCAGGAGCAGCCCAGGAAGGGGACGTATATACCAGGAGGAGGACAAATATACTAGCAAAGGGACAAATAAATTAGGAAGGGGACATGTATACCAAGATGGGCCCAGAAGGGGGACATATATACCAGGAGGATATTATACAGAGGGGCAGTGTGTGTGGGGGGAATAGTATACAGAGGGGTAGTGTGAGGGAGGTATATACAGAGGGGTAGAGTGTGGGGGGGCGATATACAGAGGGGCAGTGTGTGTGGGAGGATATTATAAAGAGGGACAGCTTGTGTGGGGGATAGTTCACAGAGGGACAGTGTATGTGAGGGATTTTATCCAGAGGGGCAGTGTGTGTGGAAGGATATAATACCAAGGGACAGTGTGTGTGGGGGGTTTTATATAGAGAGGCATTGTGTGGGACAGATATTATACAGAGGGGCAGAGTGTGTATGGGGATATTATACATGGGGCAGTGTGGGAGAGATATTATGGAGAAGGGTGGTGTAAAGTGTATATTATGGAGAGGGGTGGTGTGGAGGGTGTATTATGGAGCGGGGTGGTGTAGAGGGTGTATTATGGAGAGAGGCGGTATAGAAGATGTATTATGGAGAAAGGCTGTGTAGAGGGTGTATTATGGTGAGAGGCGGTATAGAAGGGATGGAGCCTGGGCAGAGTCTCAAAGGGAGCCAAAAATTTTGCCAGTATGGGGCCCTAAAATTCCCAGTGGCAGCCCTGACTACAGATGCCCTAACTAGTGAGAAGTGGGCGAGATTTACTAAATCCACCATTGCGCTAAAGAGACAAGAGGGTAGGAGAGACAAACAGGGGATAAATTAACCAAAATGGATAGCATACGAATCCACAGCAGCTCCTTCCACCAAGGCGGCTTTCATACAAATGGCTTTGTATAGTCAGCAAGCTTGCTGGGAGACCTAGCTGCTTTAACACAAGGGTGTGTGTCAACAAAGTAGGTGCAGATGACCTTAACTGAAGGAGAGCTGCTAGCAGAAAAACTGACATTAACTACTTCAATACCAAAGGAAACAAAACAACATTTAAATGCAGAGTCTCAGATAGAGATAAGGGGTTCCAATCCTTAAGCTGCCACTAGTCTCCAAGAACAAGTAGACGTCTGTGACAGTGGGTTACGCGATTTGGCCGTCATCCTCTTGTTCCCTACACCCTAGCTCATTGTAGTTTATGTCACAATAAATCTATTCTTGGGACGGTGAGTGCTATAATGTTTTTCTTTCTTACCTTGAACTACGTTTACACTTGTATAGTGTGCACCACCAATGCCCTACAGGTCTGTATAAAAGCTCTATGTTCTCTTCTAGTTTCTAAGTGTGCCAAAAGTTTGCTCTTTTTTCATTTCAATGAATAGATATTTTACTTGGCAACAATGGATAGGGCTAAGAGTTTAGCCGGGAGTTATCTCTCCCAACACCTACATACACAGAATAAATTGTTCAGCTGAGTGCTCCTATTTTCTCTATGAGATAGCTGGCAATGGCTTATTTTGTTGAGAAGAAATTAACTCCATATAATGCCCCCCTATACATTAGACTGTTGGCCGAGCTTGACTATAATAGCATCTTTGTACGACATTAGTCAGTATCTATGTGTTCTAAAAAATCAAGAGCAAAAATGTGTAGTCTTTTGTCACATTTAAATCTCTGTACAGAAACTTATTGACTTCTTATGTTCTACTCAAACACATCCTAAGATAGAGTATACTCTAGCAATATATACTGATACGTAGCCTAATCTGTATAACCATAGAATTTTATAAGTAACAGAAGCAATAATAATAATGATAGAACAAAAGGCTCCATGGTCCTAGTTCAAACTCTGTAACTGGACCCTTCATCCTCTGGAGTCAGGCAGAGAATGAAGTGGCACTGTACACAATGTAGTGTCTGCTGCTGGGCCCTGCAGATCAGCTCCTATTGAACTGAATAAATGATGATCTCCAGGGCTTGGAAGTGGCCAATAAGTAGTTAATGGAGCTGTACTGTTCAGTGTACACTGTTTACATCCAACTGCCTCTGAAAGTGATAATGGCTGACCGGTGGAACCTAACCTAAGGATAGGAAACCAATATGTAAGTAATGACAACCTCCTTAATTGCTGAGATTTTTAAACACAATTATGGCTAAAATGTATATATTTAATGAAGTCAAAAGTGTCGAGATACAGAGGTAGCGACTCCTGGGCTCTGGTGCCTTAGGGGAGCGCAAAGTTCTTGTGTCCCATATAGAGACACCAGTATTATAAATGGCACATGCAAAGTATCAGCTCAGTTACAGATTTCACAGATTTCACAATTGGGGCCCAGAAATCCTCTGAAGTGGGTATTTTGGCATTATCAGTAAATATATATGTATATTTATATATACATATAACTATAACATATAACGATAAAACATTATCTTTGTAAATACAGTTCAAGGAAGAACCTTACTAATAATTATAGATTAAATTACATTAATTGCTTATGGCATATGTGCTATTAAAATAAATAATAACAACATACCTTCCTTTATGCTTTGTAGAGTTCTGCTTTTTTCTCTTCATCCCCCAGTCCTAAATAGTGACGTCTCTGCATGTGAAAGTTAGAAATCCAGCACGGGCATGAGAAAATCATAATTAATGTGCTCAAAGTCTGTTTCACACACTAACTGGGAATCCAGAGAAACAAAGCACAGACTGGTTTATTTACAAAACTGGATGACTGTGTTACCCCACGTGACACTTAAGACACTGAAAGGATCAATAATGGATTAGGATTATGCAAGATCCTGAAACAAATACCCTACAGACTTTTCCTTAATAGCCATGTAGCCCTTGGATTTTACATAAGGAATACGTGAAGAATATTATGAGATAACGACAAAAACTCGACAAATCTTCAAAAACTAATACTTTTTTTTTACCAGCTACCAGTTATATTGTACATGAATATATACAGTATATAGGCAATACCAGGTATACTGTATATTTTATATATATATACATATATATATATATATATATATATATATATATATATACATACAGTTAGGTCCAGAAATATTTGGACAGTGACACAAGTTTTGTTATTTTAGCTGTTTACAAAAACATGTTCAGAAATACAATTATATATATAATATGGGCTGAAAGTGCACACTCCCAGCTGCAATATGAGAGTTTTCACATCCAAATCGGAGAAAGGGTTTAGGAATCATAGCTCTGTAATGCATAGCCTCCTCTTTTTCAAGGGACTAAAAGTAATTGGACAAGGGACTCTAAGGGCTGCAATTAACTCTGAAGGCGTCTCCCTCGTTAACCTGTAATCAATGAAGTAGTTAAAAGGTCTGGGGTTGATTACAGGTGTGTGGTTTTGCATTTGGAAGCTGTTGCTGTGACCAGACAACATGCGGTCTAAGGAACTCTCAATTGAGGTGAAGCAGAACATCCTGAGGCTGAAAAAAAAGAAAAAATCCATGAGAGAGATAGCAGACATGCTTGGAGTAGCAAAATCAACAGTCGGGTACATTCTGAGAAAAAAGGAATTGACTGGTGAGCTTGGGAACTCAAAAAGGCCTGGGCGTCCACGGATGACAACAGTGGTGGATGATCGCCGCATACTTTCTGTGGTGAAGAAGAACCCGTTCACAACATCAACTGAAGTCCAGAACACTCTCAGTGAAGTAGGTGTATCTGTCTCTAAGTCAACAGTAAAGAGAAGACTCCATGAAAGTAAATACAAAGGGTTCACATCTAGATGCAAACCATTCATCAATTCCAAAAATAGACAGGCCAGAGTTAAATTTGCTGAAAAACACCTCATGAAGCCAGCTCAGTTCTGGAAAAGTATTCTATGGACAGATGAGACAAAGATCAACCTGTACCAGAATGATGGGAAGAAAAAAGTTTGGAGAAGAAAGGGAACGGCACATGATCCAAGGCACACCACATCCTCTGTAAAACATGGTGGAGGCAACGTGATGGCATGGGCATGCATGGCTTTCAATGGCACTGGGTCACTTGTGTTTATTGATGACATAACAGCAGACAAGAGTAGCCGGATGAATTCTGAAGTGTACCGGGATATACTTTCAGCCCAGATTCAGCCAAATGCCGCAAAGTTGATCGGACGGCGCTTCATAGTACAGATGGACAATGACCCCAAGCATACAGCCAAAGCTACCCAGGAGTTCATGAGTGCAAAAAAGTGGAACATTCTGCAATGGCCAAGTCAATCACCAGATCTTAACCCAATTGAGCATGCATTTCACTTGCTCAAATCCAGACTTAAGACGGAAAGACCCACAAACAAGCAAGACCTGAAGGCTGCAGCTGTAAAGGCCTGGCAAAGCATTAAGAAGGAGGAAACCCAGCGTTTGGTGATATCCATGGGTTCCAGACGTAAGGCAGTGATTGCCTCCAAAGGATTCGCAACAAAATATTGAAAATAAAAATATTTTGTTTGGGTTTGGTTTATTTGTCCAATTACTTTTGACCTCCTAAAATGTGGAGTGTTTGTAAAGAAATGTGTACAATTTCTACAATTTCTATCAGATATTTTTGTTCAAACCTTCAAATTAAACGTTACAATCTGCACTTGAATTCTGTTGTAGAGGTTTCATTTCAAATCCAATGTGGTGGCATGCAGAGCCCAACTCGCGAAAATTGTGTCACTGTCCAAATATTTCTGGACCTAACTGTATATATATATATATATACACATATATTCACATTTTATATATATATATATATATATATATATATATAAAATGTGTATATATGTGTATATATATATATATACACACACACACACCAGGTATAGCCTGGTAAATTATTCTAGTAAATTCTAAATTAAATCTAGTGGTTTATATATATTTTTTTAAATATTGTATATCTATCTATCTATCTATCTATATATATATATATATATATTTATTACAATATTTCAAATACACTGTATATATGATTGAAATAATATTGTACAGACATATACATTTTAAGCCAAAAACTACTGGATCTAAAACAAATATTTATCTTATAACACACATAGCAGCAAAGAGAGAATTCAAAAATGGTTTTCTGGATATACTTCTAAGAAATGAATAGAATAATCATTATATTTTGATTACTCCCGTTCTTAAAGGGGTTGCACAGTCAAAATATATTGAGAGCTGTTCTTCAGTACCAGGCAGCAGCTGCAACCATACATATTGAGCTTGTAACAGCTGACCGGTTGGGGTGCTGAGTGTTGGACCCCGAGCAATATGATATTGATGACTTATCCTTTAGATAGATAATGAATATTTCATGACCATACAACCCCTTTAAGTTAACATTATTAAGTCCTCAAAACATTTTAAATGGTATTGTACATGGAATTCAAAGACCACTTCAGTAGACGTTTCAAATGGATAGCACATGAATCCAATACAGAAGGCCTCCGTGTACCCATTAGAAATGGCAAGTTTGGTTAGCAAATCAACCAAATACTTGCCTTGGAGAGCATTGGACATCTGAAAAGGCACATACAGTAGACTACAATGTGTCCGTGCATTATCCGTAAACAAAAAGTGAATAGCACGTGACCTGAACATAAAGCAAAAAAAGAATTGAATGTGAATTAAATGAAAGATTATGCAAGGATAACTAGAATGAGAGTGAATTTATACATTATTTTATGATAGAGAAGTTTTCATAATAATATCCAGGAATGAAAATCCTGCACAACCATGAAGCATAATTTAAAGGTGTGTTATTGTCTCACTTTAATTGAAAAGGTATACGGACAAGATTTAAGTTTTGAATCATTTAATAAATATATAAAAAAAGAATGTATAGAAATATTGATGTGCCTAACAATATCAGCGGGTGAATGATTTTTCCCTTATTACACATCTCAGAATTGTGACTTACACACTGTTCTTAAAATGTTTGCAGTTTGTCCTGAAGACTCAACTGTACAATTTTCTACAGGCTTGAGGGGTTTTTGTATCATTCTGTACAACTGAAGGTTAGCAAAGTAGCTCCTGCCCCCATAGAAGGCATAGAAATGTGTTTTCAATGACAAAGAAGATGAGATTACAGCAATTAATTCCACCTAGCATATTAACCTATGTGGTGTTAAAAAAAAAAAATAGGTCACAGACTTATATCTGTTTATCCATGTGAAGTAAATCGTGTGAGTAAGCAGGTAACTGTGCTTAAGACGCTATTAGTGGCAAAAGGTCAAGAAGAGCTTGAAATATTTACAGGTTCATAAACACAGACGAACGGGTTGTTTATTTTTTGTTTTGTTTCTTTTCCATTTTATTTTTTTTCAGAGAATTGATGTAATAAAACCTAATAGTTTATCATATGTTGCAGTATTCTCCAACTTCCCTCACTACTCAGACCCTGATTTATCAAAGCAATTAGCCAGCATTCTGGCATTAATTCCTTTGAAAATTTGCAATATTTTAGGGCAATTCGGTGTTGCGCAAAAATGTTGTGACTTCTGAAATTTTCATGCCAGTTTCTCCCAGTTACGCTTAAATGGGTAAAGCTGGGGTATGACAAGGACACTGCGGGTGTGAGACAACACTACTAGCCTAATTCACAGCCTGGTGTAAGATTTCTGGTGAGGCACAGAGATGCACACGCCGCTCATCAAATGATCCTGATTAGAGATGAATGGACCCATTGAAGTTCGGTTCAGTGGGTTCACCTGGACTTTAGGTAAAGTTCCGTTCGGGATTCAGACTTGACCTTAACACCAATGGAAGTCACTAATTGGGCAGTGCTGGTCTACTCCCTTATGCAGCCAGCCATAAACAAATCCCTTCCGGGGTTGGGTGGGTGAGGTTTATCCATTTTTTTTATTTTTTGGGTGCATATTACATCCGATGATATTGTTGTTACCCCCCAGTGCGAGACGTTCAAACACTGCAAGTGGCTACAACACTGTTTTTTTTTTTTGTAAAGTCCATGTTCGAAATGAACACTGAACATTACTTTTTAGGTTCGATCATCTCTAAAGGGTACTTTACACGCTGCGACATCGCTAACAATTTATCGTCTGGGTCACGGTGTTTGTGATGCATATCCGGCGTCGTTAGCGACATCGCAGCGTGTGACACGTACGAGCGACCTTTAACGATCGCAAAAGTGGTAAAAATCATTGGTTTTGGAGAGGTCGTTCAAACACCAAATATCGTTGTATGTGCAGTAATGAGGTTGTTCCTCGTTCCTGCGGCAGCACACATCGCTATGTGTGACACCGCAGGAACGAGGAACATCTCCTTACCTGCGGCCGCCGGCAATGAGGAAGGAAGGAGGTGGGCGGGATGTTACGTCCCGCTCATCTCCGCCCCTCCGCTTCTATTGGTCGGCCGCTTAGTGACGTCGCTATGACGCCGAACGAACCGCCCCCTTAGAAAGGAGGGGGTTCGCCGGTCACAGCGATGTCGCTAGGCATGTGTGACTGTTCCTAGCGATGTTGTGCGCCACGGGCAGCGATGTGCCCGTGACGCACAACCGACCGGGGCGGGTACTCTCGCTAGCGATCTTGCTAGCGAGATCGCAGCGTGTAACGTACCTTTCTTCTGATTAATGAAGAGGCGTACCCTGTTCATGAATCAGGTGCTTTTGAGTACTTCACACCCCCGTGTCAAAGTTGGTGAGAAAATCGCCAGTCTTGATGTTTTGGGGCCAATGTGTTTCAATTCACCCCAACCTTTATAGTTTTTAGAGCAATTTTAGATTATTCAGTGTTTTGCAGCTGTCGATTTGGCAGTGTCAACTTTTCACTAAGAATCAACTTCAGGCTAGGTTTAGGCCGGTTTCAGACGTCCGTGTTTCAGGTACGTGTGACATCCATTTTTAACACAAATGCCACACATGGACCGTATGACCCCTCGTGGCCATGCACGCACACGGACACATGTTCGTTCTTTCTCTGGCAGCACGGGTGTCACACGGATCGCACACTGATGTGAAAACACGGGTCTTTGAAATAAAAAGATTTTCTATATTCACTTGTATCTAGTGCTGTTTTCTTTGGCACTGCTGCCTCCCGCTTCTGGCTCTCGCTCATTATATTCATTGATTATTCACTCCACTGAGAAGCTGGAAGCTGGAGCATTGCTGGGAACTTCAGTGCCGAGGACCGCATCGCTGGGGACAGGTGAGTATATGTGTGTGTGTGTATACCTGAAAGCCGGAGCATTGCCGTGGACAGCGCCAGAGCAGTGTGTGTGCAGTGACGTCCAGGAGGTCATTGGAGTTCAAAATGAACTCTGATGAACCCGTGAAGTCACAGCCCTGACACCTGCTATAGCGCGGGTTTCGCGGGGGTGTCATCAGGATGTTATCAGAGTTCATTGGGAACTCGGTTATAATTCAGGGACCGAGGAGGATCAAAAAATGCGGAATCACAAATGGTAACAGAGTGGCTGGAAACTTAACGCATTGCAGATCTAATCATGACACACAACAAGAAGTAGCTAGTCGTCTCGAAACAGCCGGAGAACTAAATATTCTCACAGATAGAGATATAAGAAAGCTAATCTGCCTCAGAGCAGTTCCCAAAGATAGATAGATAGCCCCCCACATGTAAAGGCTACGGTGATATAGAAAAACACAATACAAAGCTAGAAAAGACAGATTCTGCAAAGGTAAAGCCCAAACTATCTTCATAGGAAAGGATAGGAAGGAGCAACTGTCTGCAACTGTAAAAAACCCTAATATATACCAGCACTACTGATATGGAAAAATCCTGAGGTCACACAACCTCTCCCCCACTGTATCAGCACTCTATTGTTACTGGGATCCAAAAACAATAATACAGGTGAGGGACTGACTTAATACCAAGCATGACAAACACAATACCTTGCAGAATCATGGAGCTAAGTATAGAGACACTCCCACCAGGGAATGATCCCATTCCACCAAGAACTCCACACAAACAAAATAGGAATCAAGCATTAGTATCAAAGCAGAAAAAACAACAAGAAAGTGGAAAACAAACAGCAGAGGTACAAAGACCACTTATCTGAGAGTTCTGGTAGTGAGCAGAGCTGGTTACAGAATGTCCTTAACACACAGGAGACCATTGAGCACCGGCAAGTAACAAGAGAAAACTACTCAGTTATATAGTCCCAATCTGACCCTGATTGCCAGTCCTCTACAGGTGTGTGGCTTTCATTCCACAAATCAACTGCACCGCCAGCACTGACCACAAGAGGGAGCCCCAAACTGGAAAATGTATTCACAACAGTACCCCCCCCCCCCTTGAGGAGGGGTCACTGAACCCTCACCGGAACCCCCGGGTTTGTCAGGATGGGTTTGATGAAAAGCATGGATCAAGCGATCAGCATGTATGTCAGAAGCAACAACCCAAGAATTTTCCTCCTGACAATAACCTTTCCACTTGACCAGATACTGAGGCTTCTGTCTAGCAATACGGGAATCCAGAATTTTTTCCACTACATAATCTAAATCCCCTTCGACCAACACAGGATCAGGAGATGCAGACATTGGCACTACCAGTTCAACATATTTTTTTTTAACAAAGACTTATGAAAGACATTGTGAATCTTGAAAGTCTCTGGAAGAGCCAAACGGAATGAAACAGGATTAATTACCATCGAAATTCTATAAGGTCCAATAAACCTTGGCTTACATTTTGGAGAAGAAACTTTCATAGGAACATGTCTGGAAGACAACCAGACCAAGTCCCTACCTTAAACCGGCGACCCACAGTCCTATGTCGGTTAGCAAACCATTGGGCATTGTCCTGGGAGTGGGACAATTTATCCACCACTTGATCCCAAATATGCTGCATTTCCTCCACTGCCGAATCAACACCCGGGCAGGTGGAAGCCTCCATCGGCCCCGAAGAAAACCGAGGATGAAACACGAAATTGCAAAAAAAAAGGAGACATCAAAGTGGCCGAATTAGCTGTATTATAGGAGCAAACTCAGCCAAGGACAAAAAACAAACCCGTCCTGATCAGCCGACACAAAACATCGCAAATAGGTTTCCAAAGTCTGATTTGTCCTTTCAGTCTGTCCATTGGTTTGAGGATGTAACGCAGAGGAGAAGGACAACTCAACTCCCAGCCTAGAACAAAAAGCTCTCCAAAATCAAGACACAAACTGGACTCCCCTGTCGGACACAACATTCTCAGGAATACCATGCAAACAAATCACCTGACGAAGAAACAAAGGAACCAACTCCGAAGCTGATGGCAACTTAGGCAGTGGCACCAAATGAATAATTTTGGAAAAGCTCTCACAGATTACCAAAATAATTGTCATGGAGATAAGAAATAAAATCCATAGAGATGTGAGTCCATGGTGTCTTAGGCACCGGCAATGGCAATAATAGTCCACTAGAACGAGAACAAGAAGACTTGGATCTAGTCTAATGACCTCCTGGACGTCACTACACACACTGCTTGCTGAACACTCACCTGTCCCCGTGGTGCTGTCCTCGGTGATGCTGTACCCAGCGCTGTTTTCGCGATGCTCCGGCTTCCAGCTCCTCAGTGCAGTGAATAATCAATGAAAATAATGAGCGGCGGTCAAGAGCAGGATGCAGCAGAGGCGAAGAAAACAGCCCTGGACACAGGTAAATATAGAAAATCAAAGAAGGTCTTACTATGGTTCCAGTTTATTGATTATTATTATTATTATTATTATTATTATTATTATTAATGATTGATGATTTTTTTATGGATATGACATGGAATGTCAACAATATTTTGAGCAATTGAACTGTAACACATACAATGTCCTCCTTACTTACAACATTTCTGGTCTTAATCTTTATTTCAAGAGAAAAACAGCCACTTGAAACCTGGGATCTCATTTGGATAATTTTTATGACATGAGCGAAATTGAACAAATCCTGTAGATTTTTTTAGATCAGAGTAGGGACCAGGCTGAACATTTGATGGCATGATATTATCAACAGTGACTTCTAAAGCCTATTAGAGGTCGAAAAATAAATCTTGTCATGAAGTGAACAACCAATAAAAGATTAGATTGATAATAATTAGAGACGGGTGAATAGTAATTATTCGTGTTTGGATAATGCTTACTGAATAAGGAGTACTATTCCATTATTTGTCGCAACAAGAAAAATGTTCGGGTTCCCCATTGACTTGCAATAGGTTCATTATTCGTGGGATGAATATCGCAATATAGTAACACATAGTTCAATGCATACCAAGAGCTTGCAAGCTTACAATCTATGAAGAAATAGAGAAGGCACAAAAGGGAAAAATAAAGTGCTTGTAATGTAAGGTCCATCCATCAGTATAATAGATCGGGCCAGTAAAATAATGCTGCATGAACTAGTCATCAGCCAATATCTGTACAAGTAACTGGTACAAGTACAGATACAAAGGGCTACTCATTGAGTGGAAGTGAGTACAGAGAATAGTTGTACTCCTGGAGTGGGACAATCGGATTAAATGTAAGGCAGTGCAAAACTGTGGAGGATTATGTGTGTAACAGTTATAATTTTATATTGGATTCTGTAGCGGATGGGCAACAAGTGCAATGACTGTCGCATGATGGTGACATCAGTGTAACAGTTGGACAAAAATATGAACCTGGCTGCTGCATTCATGATGGATTGGAGAGGGGAGAGTTTAGTAAGAAGGAGACGGATTACTAGTATATAGGGAATGAATTAAAGATTTGAATGAAATATAACGCCAAGATAGTGAGGGTACTGCTTGGGAGTTATGGTTTAAACACACACGGAGATGGCTTTTTCAAATATTGTTCATTTTAGTGATGGGTGAACACTAAAATGCTCGGGTGCTCGTTACTCGAGTCAAGTAATTTCAAAGGCTCAGGTGCTCATCTCGAGTATCAAGCATAATAGAAGTCAATAGTAAACTCATGCATTTTTGTGGCAGACCTCCCATGAGGTCTAAGGGGGCCTGGAAACCACTGAAATGAATGCAAATGTGCCGCACCCAGGGAAGCAGCCGAGCTGCTCGGATCCGGGTTCGCTGTGGCTCGAGGGTCTCCGGACACGGGGGTTGTGCGGCAACTCAAATGAAGGGGAGTATGTACAGGGGAATTGATATAGTTTGTGACGCCATCCGTGGTGTATGGTAATTTAGGAATACCGCCGCTGCCGTTGGGAACACCCGGGGTGATGAAGTGGAGCAGCAAGGTGTCGTAGCCCTCCACGGGTAGGGGGGATGTCCCGGGATTCGGTGTGGGAAGCCGTGGGATGTAGGGGTCACTCTCGTACTCACTCAGTCCATAAGCAGAAGCTGACAACCGGGTAAACCAATTCTCTGGGTACCGCTGCCGCTGAGGGGAGCTCGTCTGGGTGCCGTCCCCTATAGTGTTGCCTGGTGATCCATGACCTGCCTCCTGGCACTAAGTTTAACTTCAAAGTGGTGACCCAGTAGTCTGAAACTTGCCGGGCCCCGCTCCCCACTATGGCTAAGTGTAGGAGCTTGCTCTCAGGGCTCATGCTTGGGATTTTCTGGACCATTTTGGTTTGGAAAGTCCTATCCCCCTCGTTGCGCTAATGCCCCGATTCTGGAGCGGGTGGGAACAGATCATAAAGGCTCCGTTCTCCTCAGGTGAATTGTCGGGTTGCTTGAAGCTACTCCCAAACCTAGGGTCCATGTACCAAGCCGTGCCTTCGGTCCCGGACCGGTGACAGTGCTAGGCCGCCGGCTGTCATCCTCGACAGGTCCAGGCACCTTGCCACAATCCCCTGCTACCGGGGGTCTGACTCCTTTAGGCCCAGACCACCGCCTGCAACCTAGACAGCTTCTCTAGGAGACACTGCTCCCGACCTCATCTCCCTCTCTTTACTCTCTGACCACTCTCACTACTCTGACTACACTCCTCACTTCCTCTCCCTGACCCCCCAGGTGGGCGACTCTATTCCACTCAAGCCATCCACTGGTGTTGATAGTCCAGGGGTGTCACACGAACACAGCTGAAATGGAGGGAGAACAGCATGGGAAAGATGTCTGAATGCATATCTGACCCCCCCCCCCTTCCCCAGTCAATGCTGGGAACATTATTGTCAAAGTATTATACCTCTTTAACGGACTGACAATAAAACGAACAAAACTGACAATAGATTTTTATGGACAAAATGTTAGAAAACATTCTTTCCTATATATAACTACATGTTTCTAAGGCAAATTTAACTAGTGAGAAAAACGGCCTTCCCCAACCTTTTGGCTGTTTTCACACTTAGCGTTCATTCAAAAATGCAGCAGTTTTCCATTTCAGTCAGGCGAAATAAACAATCGTGTGCATTAGCTTTCTGAAATCTCATCACTTTTGTTGGCACTATAAAATCAGCTTTTAATTTGCATCAAACTTATTAAAACCGCTGCAAAAAAAGCTGCAAAAAGGCAACGTCTGAACATAGCCTTAATAGCTGGGCCATCGCTCACCATATTTCCCTGAAGACTAGGACTACAGTAGATGATCTAGTATAGGGCAGGGACATCAAACTCAAATACACAGAGGGCCAACTTTGTCACAGGACCCACATAGTCCTCCATACAGAATAATGGACCCCACATAGCCCTCCATACAGAATAATGAGCCTCACATATCCCTCCATACAGAATAACGGGCCCCACATAGGATTTCATTCAGAATAATGGGCCCCACATAGCCCTCCATACAGAATAATGACCCCACATAGCCCTCCATACAGAATAATGGGCCCCACATAGCCCTCCATACAGAATTATGGACCCCACATAGCCCTCCATACAGAATAATGGGCCCCACATAGCCCTCCATACAGAATAATGGATCCCACATAGCCCTCCATACAGAATAATGGACCCCACATAGCCCTCCATACAGAATGGGCCCCACATAGCCCTCCATACAGAATAATGGGCCCCACATAGCCCTCCATACAGAATAATGGGCCCCAGATAGTCCTCTATATAGAATAATGGGTCTACATAGCCGTCCATACAGAATAATGTACCCCACATAGTAATCCATACAAAATAACATGCCCCACATAGTCATCCATACAGAATAATGGGCAACACATAGTCCTCCATACAGAATAGCATAGAGGGCCAAATAAAGAAGGATTTTTGTGTACTCACCGTAAAATCTCTTTCTCTGAGTCTTCATTGGGGGACACAGGACCATGGGTGTATGCTGCTGTGACTAGGAGGCTGACACTAAGTAGACATAAAAAAAGTTAGCTCCTCCCTAGGAGTGTACACCCTGAGCCGGAGGCGGATCTATGCCAGTTTAGTGTACAAGCAGTAGTAGGAGAAACCTGAACAACCATAACTAATCAAGGTAATAACAAGAAACACACAGTATCTTATCTAAACCTATACTGTATATATATATATATATATATATATATATATATATAAACATAAATAGGCCGGGTACAGAAGAACGTGTTTCCATAAAGAACCAGTAACATCCGGCAAACTAAAAGCAACCCAATATCCAAACAGGGTGGGTGCTGTGTCCCCCAATGAAGACTCAGAGAAAGAGATTTTACGGTGAGTACACAAAAATCCTTCTTTCTCTATCGTTTCATTGGGGGACACAGGACCATGGGACGTCCAAAAGCAGTCCCTGGGTGGGTACAGGAGCAATCATAGAGATTCAAAACATATCCAAAACTCTGTAAGAATGCTCGGTGCAAAAGTATACCGGCTTAACATGGGTGAGCGACAGCCGCCTGCTGTATCCTGGAAACCCTGGAAAAGGTATGAAAAGCTTTACCACGTGGCGGCTCTGTAGACTTGCTCGGCTGACGCCTGGCATCTGATTGTCCTAGACGCCTCAATTGCACAGGTGGAAAGGCTTTTACACCCCTCGGAGAAAACCTAACTCTAATCCTGTAGGCCTCTGATATGGTCGGCCTGATCCAACTTGCAATGGTAGCCTTGGACGCCGGCATGCCCCTCCTGGGCCCAGTAGACAGGACGAATAGGCCGTCTGAGTTGCAGAAGGGCGCGGATCTCGAAACGTAACTCCTCCGAGCTCGCACTAGATCCGGTGTAAGCCGTGACCTCTCCAAGGATCGAATGGAGGTTGAACCGAAGGATGGAAGCACAATCACCTCATTCATATACTTCCGGTAGGAAAAAACCTGAGACGGGTGCCGAACAACCTCGTCTTGGTGGAAAACAAGAAAAAGTGACCCGCATGAGAGGGCTGACAGTTCAGACCTTCCTCTGATTGAAGTGACTGCCATCAACAAATCCACCTTCCCGGATAGGTGTGAGATTGAGGATCGAACGGGACTAATTGAAGAGACCCTAGAGCCAGCTTGAGGTCCCATGGTTCTAGCGGAGAACGACCTAGCGGTGCCAGATGGACGACTCCTTGGATGAATGTCCTGACTTGCGGCCGAGATGCAAGATTTCTCTGGAAAAAACAGGTAGAGCCGACAACTGCCCTTTGAGGATTGCTAGAGAGAGACCCGCCTGTAAGCCTGACTGTAGGAAGGCCAGTAACACTGGGAGTGACAGATCCAGTGGAGATGAGTTGACGTTGACCTCACACTCTTGAAAGAAGGCCTTTCCGGTGCGGTAGTAGATGTTTGAAGACGGAGGCTTCTGAGTTCTGACCATAGTCTGTATCACCTGTGGGATAAAGCCTGCCTGGGCTAGTAACCATGGTTCCACAGCCATGTGGTCAAATTGAGAAGCCCTGAATATTGATGG
Organism: Anomaloglossus baeobatrachus; assembly: GCF_048569485.1. Taxonomy (NCBI): domain Eukaryota; kingdom Metazoa; phylum Chordata; class Amphibia; order Anura; family Aromobatidae; genus Anomaloglossus; species Anomaloglossus baeobatrachus. The sequence continues at coordinate 323,113,044 of NC_134353.1, read as the reverse complement.
AAAAGAGGACTTTGCAACAGGAAGTTCAGACGATCTGGAAGCCACCATGGGCTGTCTGATGAGCTGCGTGAGCTCTGCGAACAACGCTTGCCTGGGTCAATCCATGGCAATGAGAGTCACTGGGATGCCCTCTGCTCTGAGTCTCTCGAGGACTCTTGGGATCAGTGGAAGTGGAAGAAAGATGAAGGGAAACCTGAAAACTGATTCCCCGGAGGTATGCAAACGTCGACTCCTGGCGCTTGCCGGTCGTGGTAAAGGGAGATGAACTGTGTGACTTGATTGTTGAATCGAGAAAGCCATCAGGTCCACATTCGGAATACCTCATCTGAGGCAGATCCAATCGAAAGTCTCTCTGTTGAGGGATCATTCGCCTGCCGCCAGACCTTGCTGATATAGTCTGCTGCCCAATTCTCCACGGCGGGAAAAATGATTGCGGACAACATCTGGAGTGGTGAGGCTATGCCCACTGTAAGATCTTATTCACCTATGTCAATCCCATGACGCTCCTTGTTCCGCCCAGGTGATGTCCGACTGGATCCTGGATGGCGATTCTTGTATGAAGGGTTGAAAAATCTGTAGGGCTCGGAGAAAAACTCTGATCCCTAAAACAAAATTGATAGGCAGATGGCTCTCCTGGGAGGATCACTGACCGTGAGCCGTGTGTTTCGGAACACCGCTCCCCAGTCAGAAGACTGGTATCGGTGGTACTGCCTGCCAGTATACTGGTATGAAAGACATTCCTCTGGACCGATGAGGGCTGCTGGTCCACCATCGAAGCGAGCGGCGGGTTCCCGGAGTCAATTGGATCCTGCGATTCAAGGTGAATAGAGAATTGTCCCATCTGTTCGGCCAAGTCAGGTGAAGGAGACGAAGGTGGAAGCGGCAAACGGAACCGCCTCTATCGCCGCCACCATCCGATGGAGGACTCTCCGGCTTGGAGTGATGGAGGATCTGGAAGTCTCTTTGGAGGGACACGCGTCCTTGGATGGTATCGAACTCCATGCCTAGACAGGTAATCCTGCTGGCCGGGGTCAGAGAGGGCTTCTTCCCATTGATGAGCTAACCGAGTCGGAACAGGATATCGATGGTGACCTGAACACTTAGGAGACAGTCGTCAAAAAGAAGAACCCGTGATCAACAAGGTGTCTAGGTACAGAATCACCAAAAATGATCGTCTGCTATTGCGAAACGCAGGAACATCTGTGCTGTTGGCAAATTAGGTGCGACCTGTATGTCTGACGATAGACTTACTGAAAACTCTATTATGTACCCTGAGTCCAGCATCTCTCCGACCCAGGCGTCCGTGATCCAAGTCAGCCAGACGTGATTGAGATGAGACCGGCGCCCCCCCTTCCACCTGATCTGCGCCCGCGCGCGACGACCAAGAGTCAGCTAGCGGGGTAGCGCTGTTATCCGGACGTCGTCTTTGATGGCTGGCATGGCTGAGAAATGTCAGAAAGGGCATGTATTGAAGGACAGAATCTTCCTGTTCCTCTGCGGGGGCCTGGTTTTCTTGTGTGTGTGGAACCGAAGCTCCTGTGATCTCGTCGATAATCTGATCCAGCCAGTCCCCAAACAGACGACCTCCTGTAAAGGGGAGGGCTGTAAGTGATATACTAGAAGCCGCGTCCGCATACCAGGCTCTGAGCCAGATCACCCGACAGATGTCCCCCGTGCTGCTAGCCGCTTGCACTGCGCAGTAGGCTGCTGACAGAGATGCGATGAGTATGTACTCACCCGTTAGAGCAATCTGTGTAGCATGTTGTGAACTCCGGATTGCTCGAGCCCGCGCGAAGACCGTTGTGGAGGTTATCGGCCCAGGACATCATGGATGCTGCCAGCCAGATGGCGGCGAAGGCAGTAGGAGTACCATGCCCGCCATCTGAAGAAAAACTGATCGGGCAACTCTCTCGGTGTTTTGATCCATGGCGTCTCGGAGCGATGCCCCGTGCGGGAGAGGTAGTACTGGAAGATGACAGACGGACAAAACAGAAGGGGCGACCATAGGCGAGCCTGCCCATTCCTTCCTGAGAGCCTCAGGGAAGGGAAAAGTAAATCAAACGACTTACCATTGTTGAATATCTTGACCAGTTGTCGTCTGTGCTTGTGTAGAATTTCAGCAAATTCTGGATGGTCACCGAATTGCCTGTGTGCCTGCTTAACCTGTTTGAAGGAGACATGCAAGCACTGGGTAGCCACAGAGTCCGTCTGGAGCTCTATCGTATGACTTACTGCTTTGACCGGACTATCCACCCTACCTCTGACATCAGCCCTCTGATCTGGAATCAGCATCGAGGCTGCCACCGACTCTTCTCCTGAAAAAGGGTCGGTCGGTCTCGGAGACGAGTAGCACTCGGGGCCTGGAGGTGATAGAGATCTCTGGGAGGGCTTGAGAGGAGGCCCAGCAGGTCCCACTCTGCGCTTCAGTAGTAGGGTATGGATCAGACCGACTGTTGTCCAGAGCCAGCTGGACCGGGGGAGAATGGCCGGGCGCAGGAGCGACTGCAACGCCTGCGCGATGGTCATAGACACCCTTGGAAGAGAGTCCCCAGACTGGAATAGGGGGTCTACCACTCCGGGTAAGGGAGCGCAGCAGAGCTCGGGTGCTGGCGGTGACAGGATGGTTTGGGGCGCAAGCCGAGCGGGGGGCGTAGCCTGGCTTGGGAGAATTTTGCCTAGCAGGCTGTGCATGCATAAAAAGCTATAAAGAGGGCCCGGTTTGGATGTGCTTAGGAAAAAACCAATAGTGACGTTAGGGGGGAGACAGGAGAAAAGGTGAGAAAATGCTATAGTCTGTTCCTAAGCAGGAGCAGCACTCACCCAGGTCCTGAGTCCCACCCAGGTCAGCAGAGGTCTCAGAAGCTGCGAGGACAGCATTGCCGAAGAAAAAGCGCAGCCCTTCATTTATTTTTTTTTTGCAGTAGGGGGAGGGGCTGGCCGTCTTGGGACCGGGCAGGAACTGCAGAGGTCATGCTTTCGGGAAAAAGCATGCGTGCGCAAAACGGGGAGGCGGAGGACTGATGGCCTGAGGTAGGCCAAAGCAGGGGACTAGATTAGTGGGCGGCCCGCCGGGAGCGCAGCGCTGAGCGCAGAGAAGTCTTACCTGCGTTCTGCCGGCGTCGCTGTGATCCTCGGCCCCATCCTGCCTGCTGGAGAGCTGCCTGGGGAGAACTGCTGAGCGCTCCTGCGCTGTGGTGACCACGATCCCCTGCCTGGGCCCAGGGAAGAAGTGAACGCTGGGGAGGCCTGGTGTTGCTGAGCGCTCCTGCGCTGCAGCTGTGATCCTCTCCCTGGGTCTTGTATGGGGACGCTGGGAGGAATTGGGGCGTGCTACAGGACTGACCTGGCTGTCTCTGGGCAGAAAAAGAGGGGGGCGTGGCCGGAAAAGCGCGCGCGCAAACAGGGGGGCGGATCGCACCGGCCTGAGGTAGGCCCGAAGCCGGGAGCTAAATTAGTGAGCGGCCGCCAGGAGCGCAGCGCTGCGTGCGGAGAAGATCCTACCTGCGTCCTGGCGGCGTCGCTCCGATCCACGGTCCCATCCTTGCCTGCTGCGGCTGCCGGTGAGTCAGATCTGCCCCTGGAAGGCGTCAGGGGGGGAATGCTGGGGAGCTGTGAGGGAGACTGCAGAGCGCTCCTGCGCTGCAGTGAACAGATCCTCTGCCTGGGCCCAGGGTAGAAGGACAAAAAAATGCTGGGGGAGGCCTGGTGCTGCTGAGCGCTCCTGTGCTGCAGAGCCTGCGATCCTGTCACCGGGTCCTGGATGGGGAAGGCCGTGGGTTGCAGAGATTCATCGCCGTCTCCACCAGAGACACCCCTTGGGACGGTACCATAGGGGAGGACGGGGAGTGCGCCCTTAAAAAATAAAATGTTCGACCCCAAGCAGCCCCTGGGACGGTACCATGGGGCAGGAGGGGGAGAGGGCCTAGTGTCTCAAGCCTCAGACAACCCTGGGGACGGTACCCGGAGGGAAGGAGCAGGTGAGGGTTCTCTCTGATGCGGGGACATTAACCCTGCAGAAGAGACAAAAAACCTAGAAAGATGAGACGGCTGAGCGGCGCCGTAATAGCAAAAAAACGGAAAAAAGAAAAGGAATAGCCTGGGCTTAGGTTGGCCCACAGAGATATGGGCCCACTTCAGCCTCCTACGACACTAAGCAAAAAACTGGCATAGATCTGCCTCCGGCTCAGGGTGTACACTGCTAGGGAGGAGCTAACTTTTTTTATGTCTACTTAGTGTCAGCCTCCTAGTCACAGCAGCATACACCCATGGTCCTGTGTCCCCCAATGAAACGATAGAGGAAATCTGCTTGCAGGCCAGATTTGGCCTACATGCCAGGGTTTGACATATGTGGTATAGGAGTAAATAAATCTACACCTTTTCTGGGTATGAGGTGTGTATGACCACCAGGGCCGGACTGGGTGTAAAATTCAGCCCTGGCATTTGGAGGTACACAGGCCCACTTTTCGCGTTGTGTATGTGGAATATCTTTGTGCACTTGTAGATTGAGTAACACGACCATACAGTCATATGATAAAGTTTGGGCACCCCTATTAAAGTTAACCTTTTTTCTTTATAACAATTTGGGTTTTTGCAACAGCTATTTCAATTTCATATATCTAATAACTGATGGACTCAGAAATATTTCTGGATTGAAATGAGGTTTATTGTACTAACAGAAAATGTGCAATCCGCACAAACAAACAGACAAAAGACATAGTATTATTATTTATTGTTTAAAGCACCATTAATTCCAACGTACTGTACAGGTGAAAAGCAGTTACATACATTATATATTACACATATCACTCATGATATAAATTAAAGAAACATACTAAATCATGCTGCTCTCTTAAACAGTGGGTGAAAGTTGCAGAGTCTGAGACTGATCTGTGCGAAGAAATACAGGTGGATAGGTAACAACCTTAACATTTGTTAGAATTACATAATTAATATTCAAATACGATATAATACATAGTGCACAGAAAAAGAGGCTAAAGCAAGGATGTACAACATTTTTTGGTCAAAGGGCCACATCACTATACTAAACCAATCAATCTCAAGGGCTGCAAAATTTTTAAATGGGTACTTACAAAAATACATCCCCAGAAACACCATCAAGCAAAAGGGTAACAATGTTTTAAACTTTTGATTTTCAGGCTCCATATCTCACCATCCACTACAGCTTTGAGCATGAGACTACCTTCATTTTATAGACAATCATCTTGGCTTTTTCATACATAAATTTCACTTGCAACTATTGACCATATGATTAGTTATACAGATTCTTGTCATGTTACTGCATTGTTACCGTTTTGCTCCTAAATATCAAAATTTGAATTTTTATTATTTTATTAGTATTTTATTATTATTTTATTTTTATTTTATTTTATTGTCTGTACATGTCCCCTTTGAATTGTAAAGAGCTGCGGAATATGTTGGCGCTATAAATATAATAATAAGTTTTATTTCTATTATTATATTTTATAAATCCACCTTTGCCTTTCAACACTGCCTGAATCTTTCTGGGCATGGTATCGCTCACATTTAAGCATGTCTTGACCAAAATTTGATCCGAGGTCTCTTCTTCACATTCCTAATGTTGGTGCATATGGGTCCACTCACTTGGATATGTATACAGATTTTTCTTTGACTCTACCTAGAAGTGTTTGATTGTTTTAAGGTATGTGGACTGTGGGTTCCAATCCAGCACCTCTATTCATTGTCACTGAACCAATTCTTCGCCAATGTTGTCCTTTTCTTACTCATAGTACTCGAGTTTATGAAATAACTCGTCTTGTATGATACTCACATACAGCTCAGCATTGAGACCACCATCGATCCTGGTCAAGTATCCAATGAAAAAAAAAGTGAGGAAGATCCAGCACCGCAGAGAGATATTCAGTCCATATTAAAACATCACAGTTAATGGAAAAAAAAAAAGTTCAAAATGGGGATAAAAAAAATTACATCAAGATGCTATCCAGGTCTACACGTTTAAGGGTGCTTTACACGCTGCAACATCGCTAGCGATCTCATTAGCGATGTGACACGCCAGATCGCACATACGATTTGCCGAGATCGCACATGTGACCGGCGCTACAGAAATGACCTATTATTTGCGATCTCAGCAAATCTTATCTGCGATCTCATGTGTCACATCGCTAACGAGATCGCTAGCGATGTTGCAGCATGTAAAGCACCCTTTAGAGTAAAAATATTCTTAGGCCTGATGCAAATTTTTTATCCCCCTTTTTAACTTTTTTTTCAAATAAATGTGATGTTTTAATATGGACTGAATATCTCTCTGCGGTTGCTGGATCTTCCATGTTGCTAAACCCAGAGGCTGGATTAGATTCTCCGTGCACCGCATATATCTACTTGGTGGCTTCTGTACTGGTGAGCTGATATATTCCCTCCTCCCTGTCAAGTATCCAATGCGTTTGCTGTGAACCAACCCCATATCATCAGGCTTCCTGCACTGAACTTGACAGTTTTCAATTTCTTAATCCTTTAGCCCCTTTTTCCCTTGTTTCTTCCAGACCCATTTGCATCCATCAGAGCCTAATCTATTGACTTTTGACTCATCGCTCCAAATCATGTTTCCAATCTTCTATGTTCACTTTTCTTACTTCATGGCACACTCGAACCGACGCTTCTTATGATGATATTGAAGTTGAGGCTTCACCTTTTGTCGGGCTACCATTCCAGATTTGTGTAACTTGCACTGCATGGTGCTTGCATGGACGTCTGTGATTTCACTATTATGAAGCAACCGAGCCACCTCCACTGCCAGAACGGATAGACCTAGTTATGAGCCAACTTGTTAACTCCAATATTTTGCCTGGATACCCACCACTTGGCTTTTGAATGGATGAACAGACTTTATTTCGGATTCTTCCAACTCATGGCACTCACATGATGCAGTTTGGCAAATTTCTTGGCTGAGAGACCGCTATCGATGAGTTGGATGATGCTATTTCTCTTTCCTTGGGAAATCATCTTCATGGCTGCTCCACAATTCAAACCAGTGACCTTTCACTTGCGAATCAACCTAATAAAAACATTGACCTATTAGGGAATGTGAGAACAGGTTGTAATTTGTAGTATACAGGAAGAATTGTTTTTCCACCACCTGGAGCAAAACAGTAACAATGCAGTAACATGACAAGAATATGTATAACGAATCATATGCCAAATAGTTGCAAGTCAAATTTATGTTTGTATTTATGTATGTCAACCGCCGTCCGCACATGTATGTGGTGCCACTGCCACCATCAATTCATGAAAATAGCACCAGAACCACTAACAGTATAGAAATATCTCCCCTGCTGCACAAAATATCCCCCACACAAACTGCCCCTCTTCATATCCCCCCCCCACATTACCCCTCTCAGATAATGTCCTCCACACACTACCCCTCTCTGTAATGTCCCCTGGGTAAACTATCGCCCCATCAACTAAGTAAGGATTTATCGGCATATCATAGACGGACTTTAGAAATACTTTTTCTAAAATCTTTTTATGTGTCAAATGTAATAAAGGGGCTGTAAGGCAGAAAAATTAGATAGGTAGACTCAACTGCTGGTGGTTCTGGGGCATGGGAGACCTGACAGGTTCCCTTTAATATCTCCCATTGGACCATAATGTGCCCCTCAGCTCCATAATAACCCCCATTGCTCCACAGTGTCCCCTAGAAAGTAACACCAATCCTGAAACACATTTATCTTTTACTTCTCCTGGAGCGCTTATCAGTCCCCACCACTTTCTCTGCAGCCCGATGTCGGCAGCAGTGTGATGAGGTTACTAGCATGTTGAGATCATCATGCTGCTTCACGTCGGGGCGGGAGTTAACGGATGCTCCTCTGCCCTAGTCCCAGCACCACAATGTTCAAATGTATCTACATCTGAAAGACATGAATACATTTAAATATAGAAGGAAAGGAGTCGGCGTCTCCCAATTACTACGGGCCGCATCAAGACTCCTTGGCAGGCTGCATGCCACTAACAGGCCGTATGTTGTGAAGGCCTGGGCTAAAGGTTGGTCCTCCTTTTTTATCCCCTTTTTCAGTGCACTGTATATTATATTTTATTATGTAATTATAATAAATAGTAAGCTTTTATATCTATATACCAGTCAACACATTTCCTTAAAACTGGTATAGGTACATGAATAGTTTTGGTAAGAGAGCAGACATTACATCAAATGTTAGGTTTGGGTTTTTTTGGGCTTCAAGGTTGTTAGCAACTACCTGCCTGTTAGTTCTTAGGTCCAAAGTAAAAAAATGTAAATAACCACAGACAACTCCTTTAAATGAGTAAACTGATGCAAGTATACTGAGGTTGCAATACAGGCATATACACAAGCATTATGTCTGTGATTGCTCTGTATCGGTAGAAATCTGCGTTGGGCAGAACAGGCAGGTAGTTAGCAACTACCTGATTGTAAGGTATTAGGCCCATTGGAAAAAATTAAATAGTCCTGAACAACCCCTTTAATAATAACAAGTGGTAAGATCTGTGTACGCTCCAGGCTACACGCTAGAAAAATGATTTGAGTCTTCTGCCATTTTGGTGTTTTTGACCATTTTAGTCAACATGTTCTAAACGAGGAAAAAAATAATTTCGGCACCTCAAAAGCAGAAGACGTCTGGGATATCTGCATCAAATTGAGGAACCATTAATGACATTGTTCTGTCTGACGCACATACTTTAAAGAAAACAAACAAACTTCATTTAACAGGTCGTCCAAAATAGTATACCGTATATAACATTTATTACTTAGACATTATGCAAATAAATTCATGTCAGCACTGGCAATCATGATCAACGTTTGAAATGTAAAAGAAGAGTCACGTGGCAAATTCCTTCAGAAATATTAATTTGCAGCTCTTTATCTATGGAAAGATAAAAGGTATTGCAGAGAGTATATTAAAAATAATGTATGATTAAATACTTCTATATGCTTCCTAAAATTAGTGACTAAATCAATTTACAGAAAAACCTTAGTTACTTTCCAAGTGAAAAGCATTACCATAATTAGAACTTTTCATCACATGTGCCAGGATATAACAAAAAAAGGCCTATATAAAGTAAGATTCTAAAATGTAGAATTGTAACCTTTTAAATAAAAGATTTTCCATTCATGAACAGACCTGTTGCTGGAAATATAATTTTCCTTGCTACCTTGACAGCATTTAGCCTGTCCAGTATAAGAAATACTGGCTTTAATTAAAAGTGCATGTCTGACAATACTGGAATCAGAACCAAAATTAGAGCTTCAATTAAACAATATAGGTATTTGAAAATGTAACCAAGCCATGCTTCATGTTCTACGTTTTAGCAGCAGAATATCAATTATGCCAACTTTTATGAGGAGTAGCAAACGCTTTATGATCCTAGGACAGGATGATGTGTTCGGGTATGTGCGAATAACATCTTCTAGATGCTGATCCACCAGCTGATATTTTAAAGCATTAAACGCATCAGGAACATGCCAGTAGTACTTTTCTTGAAGTGTCTTCTTTAGCATTTTATTTAGTAGTTTTTGCGGCAGCTTCTTCGTTACCAACATATTTTGTTTTAGAACTATATATATATCTATATATATATCTATATATATAATTGCCTTATTCTGTCTGTCTGTCTGTCTGTCTATCTGTCTGTCTGTCATGCTCCGAAATTGTGTCCTTACGGTGACACAAAGCTGATTGGCCGCTGGGCTCGCCATGGCCCCGCCCCCCCACACGGATTGGCCTCTCGCCCCGGCTCTCTGCAGGCCCCGCCCCCCTCACGCAATGCACGCTCGCTCTGGCCCAACTGACACGGAGCCGCGACTCCCAGGTGAGTACACACACACATCAGATCACACTCACTCTCACACATCACATCCACACACTCACAACATCCTGGGATATCGCTTGCTTCTACACCGGCTCCGTCAGGATCCCAGCAGCGCCACACATAACCTTGCGATGCTGGCATCTTGACGGAGGCCGTGAAAGCTGGTAACCATTATACACATCGGGTAACTAAGGTCCCTTAGTTACCCGATGTGTATCATAGTTACCAGTGTACACCGGCTCACACTCACTCTCATACACACCTCACACACACATCACATCGCATCCACACATCAAGGTCCTGCAGCGGCGGAAAATACAGACACATAACAGCACACACACACACATACACACACACAGACATACACACACACAAATCAGATCACACTCACTCTCACACACACATCGCATCCACATACTCACAACATCCTGGGATATCGCTTGCTTCTCGGCGGCGATACTGTGCTGTTGTGAGCTTCCAGGACCTGCGGGAGGATCACATGGCCAGAAGCATGTGATATCCCCGGATGTTGTGAGTATAAGCGCGTATGTGCGATATCGTCAGTGTCTGTGTGTGTGAGTGTATGCGATCGGGTGTGTGTGAGTGGATGCGATCGGGTGTGTGTGAGTGGATGCGATCGGGTGTGTGTGAGTGGATGCGATCGGGTGTGTGAGTGTCGGCAGAGGAGCACGGCGTGCTGGAGGAGGCTGGGAGCAGAGAGGCTGATCATGGGGAAGGCTGGGAGGAGAGAGGCTGATGCTGGGGGAGGCTGGGAGGGGGAGGCTGGGACGAGGGAGGCTGATGCTGGTGGAGGCTGATGCTTGGGGAGGCTGATGCTGGGGGAGGCTGGAAGGAGAGAGGCTAATGCTGGTGGAGGCTGATGCTTGGGGAGGCTGATGCTGGGGGAGACTGGGAGGGGAAGGCTGATGCTGAGGGAGGCTGGGAGGAAGGAGGCTGGGAGGAGAGAGGCTGACCCTGGGGAAGGCTGGGAACGGGAGGCTGATGCTGAGGGAGGCTGGAAGGAGAGAGGCTGATGCTGGGGGAGGCTGGAAGGAGAGAGGCTGATGCTTGGGGAGGCTGATGCTGGGGGAGACTGGGAGCGGAAGGCTGATGCTGAGGGAGGCTGGGAGGAAGGAGGCTGGGAGGAGAGAGGCTGATCCTGGGGAAGGCTGGGAAGGGGAGGCTGATGCTGGGGGAGGCTGGAAGGAGAGAGGCTGATGCTGGTGGAGGCTGATGCATGGGGAGGCTGATGCTGGGGGAGACTGGGAGCGGAAGGCTGATGCTGAGGGAGGCTGGGAGGGGGAGGCTGGGAGGAAGGAGGCTGGGAGGAGAGAGGCTGATCCTGGGGAAGGCTGGGAAGGGGAGGCTGATGCTGAGGGAAGCTGGAAGGAGAGAGGCTGATGCTGGGGGAGGCTGGAAGGAGAGAGGCTGAGGCTGGGAGGAGAGAGGCTGATGTTGGGGAAGGCTGATGCTGAGGGAGGCTGGGAGGGGAAAGCTGATGCTGGGGAAGGCTGGGAGGACAGAGGCTGGGAGGAGAGAGGCTGATCCTGGGGAAGGCTGGGAGAGGGAGGCTGATGCTGGCGGAGGCTGATGCTGGGGGAGGCTGGAAGGAGAGAGGCTGATGCTGGTGGAGGCTGATGCTTGGGGAGGCTGGGAGAGGGAGGCTGATGCTGAGGGAGGCTGGGAGGAGGGAGGCTGGGAGAGGTAGGCTGAGAGAAGAGAGGCTGATGCACACACACACACACACACACACACACACACACACGCGCGCGCACTGCACAACACACCACACACACACACACACACTGGGAACCACAAACAACTGCCCTACACAGACACCCACACACACAGACAACGCTGCACACACACAACACCCAACACACAAACACCGCGGCACACACAAATATACGCACATACCGCACAACACACACATTGCACAAAACATACCTCCCCCCAAAACACACCACACACACACAAACCGCGCAACACACACACACAACGCTACAGACACACAGCGCTCCACAAACAACGCAACACACGCAACACACATACAACACCGCTCTCACCCCCCGTCACACCCAGACAACACCCAGAACATGTACAGCGCCTACACAAACACTTGGTAACTACACACAACAACATCTCTATATATATATATATAACAAAAATCATACATGAACTACACAATACGTAAATTCTAGAATACCCGATGCGTAGAATCGGGCCACCTTCTAGTATATATATATATATATATATATATATATATATACAGTCAGGGCCAGAAATATTTGGACAGTGACACAAGTTTTGTTATTTTAGCTGTTTACAAAAACATGTTCAGAAATACAATTATATATATAATATGGGCTGAAAGTGCACACTCCCAGCTGCAATATGAGAGTTTTCACATCCAAATCGGAGAAAGGGTTTAGGAATCATAGCTCTGTAATGCATAGCCTCCTCTTTTTCAAGGGACCAAAAGTAATTGGACAAGGGACTCTAAGGGCTGCAATTAACTCTGAAGGCATCTCCCTCGTTAACCTGTAATCAATGAAGTAGTTAAAAGGTCTGGGGTTGATTACAGGTGTGTGGTTTTGCATTTGGAAGCTGTTGCTGTGACCAGACAACATGCGATCTAAGGAACTCTCAATTGAGGTGAAGCAGAACATCCTGAGGCTGAAAAAAAAGAAAAAATCCATCAGAGAGATAGCAGACATGCTTGGAGTAGCAAAATCAACAGTCGGGTACATTCTGAGAAAAAAGGAATTGACTGGTGAGCTTGGGAACTCAAAAAGGCCTGGGCGTCCACGGATGACAACAGTGGTGGATGATCGCCGCATACTTTCTTTGGTGAAGAAGAACCCGTTCACAACATCAACTGAAGTCCAGAACACTCTCAGTGAAGTAGGTGTATCTGTCTCTAAGTCAACAGTAAAGAGAAGACTCCATGAAAGTAAATACAAAGGGTTCACATCTAGATGCAAACCATTCATCAATTCCAAAAATAGACAGGCCAGAGTTAAATTTGCTGAAAAACACCTCAGGAAGCCAGCTCAGTTCTGGAAAAGTATTCTATGGACAGATGAGACAAAGATCAACCTGTACCAGAATGATGGGAAGAAAAAAGTTTGGAGAAGAAAGGGAACGGCACATGATCCAAGGCACACCACATCCTCTGTAAAACATGGTGGAGGCAACGTGATGGCATGGGCATGCATGGCTTTCAATGGCACTGGGTCACTTGTGTTTATTGATGACATAACAGCAGACAAGAGTAGCCAGATGAATTCTGAACATTCTGCAATGGCCAAGTCAATCACCAGATCTTAACCCAATAGAGCATGCATTTCACTTGCTCAAATCCAGACTTAAGACGGAAAGACCCACAAACAAGCAAGACCTAAAGGCTGCGGCTGTAAAGGCCTGGCAAAGCATTAAGAAGGAGGAAACCCAGCGTTTGGTGATGTCCATGGGTTCCAGACTTAAGGCAGTGATTGCCTCCAAAGGATTCGCAACAAAATATTGAAAATAAAAATATTTTGTTTGGGTTTGGTTTATTTGTCCAATTACTTTTGACCTCCTAAAATGTGGAGTGTTTGTAAAGAAATGTGTACAATTCCTACAATTTCTATCAGATATTTTTGTTCAAACCTTCAAATTAAACGTTACAATCTGCACTTTAATTCTGTTGTAGAGGTTTCATTTCTAATCCAATGTGGTGGCATGCAGAGCCCAACTCGCGAAAATTGTGTCACTGTCCAAATATTTCTGGACCTAACTGTATATATATATATATATATATATATATATATATATATATATATATCTCGTGCTTCCCCGAAAATAAGACCCCGAAAATAAGACCTCCCCCGAAAATAAGACCTCCCAGAAGTTTTCAGGGAAGCTTTAATATAAGACATCCCCTGAAAATAAGACCTAGCCACGGTCAATAATGAAGTGTCATGCAGCCGTGAAAGAGTTAAAGACACTGCAGGACACATTATTAGGCAGTGGAAACCCCCAGAGGAGAGAAGACAAAAGAAAGAAGACCCCCGAACATACTCACCAGACGCCGACCAGGAGCAGGTGAGCGCATCAAGGTGCTGCAGCGGAACACACACACACACACACACACACACACACACACACACACACATCAGATCACACACACACATCAGATCACACACACAGACACACACTACAGATCGCATCCACACACTCACAACATCCGGCGATATCGCTTAATTCTCGGCGGCGATACTGTGCGTGCAGTGACCTTCCAGGACCTGCCGAGGATCACATGGCCGGAATTATGTGGTATGTCCGGATGTTGTGAGTGTGTGCGCGCGTATGTGCTATATTTTGTGTGTGTGTGTGTGTGTGAATGAATGTATGCGATCGGATCTGTGAGTGTCGCAGAAGGCAGAGGAGCACGGCGTGCAGCACAGCTGCTGGGACCGCCCACCGGAGGGCACAGGGAGATGTGGGGTGTGTGTGTGAGTGTATAAGATATGTGCGTGTAGGTGACCAGAAAAATGCCCACATGAATATTGCCCATAGGAAAAATGCCCACAGGAAAATTGCCCACATGGAAAATTGCCCACACGGAAAATTGCCCACATGGAAAATTGCCCACACGGAAAATTGCCCACATAGAAAGTTGCCCACACGGAAAATTGCCCACACGGAAAATTGCCCACATGGAACATTGCCCACACGGAAAATTGCCAATTGCAGCATCAGAAAGTTTCAGATCTATGATATTTGAGGTGCAAGGTGAGGATGTTCACATGATATGTGAAAAATGTCCACAGAAAATTGCCAACAGACATGAATGCTCACTAGGATTGGGGACCATGTAACTCAGGATGGGAACATATATACCAGGATGGAGACAACGTGGACCATACATACCAGGATGAGGACCTTATATACCAGCATTGGTCATATACACCAGGAGGATGGGAATATATACCAGGACAGTTCATAAGTCTTGATAGAAGTTAGAACACTACAAGCGCCCGTACATGTGAGAACATGTGTGAGTGGGGGGGGGGCAGATCCAAATTTCACACTGGGGCCCATTGGACTCTAGTTACACCACTGCAAAAACATATCATACATTCCCAGCACGAACACAAGGTGGTACAAGCGACAGAGTCTCACCTCTCTGCTGTGCCTTTGGGGCTTTCAGGACCAGCTATGGCTACTTTCACAATTGCGTTGTTTAGGCATCCGTCACAATGCGTTGTGTGACGCATGTGACGGATGCGTTGTAAATAGTGTGATAATAAAGGCAACAGATTCCTGTGAAATAACACGTTGCGTTAGTTTTCTTTAGCCGAGAGAGAGAGAGCCCCCATCATCACCGCACACACACAGGCACTACCGCCCCCATCATCACCGCACACACCCCAGCACTACCGCCCCATCATAATCACACACACGCAGGCACTACCGCCCCCATCATCACCGCCCACACACAGGCACTACCGTCCCTATCATCACAGCACACACCGTCACTACCGCCCCCATCATCACCGCACACAGCGGCACTACCGCCCCCATCATCACGGCACCCACCACAGCACTACCGCCCCATCATCACCGCACACACCCCAGCACTACCGCCCCCATCATCACCACACACACGCAGGCACTACCGCCCCCATCATCACCGCACACACGCAGGCACTAACGCACCCATCATCACTGCACACACCCCGGCACTACCACCCCCATCATCACCGCCGCACACACCGGCACTACCGCCCCCATCATCACCACACACACGCAGGTACTACCACCCCCATCATTAATGCACACACCAGCACTACCTCAGTGACATCCCCGCTGACAGCGCGATTCACTTCAGTTGCTGTGTGGAGCTGACAGAGAGCGGTAATGGTCTGTGGCCGCTCCTGTCAGCTTCATGTAGCAGAGCTGAAAGCGTCATGGGACCTCTGTGGATCACGTCGGATCTGGAGGGGTATTTGGGGATTTTAATAAAGTGGTGAAAAAGGGTGTATTTTTGTCTTTTATTTCAAATAAAGGATTTTTTTGGGTGTATGTGTTTATTTACTTTCACTTACAGGTTAATCATGGGGGGTTTCTCATAGACGCCTGCCATGATTAACCTAGGACTTAGTGGCAGCTATGGTTTGCAATTAACTCCTAATTACCCCGATTGCCACCGCACCAGGGCAATTTGGGATGAGCCGGCTAGAGTCCTGGGACTGTCGCATCTAATGGATGCGGCAATTTCGAGCGGCTGCTGGCTGATATTTTTAGGCTGGGGGGCTCCCCATAACGTGGGGCTCCCCATCCTGAGAATACCAGCCTTCAGCCGTGTGGCTTTTCCTTGGCTGGTATCAAAATTGGGGGGGACCGCACGCCGTTTTTTTAAAACTATTTATTTATTTATTGTACTGCATGATATAGACCCGCCCACTGGCGGCTGTGATTGGTTTCTGTGAGACAGCTGTCACTCAGCGTGGGGGCGCATCTGACTGCAACCAATCATAGGCACCGGTGGGCGGGGGAAGCAGGGAATACGAGATGGAATAATGAGCGGCCGACATTTTCAAAGAGGAGAAGCCACCAGAGCATGGTGACAGCTGTGCAGCGCCGCGCCCATGATTGGTGAGTATGAGAGAGGGGGTGAGAGGGAGAGACCGACCGACAGAGAGCGATAGAGAGACCAGGAATGATTTTAAACAATTTAGATCGTTCTGCTGGACATGCTGAGCATGTGTGACGCCCTGGATTAGCCAGGTAGTCACAAGTAGGCCCTTGCACAAACACCTTCCCCTAAAAAGGTACCAGCAGCCAACCTTAAAACCCTGAGTCACCCCTCTCAGGACTTGACGTTCACACCCGGGGGGTGGAGCCAGGCGGTTGGCCACGCCCACCGAGGAGTTCGGAGAGCCTGAGGCGGGAAAAACAGAGAGTTCAGTGACAGGAGTGGAGGAGAGTGGTAACAAAGTGTGCACGTCTGTCAGGGATCTGGGTTGGAGCCCGGATACCCTGTGGCCAGGGGGCAGACGGTGGTGGCCGCCTACAGGAGCAGGGATTACAGCCGGTGGAACCGTAAGGAACCGGGACCGGGTAGTGGCCCGCCGGTATCGAACCGGGGAACCGATTGGAAACCAGAGCACCAGGAGGGGTACTCAGACCCAGTACGAGTCCCAGAAGCCACTGGACTGAGTTGAATTCACTGATTGGGGTCTGGACTTTAGGTCCTTTCCCACCCAAGACCTGACTGAAGACAACAGCCCAACCAGAGGGATAGAAAGCCACCGCCCAGGCATCGAGATCCCACGGGCCAGCGTCTGCGGGCAAACGGGCTCTACTGGCACACACAAAGCTGGGGAGCGGACTACTGTTACTCAGGCATAGGAGTCACCATTCTACTAAAAGTGAGGTGCAGGAGAAAGGCAGAAACCACCAACCTGAAAAAAGGGGAGAAGCGCAGCCGGCTGCGGGCATCGTCCACAATCTTGTTTGGTTTACCAGAGACTCCAGTGTGTCTGTAATAGTGAGTACAACAGTTCCCTCGGGCCGCGCACCGCATCGCACCAAGAAGCCAGCACGCATCCCCCCTCCTCAGCACCCTCGGGCCCCCGGGACCATCACCCCCTACCCACGGAGGGGTCAACATCAAGCTGCGCAACACCATCCCCGGGAGCCTAGTCAACGGCAGCGGTGGTGTCCATCCATTCACCACAACCCGTGGGTGGCGTCACGAACTTAACCCCCAAAAACAACCGCGGCCTCAGCCGTGGACCTCCCCACCGAACACCACCCCTCACGTAGCGTCAGCATCCCTTCAGAGTGACGTGACCCCCGGGTCCGGGAGGAGCTCAAGCCACCCACCGATTAGCCCAGATCCGAGCATCTTGGCAGCCGGCCAAGCCCCGGGGCGGTACATATGCTCAGTAGAATGTGATGGAATCCATCAGCGGATTCCGCTGCTTAGCGCATAGCGGCGGAATCCGCCACCATAGGCGATCATTAGACACTTTGGCGGATTCCAACGGAATCCGCCAAGGTGAGTTGTTTTAACGACACCAAAAACGCTACATGCTGCGTTCCCTCCTCCCGGTGCTCAGTCAAAATAACGACTCAGAGTCGGCCAGCGGATGAAACGCAGACACTGCGTCACAGTGCATTGTCAATATAAGTCTATGGAGAATAGCGCAGTCCGTTAACGGACTGCGCTATTTTCCATAGTGGCGGATTGCGATGAACGCAAGTGTGAAAGTACCCTATCTCTGCCAGCAGCACCCTGCTTTTGGTGGGCTCCCCTGAGATGATAATGTATTAGATGTGACCTGCAGTCACATGTAACTCAACAGATAATATTGCTCCTCTTGATCACACTGTTGCTGGTTCTGCATGTGCTGCTGTTTTGGGCTGGTGGAAGGAGTAAGGCAGAATCAGTGAGATTAGAGCAGACTGTATCTATCTATTGCTGATAATGACAGACTGCTACAATCCACAGATCTTCAGCATTTTTCCAGTTTTGCACTAGGTCAACTGTAAATCACAAGTTGATGACCTATCATGTGAACATCCTCACCTTGCACCTCAAATATCATAGATCTGAAACTTTGTGATGCTGCAATTGGCGATTTTCTGTGTGGGCAATTCTCCGTGTGGGCAATTTTCCGTGTGGGCAATTTTCCATGTGGGCAATTTTCCGTGTGGGCAATTTTCCATGTGGGCAATTTTCCTGTGGGCATTTTTCCTGTGGGCAATTTTCCTGTGGGCATTTTTCCTGTGGGCAATTTTCCTGGGGCCATTTTTCAGGGAACCGTGCGTGTATGCTGTCTGATGTGTGACTGTGTGTGAATGTAAGCGATCGGATCTGTGAGTGTCCGCAGGAGGCAGAGGAGCATGGCATGCAGCACAGCTGCTGGGACCGCCCACCGGAGAAGTGTGTGTGTGTGTGTGTGTTTGTGTGTGTATGTGATCTGATGTCAGCCAGACGCAGGGGAGCACAGCTGCAGGGAGATCACAGGGAGAAGTGATGTGTGTGTGTGTGATCTGATGTCAGCCAGACACAGGGGAGCACAGCTGCAGGGAGATCACAGGGAGAAGTGATGTTTGTGTGTGTGTGTGTGTGTGAGAGATCTGATGTCGGCCAGACGCAGGGGAGCACAGCTGCAGGGAGATCACAGGGAGAAGTGACGTGTGTGTGTGTGTGTGTGAGAGATCTGATGTCGGCCAGACGCAGGGGAGCACAGCTGCAGGGAGATCACAGGGAGAAGTGACGTGTGTGTGTGTGTGAGAGATCTGATGTCGGCCAGACGCAGGGGAGCACAGCTGCAGGGAGATCACAGGGAGAAGTGACGTGTGTGTGTGTGTGTGTGTGTGTGTGTGAGAGATCTGATGTCGGCCAGACGCAGGGGAGCACAGCTGCAGGGAGATCACAGGGAGAAGTGACGTGTGTGTGTGTGTGTGTGTGTGAGAGATCTGATGTCGGCCAGACGCAGGGGAGCACACCTGCAGGGAGATCACAGGGAGAAGTGATGTGTGTGTGTGTGTGTGTGTGTGGTCTGATGTCAGCCAGACACAGGGGAGCACAGCTGCAGGGAGATCACAGGGAGAAGTGATGTGTGTGTGTATGTGTATGTATGTGTGTGTGTATGTGTATGTATGTGTGTGTGTATGTGTATGTATGTGTATGTGTGCGAGATCTGTGTCAGCCAGACGCAGGGGAGGCATGCAGCGCACCTGCTGGGAGATCACAGGAGGATCCGGGAGCCATACAGACACCTTGGGCTGGTAAATATGACGATCCTGGGACGGGGGGGGGGGTCTTTATGTGGGGGGTAAACGTACCCCCAACCATGTCTCCTCGAGAATAAGACACCCCCTGAAAATAAGACCTAGCGCTTTTTTCAGGGCAAAAAAAAAATATAAGACAGTGTCTTATTTCTTATTTTCGGGGAAACAGGGTATATATATATATATATATATATATGTATGAATGATATTGTGAGTGGTTTCCAAACAGAAGCTGTCAGAAGAATGGACAGGTGAATTATTTTATCTACTTCAAAGCTTTTGAAACCTGAAGAGGTAGAAATAGACTCAAAATGATTGAATATATGCAAAGCAAGTATTATTCATATTGCTAGGCAAATGTTCAATATTTTGGCAGTTTTTTTAGCGCGCTCTCAGGTGGAATCAACCTTAAAAAGACATAACATGCACATACACTTATGTGATAGGTAATTGAATGAATGGCCAAAAATATGTTACAGTGCTGAGAGGAGTTTGCTGGACAAGTTACTTTTTGTAAGTGACTTTCTTGTTTCTTTAGTTCATACAGAGGAGAAAGAGTGGGTGTAAGGTTCCTCGGCATATTATATTACCCTTCTGTGATAAAATCTCGTATTGCATTTGCACCAGTGAAAAACTATGGGGTAGTGTCCATGAATCGCACCATGCTGTCTTTAGCACCGAATCTCGGTTCACACGCACCCATACAAGTCTATGGCTGCCTGTGAAAACATTGCACTGCATTCGCATGTAATCCGACTGCAGTGCGTGTACGCAAAAACAGACCATGGAGGAGATGGAGAAAGTGCTGCCTCTCTCTCGCCTCCGCAGCTGTGATGCGATCGCAAGATCGGATCACAGTCGTATGACACTCGGCTGACGCTCCCAGCAGAGGGTCATTAGCATATCGCTTACGATGCTCTTGCATCAGAAGCTATTCGCAAGTGGAACCGAGGCCTTAATAGAAGTAACAGAACAGGACTGCATCAATGAGTTGGCAGATTTTCATATGAAATCCGTGCTCCAGTTTTTTAGAGCATCTAGACCCAATAGTCATTTAAGAGACATTAATAATTGCTACACATTCCTAAAACTTACTTAAACTTCATTTCGAATTCGAGTTGAGTATTTCTCTGGGGTTGCAGCACTCATTACAGTTGTATAGATTGTGTTTCTAAAAATCAACAAAAACACATGAAAACTTACTCCTGACAAAATATAGTAGTCTTCATTTTAAACAGGCAAATCTTTATAAAGGGTATACAGGTTCTACACACTTATGATAGGGGTATTCCAACGTGAATAAGTTATCTCCTATCCACGGTCAGAATATGTGGGTCTCATAGATGGGATCCACCTCCATTACCAGAAAAAGGTAACGTATTTTCTGGCGTATAAGACGACTTTTTAACTTCTAGAAATCTTCTAAAAAAAAGTCGGGGGGTCGTCTTATATGGCGGTGCACGGTGTCGTCATGGCTTTACACAAAATAAAAGATATTCTCACCTGTCCTCCGTGCCCGCGGTGCCTCCAGCTGTTTCTTGCAGTCCGCAGGAACACAGACCGATCCGTGATAACGGGCGGTGTACGGAGCGGCCGCTGCAAGATGTCGTCATGACTTAACTACAATTGAATGCTTTACGCGCCACAAAGCATTCAACTGCAGTAAAGCGCTGACAGTAGCAGCGACCCTGTGTATTGGATGCGCTTTACTGCAGTTAAATGCTTTGTGGCATCGTAAAGCATTCAACTGTAGTAAAGCTATGACAACAACTTGCAGGGGCCACTCCATACACTGGACGCTATCACGGAGGGCTCTGTGTGCCTGCAGACTGCAAGAAACAGCTGGAGGGACCTCGGGCATGGAGGAGAGGTTAGAATATCTTTTATTTTGTGTAAACAATGGCACATAGGGGACAGAAGGGAACTAGCAGGAGGACATTATTAAACAATGGGCTCATTACTTCACAGGACATTACAGCAGGGGACACTATTAAACAATGGATACATTACAGCAGGGGACATTACTATACAATGGAGACATTACAGCAGGGGACATCACTAAACAATGGGGCTATTACTCGGGTCGGCTTAGGCTATGTCCGCACGTTGCTTTTTACCTGCTTTTTTGCTGCTTTTTCAACTGCAGCGTTTAATGCCAAAATGGTTGTGTTCTGCTTTTCAAGCTTAGTCTATGGGAATTTGGGTTTCTTGTCCGCACTATGCAGTTCAAACTGCTGCCTTTTTGTTGCAGAACTTTGGTCAAAAACTCAGCTTTGCAGTGCAAAACCCAAATGGCAAAAACAATTGACATGTGAATTGTTTTTGCCATTTGGGTTTTGCCCTGCAAAGCTGAGTTTTTGACCAAAGTTCTGCAACAAAAAGGCTGCAGTTTGAACTGCATAGTGCGGACAAGAAACCCAAATTCCCATAGACTAAGCTTGAAAAGCAGAACACAACCATTTTGGCATTAAACGCTGCAGTTGAAAAAGCAGCAAAAAAGCAGGTAAAAAGCAACGTGCGGACATAGCCTCACACTCGAGTTTATACAATATATCCCAAACTCTATATTTTAACTGGAAAAATTGGAGGTCGTCTTATACGCCCAGTCATCTTATAGGCCGGAAAATACGGTACTTGCTTCTCAGACTCCTGTGACCAGGAGACGTTTAATGGTATAGCAGGGTGCTACCTATATTTTCCCAATAGACTTGCATGACAAACAAAAGCATTGACTAAAACCTTATGTAACAAGTCTTATATCCTTATTTTTCTTTAGGTACCCAGGCCTTAGAAATGCTTTCGCACAACAGCAAACAGTATGCAAGGAGGGGCAGCGATTGGCTTCCTGGATATAACTGCTGCTAGCTATGGATATGGCTGGCTACCTTATTATGATGGACCACTATAGTGCTATACTAAATGATACTACAGATTAAGGTGATACATATAATGGCAAAAAGTACGGTATTTAAAAAAAAAAAATACAGTATAATATTTTAGATAGTGTAATACGTACAAATTCATCACTGGCTTCACAGACAGGACCTGTGTTTTGTTGGAAATACAAAGAAACGGTTACAAACCACAGCTAACTCTACACACACATCTATATATATATATAATTGCCTTATTCTGTCTGTCTGTCTGTCTGTCTTGCTCCAAAATTGTGTCCTTACGGTGACACAAAGCTGATTGGCCGCTCGCCTCGGCTCCTCCCCCCGCACGGGTTGGCCGCTCGCCTCGCCTCGGGTCCGCACCCCCCGCACGGATTGGCCGCTCGCCCAGGCTCCGCCTCCCACACGGAATGGCTTCTCGCCCCGAGGTGAGCGCATCAAGGTCCTGCAGCGGCGGAACACACACACACGCACACACATAAGAACAGACACACAGACTCGCACACTTTCACTCACACTCAGACTCGCACACTTTCACACACACTCAGACTCGCACACTTTCACACACACTCAGACTCGCACACTTTCACACACACTCAGACTCGCACACTTTCACACACACTCAGACTCGCACACTTTCACACACACTCAGACACACACTTTCACACTCACACTCAGACTCACACTCACACTCACACTCAGACTCACACTCAGACTCACACTCAGACTCACACTCAGACTCACACTCACACGCACACTCACACGCACACTCAGACTCAGACTCACACTCAGACTCACACTCAGACTCACACTCAGACTCACACTCAGACTCACACTCACACTCAGACTCACACTCAGACTCACACGCACACTCAGACTCACACTCAGACTCACACTCAGACTCACACTCAGACTCACACTCAGACTCAGACTCAGACTCAGACTCAGACTCACACTCAGACTCACACTCAGACTCAGACTCAGACTCACACTCAGACTCACACTCAGACTCACACTCACACTCACACTCGCTCAGACTTACACACACACTCACACGCACACACACACTCACACGCACACTCACACTCACACGCACACTCACACTTTCACACTCACATCAGATCGCATCCACGTCCTGCAGCGGTGGAACACACACACCTCACACACACATCAGATCGCATCCACGTCCTGCAGCGGCGGAACACACACACCTCACACACACATCAGATCGCATTCACGTCCTGCAGCGGCGGAACACACACACCTCACACACACATAAGAACAGACACACACACACACACATCCGATCACATACACTCACACACACCTCACACACACATCAGATCGCATCCACATACTCACAACATCCCGTGATATCGCTTGCTTCTCGGCGGCGATACTGTGCAGTGATCTTCCAGGACCTGCCGGAGGATCACATGGCCGGAAGCATGTGGTATCTCCGGATGTTGTGAGTATGAGCGCGTATGTGCGATATCGTCAGTGTGTGTGTGTATGCGATCGGATGTGTGTGAGTGTGTGTGTGTGTATGCGATCGGATGTGTGTGAGTGTGTGTGTGTGTGAGTGTATGCGATCGGATCTGTGAGTGTCGGCAGAGGAGCACGGCGTGCAGCACAGCTGCTGGGACCGCCCACCGGTGGGCACAGGGAGAAGTGGGGTGTGTGTGTGAGTGTATGCGATCAGATGTGTGCGTGTTTACTGTCTGATGTGTGACTGTGGAGCAAGATGGGGGGTGCACAGCATGGGGGATGGAGCACGATGGGGGGTGCACAGCATGGGGGATGGAGCACGATGGGGGGTGCACAGCATGGGGGATGGAGCACGATGGGGGGTGCACAGCATGGGGGATGGAGCACGATGGGGGATGCACAGCATGGGGGATGGAGCACGATGGGGGGTGCACAGCATGGGGGATGGAGCACGATGGGGGGTGCACAGCATGGGGGATGGAGCACGATGGGGAGTGCGCAGCATGGGGGATGGAGCACGATGGGGAGTGTGCAGCATGGGGTATGGAGCACGATGGGGGGTGCGCAGCATGGGGGATGGAGCACGATGGGGGGTGCGCAGCATGGGCGATGGAGCACGATGGGGAGTGCGCAGCATGGGGGATGGAGCACGTTTGGGAGTGCGCAGCATGGGGGATGGAGCACGATGGGGAGTGCGCAGCATGGGGGATGGAGCACGATGGGGAGTGCGCAGCATGGGGGATGGAGCATGATGGGGGGTGCGCAGCATGGGGGATGGAGCACGATGGGAAGTGCGCAGCATGGGGGATGGAGCACGATGGGGAGTGCGCAGCATGGGGGATGGAGCACGATGGGGAGTGCAGCATGGGGGATGGAGCACGTTTGGGAGTGCGCAGCATGGGGGATGGAGCACGATGGGGAATGTGCAGCATGGGGGATGGGGAATGCGCAGCATGGAGGATGGAGCACAATGGGGAGTGGGGATGGAGCACGATGGGGGGTGCGCAGCATGGGGGATGGAGCACGATGGGGGGTGGACCACGATGGGGGGTGCACACCTCCCCCCAAAACACACACACACACTGCCACACACGCACTGCACAACACACCACACACACACTGGGAACCACAAACACCGCCCTACACAGACACCCACACACATAGACAACGCCGCAGACACACAACGCCCAACACACAAACACCGCGGCACACACAAATATACGCACATACCGCACAACACACACATTGCACAAAACATACCTCCCCCCAAAACACACAAACACACACACCCACACAAACCGCGCAACACACATACACAACGATACAGACACACAGCGCTCCACAAATAACGACACACAACGCAACACACAAACAACACCGCTCTCACCCCCCGCTATACCCAGACAACACCCAGAACATGTACAGCCCCTACACAAACACTTGGTAACTACACACAACAACATCTACAGTTAGGTCCAGAAATATTTGGACAGTGACACAAGTTTTGTTATTTTAGCTGTTTACAAAAACAGGTTCAGAAATACAATTATATACATAATATGGGATGAAAGTGCACACTCCCAGCTGCAATATGAGAGTTTTCACATCCAAATCGGAGAAAGGGTTTAGGAATCATAGCTCTGTAATGCATAGCCTCCTCTTTTTCAAGGGACCAAAAGTAATTGGACAAGGGACTCTAAGGGCTGCAATTAACTCTGAAGGCGTCTCCCTCGTTAACCTGTAATCAATGAAGTAGTTAAAAGGTCTGGGGTTGATTACAGGTGTGTGGTTTTGCATTTGGAAGCTGTTGCTGTGACCAGACAACATGCTGTCTAAGGAACTCTCAATTGAGGTGAAGCAGAACATCCTGAGGCTGAAAAAAAAGAAAAAATCCATCAGAGAGATAGCAGACATGCTTGGAGTAGCAAAATCAACAGTCGGGTACATTCTGAGAAAAAAGGAATTGACTGGTGAGCTTGGGAACTCAAAAAAACCTGGGCGTCCACGGATGACAACAGTGGTGGATGATCGCCGCATACTTTCTTTGGTGAAGAAGAACCCGTTCACAACATCAACTGAAGTCCAGAACACTCTCAGTGAAGTAGGTGTATCTGTCTCTAGGTCAACAGTAAAGAGAAGACTCCATGAAAGTAAATACAAAGGGTTCACATCTAGATGCAAACCATTCATCAATTCCAAAAATAGACAGGCCAGAGTAAAATTTGCTGAAAAACACCTCATGAAGCCAGCTCAGTTCTGGAAAAGTATTCTATGGACAGATGAGACAAAGATCAACCTGTACCAGAATGATGGGAAGAAAAAAGTTTGGAGAAGAAAGGGAACGGCACATGATCCAAGGCACACCACATCCTCTGTAAAACATGGTGGAGGCAACGTGATGGCATGGGCATGCATGGCTTTCAATGGCACTGGGTCACTTGTGTTTATTGATGACATAACAGCAGACAAGAGTAGCCGGATGAATTCTGAAGTGTACCGGGATATACTTTCAGCCCAGATTCAGCCAAATGCCGCAAAGTTGATCGGACGGCGCTTCATAGTACAGATGGACAATGACCCCAAGCATACAGCCAAAGCTACCCAGGAGTTCATGAGTGCAAAAAAGTGGAACATTCTGCAATGGCCAAGTCAATCACCAGATCTTAACCCAATAGAGCATGCATTTCACTTGCTCAAATCCAGACTTAAGACGGAAAGACCCACAAACAAGCAAGACCTAAAGGCTGCGGCTGTAAAGGCCTGGCAAAGCATTAAGAAGGAGGAAACCCAGCGTTTGGTGATGTCCATGGGTTCCAGACTTAAGGCAGTGATTGCCTCCAAAGGATTCGCAACAAAATATTGAAAATAAAAATTTTTTTTTGGGGTTTGGTTTATTTGTCCAATTACTTTTGACCTCCTAAAATGTGTAGTGTTTGTAAAGAAATGTGTACAATTCCTACAATTTCTATCAGATATTTTTGTTCAAACCTTCAAATTAAACGTTACAATCTGCACTTGAATTCTGTTGTAGAGGTTTCATTTCAAATCCAATGTGGTGGCATGCAGAGCCCAACTCGCGAAAATTGTGTCACTGTCCAAATATTTCTGGACCTAACTGTATATATATATATATATATATATATATATATATATATATAAAACCAAAAATCATACATTAACTACACAATACGTAAATTCTAGAATACCCGATGCGTAGAATCGGGCCACCTTCTAGTATTATATATATTTCACATCAGGCTGCAGTTACCATCAATATTCTGCTTCACTCATGTCTCATTCTCTGAGGTCTATAAAAATAGGATGTAAGGAGTTGTGAAGTAGGAACCATTGGACATTGATTGGTCTTGATATCGACACAAGAGAATCCTCACAGCATGCCATGTGAAGATGCACAAGTCTGCAGTCCCATAGAGTTACAGCAGCCTTTTTTTTTTATAAGCCTAGACATCCCCTTGAAATGTTTTTTAAACAATTACCGTAGTTTTGATTTAAAAAAAAACCAAACAAGGCACATGACTAATCTCACCTTGTATAAGGAATCTGTATTGATGTTTGCCTGCCCAGTAGCATTTAAAGCTTCTATAGCTGGAGACCTACAAACACACACACAAAAGGAATAATTCATGCCGAAACAGAACATAAAGTAGATATTGGAAATCTCAAAACATCTTAATGACTAGCCCTATTTGAGCCTTAAGAACAAGCATTTATTTTTGTTATTATTGATTTCCAGATGAACTTGTTTCGTTCAGGATGGGCAAACACTTACTAGGCCCTGGGAGACTGGCCGCTTGACCCTCTGGAGTTCAGAGAATGGGACTCTGCAGGGCCAAATTTAAAATTGAGCAGAGGTTGGGAATTTGCAGGCCCCACTTCATTTATTACCTAGGCCTGGATTTCCAACCATCAGTACATTTACAGTCTAGAAAAAATGTGCTTTTTTTCTGCTGTCGTCAGAGTTTAACAAGAAAGAGATTGTTAAAGTTTATACAGTGCATGTCAAACATAATCATTACAAACTTTGAACATAAGCATTCACTTTGAAATCCTGTCTGGCGTGTGGTCCGACGGTGTCCATTTTCTTACGTGTCTTTTTCAGCATGCACAAAATCGCTGTCAACAACAGATTTGTGCACCTTTCAAAAGAAGGACACTGATGACCAGAAGCCAAACGAAGTATGAACTCTGCTGCATCATTAATGAATGGCTTTGTAGAGGGTTTCACCTGAATCACATGTTTCAGAGATACCCTAATGTAAGTTCTCAGCATAGAGCACAGAATAAATGTGTACTGATCCAGAAAGTTCTTTATCACAAGTTAAAACCAACAGCATTCAACTCAACCCACAAAAAACAAGTCCCCACCCCACTCAGGTCTGTTATTTGTTAACGGAAAGATAGTGGGGTTTCACCTTACTAGTAGCACAATGGCTCTGGAAAAGCTCTATGGCTACCACCCCACCCCCTCCAAAAAAAAAAGAAATCCATCAAAATCTGCACTCACAAATACAAATGCCTCCTTTGCTTCTGAGCACATTAATATACCTAAACCACAGTTAACGTCCACATGTTTGGCATTGGTGTAGTGAGGATACCTGCTTAATTTACTACAATGTATTGGGCACTAGAAGGGCATATTTGCAATTTTTAATTCTTCAACATTTACTGCATTTGACTCCATGGGTGTTTTCCAGTGGTAAAATCTGTGCTCCAGAAGTCAAATGATGCTCCTTCCCTCTGGAGCCCTGCCGTGTGACCAAACAGTGCTGTACAGTCACATGTGGGGTATTGCCACTTCGGGAGAAATTGTGTAATGCATTATGTCATTATACAAGGGTCATTTTTTTATCTATTCCCCTTATGAAAATTGGAAATCTGTGCCTAAAACAACATTTTAGTGGTAAAAATGTAATTATTTTTCTCTTCATCGCCCAATAGTATAATATGTAGCGACACAACTGTGGTGTCAATATGCTCACTGCGCCCTTAGATGAATTCATTGAGGGGTGTACTTAGTAAAATTGGGTCACTTACGGGGGGGTCTGCTTTTCTAGCAAGTCAGGGACTCTACGAATGTGACACTGCACTCCTAAACTATTCCTTCTAAGGCTATGTTCGCACGTTGCGGTTTTTTCCGCGTTTCTGCAGCGTTTTTGGCTGCAGCGTTTTTGCGCAAAAACGCATGCGTTTTTGATTTCCAGCAAAGTCTATGGGAAAAGCAGAAATCCTGTCTGCACTTTGCTTTTTTTTCTGCAGCGTTTAATTTGCATATTTGTGGTCAAAAACCATGCTGAAAAAGAAGCAGCATGTCAGTTGTTTTTGCCATTTCTGCAGCGTTTCCTTAACATTGGAGTCAATGAGAAATGGCAAAACGCATGTTGAAGTGAATATTCTGCGTTTAATGTGCGTTTTACATGCTTTTTACCAGCGTTTTCCTGATCAAAAATGCAGGTGCAGTAGGGAAAGAACCCAGGCACAAACGTCATTACCTACATCACTTCCTTTTTACTATAAATACAGAGCTGAGTATGTTTCAGTGCCTGCTACTATTGTGATTTATCATAATATAAATACTTTGAGCTACTGAAATTTAAAATGGCTTGGTTCCAGCGAATGAAGATTGATGTGGCAAAATTAATTGCTATGGTAAGTAAATGTATTTTTTTCATTTTTATACATATTTATCTTTAAATATAGTTTATAACTTATTGCTAAATGCCTTTAAAAATAAACAGAATATTCCTTGACAACTACACAAATTGTTGCAATCCTACATCTACAGTAAATTGTGTGTTTAACATGTTAGAAATACCTTCTTTAATTGTTGGATATGTGCTATGATGTTTGTTTCTTTATTTAGCTACAAAAATGTTATAATGATAATGTAAAGCTTTATAATATTATAAATTTAGTAATCACTTCATTACAATTTTTGTAAATTATGTAACAGGTTGAATCCATGCCATGCCTATGGGATCCTACATGCCCTGAATATATGCAAAAAAACAAGAGGATGGACTGTTGGGGAACAATCTGTGAAGAACTGTTCCCACAATGGCATGAGGCTGATGCAGGCTTACAACATAAAATTGGTATATTTCTTTTATAAATTAATTATTTTATAATGTTACTCTAATTTTTAGAATTAATTATTAATTTTTGTTTTTTTTTTCCTTGCAAAATTAAAATAGAGCTTGATGTGCGGAAAAGGTGGCGTTCTGTTAAGGACAGATTTCACAAGCTGAGGAATGAGGGCATGAAAAGTGGCAGTTCACCGAAAAAACCCAATTTCATCTATTATGATGAACTGTCATTTATATGCACAAGTCGGAAAACTAGAGAGTAAGTATTCATGTAACAGTATGTTAACATTGTTTTATAAAAATAATGTTATCATCACAATAAATTACATTGTATTTAATTGATTTTTATGTTTTCTTTCCCTTCAACAGAACTTCAGGAAATGTAGCAGCAGAAACACCTGTTGATGATGAAGAAGGGCAAGAGAGCCTTCATCAACAACAGCAGGAAGGGCCATCAGGCAATATAGGACACATTTCCTCTGAAAATGAAGGGGAGATAGAAATTGGTAGTGTCCCAGAGAAATCACCACCTAGACCTACACCAATTATCTCAGGTGCCACAAAATATATCAAGCCAAAAAAACAAAAGAAAAAACACCAAAAATATACAATTAGAGGAGGAAGTTATTTGTAACGAAACATTAAAATTATTGAATACTTGTGCCCAAGAAGATGACATTGATCATTTTGGCATTAGTATTGCAGGTAGAATTAGAAAAATTAAAGATGTTAAGAAAAAAAATACATGCATGACAGCCATATGTGGGATGCTGACTTGCTATGAGGAAGAGGGTAGCTTCCCTTCATCAGGCTCAATTATTTCTAAAATTGAACAGATTTTTGACGAAGTCAGAAACCCACCAGCCCAAAAGAATACTGCAACTATTGCCCCAAACCCAATCTACATACCAAAACCTTATTCTGTAAATCAAAATACCTATAATCAAAATGTGCACCAACAATATTTGCAACAAGCCATACAAACTCAAAAACCCCAATCTAGCCAAATTAATGTACAACCCCCGTTAAATGTAAATTTGCATTCACAACAACAACCTCATGGATATTTTAGCAGCCAATTATTTTCGGATCATTAATTTCATAATGTTCTAATCTTATTTTTCTGTGTGCTGTTTATAAAAAATTATGTATTCTTCATACATATAAATTATATGTTGCACATATGTTGTAATGTGCTTAAAAATGGCTTTATGATGTTAATAAAGCTTTGTAAAGAAATAAATTAATTTTTTGCACCAAAATCTGTGTTTGTATACTTTAATTTTGCTACATATGAAGTGTTTTCATGTTATGACTTGATGATTTTAGAGTTATCATTGCTTCAGGAAATGACATCATAACAAATTAACATAAACTAGACAGGAAAGGCAGACATTTTTGTATTTGAATCATTTAACTTTATTTTTGAGTTCAATGACATGACAAACGCATATGCGTTTTTCAGAAGAAAAACGCATGTAAAAAGCGCTAAAAACGCACTAAAAACGCTTAGAAAACGCATGCGTTTTTAGCGCTAAAAAATGGTGAAAAGCCATTTGGTCAAAAACCAAGGGAAGGAAAACGTGCAGAATAAACTGCAGGTACTCTGACGCAACGTGCGCACATAGCCTTAATCTGAACTCCAATATGGTGCTCCTTCCCATCTGAGCTTTGCACTATGCCTCAAAAGTAGCTTTCAATCACATATGGGGTATTTATGAACTCAGGAGAAATTGTTTAACAAATTGTACAGTCCATTTTCTCTTATTACCCTTTTTGAAAATTAAAACTGTGGGGCCAAAGCAACATTTTAGTGGAAAAAGTGGTAATTTTTATATTCACAGCCCAATGCTATACAATTCCTTGAATCACCTGAGGGTTAAAATTGCTCACTACAACCCTAGATGAATTTCTTGAGTTACAGTTTCCAGAATGTGTTCCCTTGTGGGGTGTTTCTGCTGTTTTGGCACGGTAGGGGATCTTTAAATGGACATGGCACCCGCAATCAATTCCAGACAAAATGGCGCTCCAAAATTCAAATAGCGCTCCTTCCCTTCTGAGCCCTGCCGTACACCCAGAAAATAGGTTTCCACCACAAATGGTGTATCCCTGTACTAAGGAGAAATTGCACAACAAATTGTATTGCCCACTTTCTCCTGTTTCCCTGGTAAAAATTAAAAAAATTGTGGTTAAAACAACATTTTTATGGTAAAAATGTATTTTTCCCATTTTCACGGCTCAACCTTATAAAATTATGTGAAGGACCTGTGGCTTCAAGGTACTCACCACACCTCTAGAAAAAAATAATCCTTGAGTTGTCATAATTAATAAGGCATTATCATATAAAAAAAGAGATAGCTAGATAGATAGAGCAAGGTGGTCAATGATAAAATACAAGAGGGGAGATATATATGGCTGAGATTATTAGCCTCAGTGATGTGAACTCACAGGTATTCTCCAGTATAAGGCCCTGTGCGCATGCTGCGGTTTTTGCCACGGATTTGCAGCGGTTTTGCTGCATGAATTGCTGCAGAAAATATTCATAACCTTTCTGCAGTCATTTCCAGCAAAACCTATGGTAAAAAAAAAAAATGGTGTGTGCACACTGCGTTTTTTTTCCCCTACAGGTTTTGCTGCAGAATTTTTGCAGCAAAAAGAATGAGCATGTCACTTCTTTTTTGCAGGTACCTGCAGTTTTTGCCATAGATAATGGTAAAAAACCGCAGGGACCAACCCGCGGAAAAACCGTGGCAAAACCGCGGCAAAAACGCGGGTGCGGTTTTACAGCGGTTAATGCCGCAGGTGCGGTATTCTGCCAGAGGGTGCGGATTTTTCTTAAGAAAAGTCAATTTTCTAGTCCACACATAGCCTACTAGGTGCTGAGGGGGAGAACAGCTAACAAGATGGGTGGGATGGCTGTTCACCATATTTCTACCATAGGGTGTGGTCCAGTAGGTAAAAGTAAGGCCTCTGTAATCACTTGTTGTTCTGTATATAGAAGTAGCAGACCTTCAGTGCTGAACTCCCATTTAAGGAGTGGAACCCTATATTTGAGCGGGTGAACCCTGCAACTATATCAATGGTTTGAGCATTTTCTTTTCTTCATTCCAGAAAGGCTGTTTTTGTTTTCTTTGGGCTGGTTTACAAAGTTAAATAAACCAGCTGAAATTTAAACGTATTGCTGTGCCTACCTCGAACTGCAGCTGTGTGAGCCAATCTACCACAACAGATAGATATCCTGCAGATATATAATTTCACAACCCCCGAAACATATTATAAATTTGCACCCTTTTGTGCCTTTCTTGTGTCACTAAAGGGTGTTTAGTAGGTATGGGCCCAAACATGGACTTTTAACTGTATGTCTGTGTTACTCTTCGGGTTTGGCACCAAAAAGTTTAAAGGCTGCAGCACAGCCAATCAACAAACACCCAAGCTGTGGGCAGTTCCGTCCTCATCACAGCCATGCCAAGTATTGGCATGGTGGTGATTGTCCGGCACAAAACGTGACCTGCGGTGACGTCAATAAGGTCACCACTGTTCATGCTGGCCAGCTGTGAACTGCAGTGACCTTAAGGTTACCGGGAGTTAACAGCTGCCCAGCTCCCACCCTGAGGACAGCATGAAAGCCGAGAGCTGTGAACTCCGGTGACCTCAACGCTTCTCACAGCTGGAGGCTTCCAAGCTTCCCTCAGTGTTTTGGGAGGCTGCAGGGAGCGGTCACGTTTTCTGATGTCAACTGTGACTGCAGGTGAACTCACTGCCAGACTGCTCTGCCACCATGTCACGCAGTACAGCAATCCGCGTGACCCAGCGGAATCACTTGATCACGTTAGACTGTCGGACTGCATGACATGGTGGCAGAGCAGTAAGGCAGCGAGTTTACCTGCAGTCACAGATGGTAGCTCACACAGAGGGTACCGTGGGAACCGCCAGCTGTGATTTCCGGTGACCTCACTGCTGGTGGCTCCCATGCTCAGTATGTTAGGGAGGCTACAATGAGAGTTCATATGTTCTAATATCACTGCTCATCACAGCCTTAAGATGTAGCCGAGCCGATGATCATCGTGGGATGTCTTTGTGTCTTATGTTGGAACTGTGGGGGTATTTTGGGGGTTAATAAACGGGTGAAAGAGAGTGTCTGTTTTATGTTTCAAATAAATCATTTTTCTGTGTTTGTTTCATTTAACTTACAAAGTTAGTAATGGGAGTGACAAGGTTAGTAATGGGGGTGTCTCATTGACACTTCTTTATTACTAACCCAGGGATTGATGGCAGCTGTGATTTTTGACAAGTCACATCTATCAATCGGGATGAGCCAGGTAAAGCGCCAGATTTGGTGCATCCAATGTGATGCGCCAATTCTGTTGTGGGCTTCTATTTTTTGGCTGGGTCGAGCCAAATAACCATAGACCATCCCAGCCTGATAATAGAATCCAGCAGCTGTATGCTTTATCTGCGCTCATTGGGAAAAATAGGGCGGACCCCACATAGCTTTTTTAATTTATTTATTTATTGCACACATCGGGTGCTGACTACTCATCAGCGTCACCTTGTCTCTCTGATCGAAGGGGGTTAACCTGCAGGGAGCAGCGCGGGTACCGCTCCGAGCAGTGAGAGCGGGGTGCTTGCTGTAACATCTGGTAATGACCCGGCGGGGATCGCAGGGGTAAGGTGCATGAAACCCGCGGTCGCCATGACTTAAAAAAGCACAAAAAGAAGCAAGGAAAAATGCTTATGAAAAAACATGCAAACACGATAAAAAAACGCAAGTTTTTTTTCTGCTGCGTTTTTCCTGTCAAAACATGCTTTTTATGTGCAGAAAAGAAGCACATAAAAAAAGCAACTTGGGGACATAGCCAAATTGTTTTTTTTTTGGTAATGCTGACTCTGGAAATATTAGCAATCAGTATTTGGCACTAATGAGTTATACAAAAAAAAAAGAGGCAAAGGGCAAGGGGGTGTTAGAGTGTTTTCACATGGGGTCGTGTACTTATTTTCCTTTTATGAGCTACCCAATCATAATCAGGCAGCAACAGATGAGAAAAAGAACACTTCCTACAACAGCTTAGGTTTCTCAGTGTGTGAGATGTAGCAATACAGTTCTGATTACCTGGTCTCACCTCCTGCATGATTAGAAACTGGTGGGAGATTAGAAAACAGATGACTTACACCTCTCAAATAAGTTCCCTGTGGGAGGAGGGACAGCAGAAGTACATACATATGACTATGCAGATGACAATTTTTACTGGATTAAGAATGGATATTTATTTTTATACGCTTGTATGATCTTAGCTTTGCTAGATCTTTGTAGATTTCCTGGTAATAGAAGAAAAACAAGTAAACCTTCGGTCATCAAAGGGAGGTGGAGTGGTCCAATGGTCATAATTTGTCTCTACACGGAACCATCTGCATAAACAAGAGAGAGATAATGAAGTGACACAATATTTTAATCTCATCTAGTCACTACATATCAGTATGAAGAATCAGAGCTCTTCTAAGCTAGGTGAAGGGTTAAGAAGATGCTTGAATGTGCCAAAAAAAATATAGACTGTAGTTTCATCTACATAATAATATATCAAAAAGACTTACCTGCACATCCAACAGGTGCTTCTATCTCAGTTAAAAACCCTATGTGTCTGGGCAGAAAGGATCCTGCTATTCCCTTATTCTACGTTAGCATTCTAGTGTGCAGCTGTATTTTTGTAGTTATAATGTGTTTTCAGCTGGCACCTGTTCACACCTGTTAGATGTGCAGGTCAGTATTTTTGATATATTGTAGTGCACTTTCTTTCTGACTGAGCACACCCCCCTGAAACTAGGCTGTGTCCACCCTCTTTAATAGCAGGATCCTTTCTGCCCAGACATATAGTTTTTTAACCCAGATAGAGGCCTTTCAAGTTAGGGTCCCGGTATACAAGAGATCATATTGTTGGGGTTACTGAGCTCACATGCATTGGTCAATATATAAGCTAAGTAACTCTTATTTTTTCAAATATTTCTATAGCAGTAATGGAATACCAGAGTTTCTTTATTCAATGTCAATATTTTAGAATGCAGCTGTATGTATTTTCATCTACATAAACAATCCTAATGAAAAAAAGAAATCACAACTCTTCCACAGAGAAGAGTCCACAACTATGACATACCGTTATAATAAAGATGAGAGAACCCAACTTTAAAGTTAGGTGTTCATACCAAACACAGACAAAAAAAAAAATCAATGTTCAAGGTTGAGAGCTTTACGTATGCTGACCACTTGAGAGAGCATTGGTGTTCTCAGGTGCCCTCGGTACTTGGCCCAGTGTAAGCTGCTTGCAAAGTTTGAATGCCTCGCACTGAGGGTAAAATCAGCTTTATTGGATGTAGTGTGCACAAAAAGAAAATATGGAACCCTCCCTCTCCCCGAAGTGTTCTGTTTATGGCTGGCTGTATGTGCACAGAGAGCCAAACTGTCCAATCAGTGACTTCCAATGAAGTTCCAGTCCAGAACAGAACTTTATCTAAAGTCCGGCTGAACCCGCCAAATCAAACTTCAACGGGTTTACTCATCTCGAATACTGGGGTCACAATGGAGCAAAAAACTACACATGGAGTGTAACTGAGTGACATGGCGATGAGAATAAGGTCGAACTGAAAACTTGAACTGAATGCTAAAATGCCATTTTTATTAATTGTATTGACCAAACTTAAGGCCCCTTTCACACGTCAGTGATTCTGGGACGTTTGTGCTTTTTTTTAAACGTACCAGAATCACTGACATACGTAGACCCATTATAATGAATGGGTCTGCTCACACGTCAGTGATTTTTCACTGCACGTGTCTCCGTGCAGCGTACCCGCGTGTGCGTGATTGCTGCACGGAGACATGTCCATTTTTTTCTGGCATCACTGATGTTCCACGGACCACGCAGTGGTGTGGTCCGTGAAACACGTGCCAGAAAAAAACGTGCATTTAAAATAATAAACATTTTAACTCACCCGGCTTCAGCCGCGCTCTCTGCAGCCCGTCCTCCCTGCTGCTTCTAAGCCGGCTGATTACTGTCGCACATCTTAATGATGCACGACACAGCTGACCCGGAAGCAGCTGCTGCAGGGGTCACCGCCGGCCGGATGCTGCATCGCGGGAGGATTCAGCACCATGGAGAGCGGGAGCGCGCACAGGTGAGTTGATTTCTAAGTGCAATCACGGGCCACGGAGAACGGAGCCCGGATTGCACTTAGACAACCCACGTGTGCCGTGATCCACGGCACACGCAGGGACATGTGCGTGTTTTACACGCCAGTGAAAAACATCACTGTTTTTCACTGACGTGTGAAACGGGCCTAAATGTTGTCATTTTAAACAGGACCACCTGACAAAATGCAAAGGGACAATATACGCTACTAAATTACTCACGCTCCATTTAAAGGATCCAAAGGCCAAAGATCAGCAGGCCCATCTCTATTTCTGGTAATCACTAATCCTTCTTTTGGTTGTGTGCCACCCATAATATAATATGTCTCAGCAATAATTGGTGTCTTGGAGAGTCGTAGAGCTGCAGCCTCAAAATTGTTATCATCATTCAATGCCTTGAATTAAAATATGAACAAATATAAACAAAACATTCAGAAAGCTGCAAATAATTTTCTTAGGCCATGAAGGGGCTGTCTCATCTGAATAATCCTTACATATAATCATGGTGCAACAGCTGATTGCCACAATATCAGCTTTTCTAAAATTGTTTACAGCCATGTATTTCCTCTGCAACAATGAACGTGGCTGGGCAAATACTGGTATGTGGTGTATTTTGAAAAAAAGAAAAAAAAAAAAGGTATTATGTAATGAGAGATCATGATCAGTCACTCAGAATAGGAGCTTCTTTTTGAGAGAGGTCGAAAGCAGAGTACATCACTATATGATATCCACAAATGGCGCCGGAGGCATCCATAGGAGGGACAAGAGCCACAAAATAGGACATACACAGGACAAGACCCACAAATATGCATACATGGAGAAAGATATTATAAAGGTACTAGCTGTAGCACCTGGCGTTGCTCGGGATAACTGTCTCTCTTCCTCTCTATCACCTTGTGTGTCTCTCTAGCTCCCTGTCTTCCTCTCTCCCTGTCTCTCTCTCTATATCTCTTTCCCTGTCTATCTCTCTCTTTCTCTGTGTCTTTTTCTCTATCCATCTCTCCACCAACATAATATTACCTAACACATAAGCTTCTTATACTAAGAATGTCCTTCGTTGCCTATAGCAAATAATAACAGCTCCTTTTAATGACCTGTGGCTCCCAGCTCCATTGGCTTTACTGTAACCAGTTTTTTTGGCAAATAACTGTAAAGCTCAGGTTTAAATTTTACCCTCAAAACGTAGTCTATGACGTTTGCCTAGTCACATGAGGTGTCCATGCAAAATTTTGGGATTGTAAATGCGACGGTGCGGATTCCTTCAGCGGACATACATACATACATACACTCAGTTTTATATATTAGACCAGCTGTAGTACCCGGGCGCTGCCCGGGATAGTAACTGTCTCTCTGTTTCTTTCCTAGTCTGTGTCTGTCTGTCTATGTCTCTGTCTGTCTATGTCTCTTTCTGTCTGTTTGTGTCTCTCTGTCTATGTCTGTCTATGTCTCTTTCTGTCTGTCTATGTCTCTTTCTGTCTGTGTCTTTCTGTCTATGTCTCTTTCCTAGTCTGTGTCTGTCTGTCTATGTCTCTGTCTGTCTATGTCTCTTTCTGTCTGTCTGTCTATGTCTGTCTATGTCTCTTTCTGTCTGTCTGTCTCTTTCTGTCTGTGTCTTTCTGTCTATGTCTCTTTCCTAGTCTGTCTGTCTGTCTATGTCACTGTCTGTCTGTCTATGTCTGTCTATGTCTCTTTCTGTCTGTGTCTTTCTGTCTATGTCTCTTTTTGTCTTTGTTTCTTTCTGTCTGTCTGTGTCTCTTTCTGTGTCTCTGTCTCTTTGTCTGTGTGTCTGTCTCTCTGTCTGCCTCTTTCCCTCTCTGTCTGTGTGTCTGTCTCTATCCATGTCTGTCTGTCTGTGTCTGTCTCTCTGTATCAGTCTCTCTGTGTCTGTCTCTCTGTATCAGTCTCACTGTGTCAGTCTCTCTGTCTCTATCTCTGTGTCTGACTTTCTGTCACTCTCTGTCTGTGTCTGTCTCTCTCTGTGTCTGTTTCCTCGGCTGTCTCTTTCCCTGGCTGTCTCTTTCCACGACTGTCTCTTTCCACGACTGTCTCTTTCCACGACTGTCTCTTTCCACGACTGTCTCTTTCCACGACTGTCTCTTTCCACGACTGTCTCTTTCCACGACTGTCTGTCTCTTTCCCTGTCTGCCTCTTACGCTGTCTGTCTCTTTCTGTCTCTCTCTAGCCATCTCCCCACCGACATGTTATTAGCTCACATATACAGTAAGCTTCTTATACTATGAATGTCCTTTGTTCCTATAGCAACAAATCACAGCTGCTATTTTTTTATTTGATTTTTGGAGAGTAACTGTAAAGCGCGGGGTTAAATTTTCTTATAAAAACATAGTCTATGACGTTCCCTGAGTCACATGGGGCGTCTGTGCAAAATTTCGTGATTATAAATGCGACGGTGCGGATTCCTTTAGCAGACATACAGTACATACACACATACACTCAGCTTTATATATTAGATTAGCTGTAGTACCCGGCGTTGCCCGGGATAGTAACTGTCTCTCTTCCAGTCTCTTTCTGTGTGTCGCTGTCTGTCTGTCTCTCTGTCTGTGTCTATGTCTCTGTCTGTCTGTTTCTATCTCTCTGTCTGTATTTGTATCAGTCTATCTCTCTATCTCTGTCTCTATATGTGTGTCGGTCTCTCTCTCTCTCTCTTTCTCCCTCTTTCCAGGTCTGTCTCTTTCCAGGTCTGTCTCTTTCCCGGTCTGTCTCTTTCCCGGTCTGTCTCTTTCCCGGTCTGTCTCTTTCCCGGTCTGTCTCTTTCCCGGTCTGCCTCATTCCCAGTCTGCCTCATTCCCAGTCTGCCTCATTCCCAGTCTGCCTCATTCCCAGTCTGCCTCATTCCCAGTCTGCCTCATTCCCAGTCTGCCTCTTTCCCAGTCTGCCTCTTTCCCAGTCTGCCTCTTTCCCAGTCTGCCTCTTTCCCAGTCTGCCTCTTTCCTAGTCTGCCTCTTTCCCAGTCTGCCTCTTTGCCCGTCTGCCTCTTTTCTGGGCTCTCTCTTTTCTGGGCTGTCTCTTTCCAGGTCTTTCTCTTTCCAGGTCTCTCTCTTTTCAGGTCTTTCTCTTTCCAGGTCTTTCTCTTTCCTGGTCTCTCTCTTTCCTGGTCTCTCTCTTTCCTGGTCTCTCTCTTTCCTGGTCTCTCTCTTTCCTGGTCTCTCTCTTTCCTGGTCTCTCTTTCCTGGTCTTTCTCTTTCCAGGTCTTTCTCTTTCCAGGTGTTTTTCTTTCCAGGTCTGTCTCTTTTCAGGGCTGTCTCTTTCTAGGGCTGTCTCTTTCCTGGGCTGTCTCTTTCCATGGCTGTCTCTTTCCAGGGCTGTCTCTTTCCAGGGCTGTCTCTTTTCCTGTCTGTCTCTTTCCAGGGCTGTCTCTTTCCAGGGCTGTCTCTTTGCCCGGCTGTCTCTTTCCAGGGCTGTCTCTTTGCCTGTCTGTCTCTTTGCCCGTCTGTCTCTTTCCAGGGCTCTCTCTTTCCAGGGCTCTCTCTTTGCCCGGCTGCCTCTTTGCCCGTCTGTCTCTTTGCCCGTCTGTCTCTTTCCAGGGCTGTCTCTTTGCCCGGTTGTCTCTTTGCCCGGCTGTCTCGAACCAGGGCTGTCTCTTTGCCCGTCTGTCTCTTTCAAGGGCTCTCTCTTTCCAGGGCTCTCTCTTTCCAGGGCTCTCTCTTTCCAGGGCTCTCTCTTTGCCTGCCTGCCTCTTTGCCCGGCTGCCTCTTTGCCCGGCTGTCTCTTTGCCGGGCTGTCTCTTTCCAGGGCTGTCTCTTTCCAGGGCTGTCTATTTGTCCGTCTGTCTCTTTGCCCGTCTGTCTCTTTGCCCGTCTGTCTCTTTCCAGGTCTGTCTCTTTCCAGGTCTGTCTCTTTGCCCGGCTGTCTCTTTGCCTGGCTGTCTCTTTCTAGGGCTGTCTCTTTCCAGGGCTGTCTCTTTCCAGGGCTGTCTCTTTCCACGTCTGTCTCTATCTGTCTGTCTCTTTCTGTCTCTCACTATCCGTCTCCCCACCAACATCATATTACCTCACACATAAGCTTCTTATACTAACACTTTATTTTGTTCCTATAGCAACCACTGACAGTTGCTATAGCCTGTAGCTCCCACATCCATTCAGTTTAGTGAAAGCAGGATTTTGGAGATTAACTGTAAAGCGCGGGGTTAAATTTTCCTGTTAAAACATAGTCTATGATGATCCCTGGGTCACATGGAGTGACTGTGCAAAATTTCGTGATTGTAACTGCGACGGTGCGGATTCCTTTAGCGGACATACACACATACATACACTGAGCTTTATATATTAGATTTGTGGGGTCTATAGGGGGAGTCAGTGCACAAGATGCACCTTTATAGAAGGTAGCACAGGCACTGCTTAAGGTACTAGTTTTGGTTTAGAAAGCAAAACTGTGGTGACACGTTCCTTTTAAGCTGCTATAATGGTTATCTCCTCTTCCCACAATCGCGTACAAGATTTCTCCCGTGCATCCCCCATACTCTGGAACGCTCTACTTCAGCACATCAGATTCTCCCCTACCGTGGAAAGCTTCAAGAGGAACCTCAAGACCCACCTCTTCCAACAAGCCTACAACCTACAATAGCCCTCAGTCCAGTAGACCACTGAGCAACCAGCTCTGTCCTCACCTATTGTACCATCACCCATTCCCTGTAGACTGTGAGCCCTCGTGGGCAGGGTCCTCTCTCCTCCTATACCAGTCTGTTTTGTATTGTTAATGATTGTTGTGCGTATACCCTCTTTCACTTGTAAAGTGCCATGGAATAAATGGGGCTATAATAATAAATAATAATGATAATAATAATAATGTAATTGACTCAATGTTAGTGCAAATTTAGAAACACAATGGTGTACTTACATCTCTTACTAGCCAGCTGACAGGAGAACTTCTTTTGAAAAAAGCAGAAATTGCATTTTTCCACCACTCACCCTCATCTTGCACTGGAGGTTAAAAAATAGCTTTACTGTTATAATAATAATGTAACAAAATATCATTGTAATAGATTATACATTACATACACTGCTTAAAAAATGTAATGGAACATTAAATCAAACATTGGATTTCAATTAACCAAAGTTTCAAATTAAAAATCTTTACTGATATTTGATTTATTAGGAACAAGATAATGTATCAATAGTCATGGAATCAAACTCAGACCTGGGTTGTGATATAAGAAAACAGTGAAAAGACCA
This sequence comes from Anomaloglossus baeobatrachus, assembly GCF_048569485.1. NCBI lineage: Eukaryota > Metazoa > Chordata > Amphibia > Anura > Aromobatidae > Anomaloglossus > Anomaloglossus baeobatrachus. The sequence goes on along the minus strand of NC_134353.1, from coordinate 323,070,563 downwards.
GCTTCACCTGTGCAAGTGAACAGATCTAAAAATCCACAAGTATATAGAAAAAAGGAAAAATACGATCCAGCACTATAAAACATTACTTTTATTGAAGATCCATAAAAAACATCTGAAAACAGGACATAGACAAAAGCCACATTGGTTTACGCGTTTCTGTGTATTCACCCCTTAATCATAACCTAAACTAGTTTGGTGTTTAGAGAATTTAAAGGGAACAGAGAGGGGTCACACCCACTCACAAAATTGTAACCCTTTCTAACCAAAAGCAGTTCATACATGTGTCAAAGCAGAATAAAAACATGAAAAAAAACCTAAAAATACAAATATTACAATGCTAATAATGAAGGAGAAGATCTGTCCGCTTATTGAAACCCTTAGGGTATGATGTTTCAAACATTAATATCCACTAGGTTTCACGACTAAGTAGAGTCTGCCTTTTATCTCCTCCTCTTTTTGATGAAAACATTTTTTCCAGCGCAAAAAAATTCATAACTTGAAAGATCTTCTTTGTGGGTCTATAAAAAATATTTTCATGTTTCAGATCACATATTTTACAGTGAACACAGTACACCACAAAATTACTACCACAGTTTATAATTTTTTTTATTTTTATGTTAAAAAAGTCGAACCATCAGTTTGCCAACGTTTCGGCTCAGAGGTAAGCCTTTATCAAGGAAAAGTGATCTGGTAACAAAAAAATATACAATATCAGTCCAAAAAAGTGAAAAAACAAAAACAGAAAGAAAACAAGGTATATACAAATATGCATGCAATATAACATGTGTACAATATTATTAGATATGCATACAGGAGAGATATATGTACATGCTTCTGAAAAAAAACCCATGGATGACTCAAGCAGAGAAAAAAGATTATCACACACTATATTAAAATTAAAAATATTTCTATTCCTACATGTGCCAGAAATAATTTTTTCAGTATATTGTTTCTTTTTTTGGGCAGCTTATGTATATGCATAAATTGTTATGTCTTGATAATTGTTCTGACCTTTTCGTATCATGGTGGGAGGATAATTCTTCCAATAACCCTTTTGTGTAGTCCATTTTCTGGTATGGCAGATACATGGAGGATATTTTGATTGCTTGGTTGTCCGATGTATCTGCCATAGCATTGCTACAGGATTTTTTAATGTTAATCCCTACAATTTGTTTTTTACTTTTGGGTGGGACTGAGGTGTGGTAATTTTCTGGATCTCACACTGAGTGTGAATACACACAACCAGATTGTTAGTTGTACATATCGCAAAGAAACTGCAGGGAACATTATTCTAAGAGCTGGTTCATATCACCCTAAACATATTAAACATAGTACCCCAGTAGGAGAACTAAAAAGGGCCAAATGTAATTGTTCACAAGGAAACCAGTTTTTTAGAGAAAAGGCCCCGTCACACTAAGCAACATCGCTAGCAACATCGCTGCTAACGAACAACTTTTGTGACGTTGCTAGCGATGTTGCTGTGTGTGACATCCAGCAACAACCTGGCCCCTGCTGTGAGGTCGTTGGTTGTTGCTGAATGTCCTGGGCCATTTTTTAGTTGTTGCTGTCCTGCTGTGAAGCACAGATCGCTGTGTGTGACAGCGAGACAGCAACAACTAAATGTGCAGGCAGCAGGAGCCGGCTTCTGCAGAGACTGGTAACCAATGTAAACATCGGGTAACCAAGAAGCCCTGTCCTTGGTTACCCGATATTTACCTTTGATACCAGACTCAGCCGCTCTCACTGCCTGTGCTGCCGTCTCCTGCTCTGTACACATGTAGCTGCAGGACACATCGGGTTAATTAACCCGATGTGTGCTGTAGCTAGGAGAGCAAGGAGCCAGCGCTAAGCAGTGTGCGCTGCTCCCTGCTCTGTGCACATTAGCTGCAGCACACATCAGGTAATTAACCCGATGTGTGCTGTAACTAGGAGAGCAAGGAGCCAGCGCTCAGTGTGCGCTGCTCCCTGCTCTCTGCACGTGTAGCTGGTCACTGGTTGCTGGTGAGCTCACCAGCAACTCGTGTAGCCACGCTCCAGCGATCCCTGCCAGGTCAGGTTGCTGGTGGGATCGCTGGAGCGTCGCAGTGTGACAGCTCACCAGCAACCTCCTAGCAACTTACCAGCGATCCCTATCGTTGTTGGGATCGCTGGTAAGTTGCTTAGTGTGACTGGACCTTAAGGAAAGAAATATGTTGGAGATTATCTAAGAGAGGGTATAAAAACATCTATTAAATAGAGCTATTGACATTGTAGATAAGGAATGAATTAATACATAGAAAAAGAAACATTAAGGAACAAAATAAAAAAAACTATTTTTGTAACCACTTTTAGCAAAGAATATAATCAGATTATAAATATTGTAAAAAATGTTTTACCTATGCTGCGAAGTGATGAATTTTTAGAAAACATTATGGAGAATGGTTGTCTTTTCTCTGCCAAAAAATCCCCTACACATATTCTTTCCCCCAGTTTAGTCTTTCATGATTTAAATGCCGATAAAAAAACATTGTTTACACCAGCTGGTTTTCACAAATGTAAAACAAATAAATTAAGTTTTTGTTTATATGGGAAACAAATTTATAAAATTCAATTAAAAAGTCAGAACAATTATAAGATAAAACAATTTATAAACTGTGGTAGTAATTTTGTGGTGTACTGTGTTCACTATAAAATATGTGATATGAATTATGTTGGTTGTAAAACTAAAAAATTAATACAAAAGGATAGGGGAGCATTTGAGAGATTCATGCAATGTTGATGCAGAAAAACCCCACAAATGTTTCGTAACATTTTTTTTTACAAACCCACATAGGAGATCTTTCAAGTTTTGAGTTTTTTTGCTCTGTAAAGAATTTTTTCATCAAAAAGAGGAGGAGATAAAAAGCGGACTTTACTCAATCGTATAGTCTACTGGATATTAATGTTGGAAACATCATACCCTAAGGGTTTGCCTAAATGGACAGATCTTATCCGTCATTATTAGCATTGTAATATTGTATTTTTATGTTTTTTTCATGTTTTTATTCTGCTTTGCTACAAGTATGAACTGCTTTTGGTTAGAAAAGGGTTAAAATTTTGTGAGTGGGTGTGACCCCTTGCTGTTTCCTTTAAATTCTCTGAATATCAAACCAATTTAGGTTATGATTAAGGAGTGAATACACAGAAATGCATAACCAATGTGGCCTTTGTCTATGTCCTGTTTCAGATGTTGTTTATAGATCGTCAATAAAAGTAAGGTTTTATAGTGCTGGATCGTATTTTTTCTGGGTTATGATATCAGTGATCTATAATGTCCCAGAAATTCTCATCTGGATTCACGTTTGTGGCATCAATGACTTTGTGTGACTCTGCAATTATTTGTCTTCCCAGACCATCACTGAGCAACTGCAAACTAGTCATACTGGATGATATTGTAGACAGCATAATGCTTGCCACAGTGTCTCCAGACTCTTTCACATCTGTGATATGTGCTCTCACATTGATGAAGAGATCAGGACAAGAATAGCAGGCCTGTCAATTATGGTGTTCTTTGGCAAATGCCAATCAAATTACACAGTGCTGAGATGTAAGGACTAGTGATGGACGGACTCACAGATGACCAGGACTGGCGAACCTAACCAGAGTCCATTTAATGTATACACGTTTGTACCAGCTAGTGCTGTGATGTGGAGGGGCGAGCAGTTGTGGCTGTTGCCAGCTCCTGGTGCCCATGAATGGACTATAGATATTTGAGCTGGATACTCTTTTTATGGTCATGATATCTGTGGTTTAGATTGAGGAACTATCCTAAGGAGTATTGTTCCCGGCTGGAGCTGGATACACGCGCTACAGTTGTGATATCCATCGTCTGGAGGAGCATAAGGACTATGGTTGCTGTAAGACAGCGTACACAAGAAAAAATAATTGCATTGATAACCTGCCTAGGTGATTAATACAACTCACAACCTCAGAGTTTAACACTAAACAATAAAGTCACCTAAATAATGGACTTTTAAAAACTGCTTTTAGTCAAAGGAAAGAAGGGAATTTTGTTTACTTACCGTAAATTCCTTTTCTTCTAGCTCCAATTGGGAGACCCAGACAATTGGGTGTATAGGCTATGCCTCCGGAGGCCGCACAAAGTATTACACTTAAAAGTGTTAAGCCCCTCCCCTTCTGCCTATACACCCCCCGTGCTCCCACGGGCTCCTCAGTTTTGGTGCAAAAGCAAGAAGGAGGAAAAAGAATTATAAACTGGTTTAAAGTAACTTCAATCCGAAGGAATATCGGAGAACTGAAACCATTCAACATGAACAACATGTGTACACAAAAAAACAGGGGCGGGCGCTGGGTCTCCCAATTGGAGCTAGAAGAAAAGGAATTTACGGTAAGTAAACAAAATTCCCTTCTTCTTTGTCGCTCCATTGGGAGACCCAGACAATTGGGATGTCCAAAAGCAGTCCCTGGGTGGGTAAAATAATACCTCGTAAGAGAGCCGTAAAACGGCCTCTTCCTACAGGTGGGCAACCGCCGCCTGAAGGACTCGTCTACCTAGGCTGGCATCCGCTGAAGCATAGGTATGCACCTGATAGTGTTTCGTGAAAGTGTGCAGGCTCGACCAGGTAGCCGCCTGACACACCTGCTGAGCCGTAGCCTGGTGCCTCAAAGCCCAGGACGCGCCCACGGCTCTGGTAGAATGGGCCTTCAGCCCTGAGGGAACCGGAAGCCCAGCCGAACGGTAGGCTTCGAGAATTGGCTCCTTGATCCACCGAGCCAAGGTTGATTTGGAAGCCTGTGACCCTTTACGCTGGCCAGCGACAAGGACAAAGAGTGCATCCGAGCGGCGCAGGGGCGCCGTACGAGAAATGTAGAGTCTGAGTGCTCTCACCAGATCTAACAAGTGCAAATCCTTTTCACATTGGTGAACTGGATGAGGACAAAAAGAAGGTAAGGAGATATCCTGATTGAGATGAAAGGGGGATACCACCTTAGGGAGAAATTCCGGAACCGGACGCAGAACCACCTTGTCCTGGTGAAAAACCAGGAAAGGGGCTTTGCATGACAGCGCTGCTAGCTCAGACACTCTCCGAAGTGAAGTGACTGCTACTAGAAAAACCACTTTCTGCGAAAGGCGTGAGAGAGAAATATCTCTCATTGGCTCGAATGGTGGTTTCTGAAGAACCATCAGCACCCTGTTCAGATCCCAGGGTTCTAACGGCCGCTTGTAAGGAGGAACGATGTGACAAACCCCCTGCAGGAACGTGCGTACCTGTGGAAGTCTGGCTAGGCGCTTCTGGAAAAACACAGAGAGCGCTGAGACTTGTCCCTTAAGGGAGCCGAGCGACAAACCCTTTTCCAGTCCAGATTGAAGGAAGGACAGAAAAGTGGGCAAGGCAAAAGGCCAGGGAGAAAAACCCTGAGCAGAGCACCACGACAGGAAAATTTTCCACGTCCTGTGGTAGATCTTGGCGGACGTTGGTTTCCTAGCCTGTCTCATAGTGGCAATGACGTCTTGAGATAACCCTGAAGACGCTAGGATCCAGGACTCAATGGCCACACAGTCAGGTTGAGGGCCGCAGAATTCAGATGGAAAAACGGCCCTTGAGATAGCAAGTCTGGTCGGTCTGGTAGTGCCCACGGTTGGCCGACCGTGAGATGCCACAGATCCGGGTACCACGACCGCCTCGGCCAGTCTGGAGCGACGAGGATGACGCGGCGGCAGTCGGCCCTGATCTTGCGTAACACTCTGGGCAACAGTGCCAGCGGAGGAAACACATAAGGGAGCTGAAACTGCGACCAATCCTGAACTAAGGCGTCTGCCGCCAGAGCTCTCGGATCTTGAGACCGTGCCATGAACGTCGGTACCTTGTTGTTGTGCCGGGACGCCATGAGGTCGACGTCCGGCACCCCCCAGCGGCAACAGATCTCCTGAAACACGTCCGGGTGAAGGGACCATTCCCCTGCGTCCATGCCCTGGCGACTGAGATAATCTGCTTCCCAGTTTTCCACGCCTGGAATGTGAACTGCAGAGATGGTGGAGGCCGTGGCTTCCACCCACATCAAAATCCGCCGGACTTCCTGGAAGGCTTGCCGACTGCGTGTGCCGCCTTGGTGGTTGATGTATGCCACCGCTGTGGAATTGTCCGACTGAATTCTGATCTGCTTGCCTTCCAGCCACTGCTGGAACGCTTTCAGGGCAAGATACACTGCCCGTATTTCCAGAACATTGATCTGAAGCGAGGACTCTTGCTGGGTCCACGTACCCTGAGCCCTGTGGTGGAGAAAAACCGCTCCCCACCCTGACAGACTCGCGTCCGTCGTGACCACCTCCCAGGATGGGGGTAGGAAGGATTTCCCCTTCGATAATGAAGTGGGAAGAAGCCACCACCGAAGGGAAGCTTTGGTCGCCTGAGAGAGGGAGACGTTCCTGTCGAGGGACGTCGGCTTCCTGTCCCATTTGCGTAGGATGTCCCATTGAAGAGGACGCAGGTGAAACTGCGCGAAAGGAACTGCCTCCATTGCTGCCACCATCTTCCCCAGGAAGTGCATGAGGCGCCTCAAGGGGTGTGACTGGCCTTGAAGGAGAGATTGTACCCCTGTCTGTAGTGACCGCTGCTTGATCAGCGGAAGCTTCACTATCGCTGAGAGGGTATGAAACTCCATGCCAAGGTATGTGAGCGATTGGGCCGGTGTCAGATTTGACTTTGGAAAATTGATGATCCACCCGAAACTCTGGAGAGTCTCCAGGGTAGCGTCGAGGCTGTGTTGGCATGCCTCTTGAGAGGGTGCCTTGATCAGGAGATCGTCCAAGTAAGGGATCACCGAGTGACCCTGAGAGTGGAGGACCGCTACTACAGTAGCCATAACCTTGGTGAAAACCCGTGGGGCTGTTTCCAGGCCGAACGGCAGTGCCACGAACTGCAGGTGTTCGTTTTCTATGGCGAAGCGCAAGAAGCGCTGGTGCTCTGGAGCAATCGGTACGTGGAGATAAGCATCTTTGATATCGATCGATGCAAGGAAATCTCCTTGGGACATTGAGGCGATGACGGAGCGGAGGGATTCCATCCGGAACCGCCTGGTCTTTACGTGTTTGTTGAGAAGTTTCAGGTCCAGGACAGGACGGAAAGACCCGTCCTTCTTTGGGACCACAAACAAGTTGGAGTAAAAACCGTGGCCCTGTTGCTGAAGAGGAACAGGGACCACCACTCCTTCTGCCTTCAGAGTGCCCAGCGCCTGCAGAAGAGCCTCGGCTCGCTCGGGAGGCGGGGATGACCTGAAGAATCGAGTCGGGGGACGAGAGGTGAACTCTATCTTGTAACCGTGAGACAGAATGTCTCTCACCCAACGGTCTTTTACCCGTGGCAGCCAGGCGTCGCAAAAGCGGGAGAGCCCGCCACCGACCGAAGATGCGGAGTGAGGAGGCCGAAAGTCATGAGGAAGCCGCTTTGGTAGCGGCACCTCCGGTGGCCTTTTTAGGACGTGACTTAGACCGCCATGCGTCAGAGTTCCTTTGATCTTTCTGAGGCCTTTTGGACGAGGAGAATTGGGACCTGCCCGCGCCCCGAAAGGACCGAAACCTCGACTGCCCCTTCCTCTGTTGGGGTATGTTCGGTTTGGGCTGGGGTAAGGATGTATCCTTTCCCTTGGATTGTTTGATGATTTCATCCAAACGCTCGCCAAACAATCGGTCGCCAGAAATTGGCAAACTGGTTAAGCGCTTTTTGGAAACAGAATCTGCCTTCCATTCCCGTAGCCACAAGGCCCTGCGGAGTACCACCGAATTGGCGGCTGCAACCGCCGTACGGCTCGCAGAGTCCAGGACAGCATTAATAGCGTAAGACGCAAATGCCGACGTCTGAGTGGTTATGGACGCCACCTGTGGCGCGGACGTGCGTGTGGCTGCGTCAATTTGCGCTTGACCTGCTGAGATAGCTTGTAGCGCCCATACGGCTGCGAACGCTGGGGCAAAAGAAGCGCCGATAGCTTCATAGATGGATTTCAACCAGAGCTCCATCTGCCTGTCAGTGGCATCTTTGAGTGAAGCCCCATCTTCCACTGCAAGTATGGATCTAGCTGCCAGTCTGGAGATTGGAGGATCCACTTTGGGACACTGAGCCCAACTTTTGACCACGTCAGGGGGAAAAGGATAACGTGTATCCTTAAGGCGCTTAGAAAAACGCTTATCTGGACAAGCATGGTGATTCTGGACTGCCTCTCTGAAATCAGAGTGGTCCAGAAACATACTCGGTGTACGCTTGGGAAACCTGAAACGGAATTTCTCCTGCTGAGAAGCTGACTCCTCCACCGGAGGAGCTGAGGGAGAAATATCCAACATACGATTGATGGACGCAATAAGGTCGTTCACTATGGCGTCCCCGTCCGGAGTATCAAGATTGAGAGCGGCCTCAGGATCAGAATCCTGATCAGCTGTCTCCGCATCATCAACCAGAGATTCCCCCCTCTGAGACCCTGCACAATATGATGATGTCGAGGGAAAATCTAAGCGAGCTCGCTTAGTCGGTCTGGGGCTGGGGTCTGTGTCAGAACCCTCAGCCTGGGATCCATGAGATACCCCGGGAGGACATTGTTGGTCCAGCTGAGGTGGGCCAGGGAACAAAGATTCAACAGAGTCCCTGTGCTGAGATACCGGCCTGGACTGCAAGGCTTCTAGTATCTTAGCCATAGTCTCAGAGAGTTTTGCAAACTCCGTCCCTGTCACCTGAACAGTGTTAGCAGGTGGCTCCCCCTGGGCCCCTCTTAGCAGAGGCTCCGGCTGAGTAAGTGCCACAGGGGCCGAACAGTGCACACAATGAGGGTCAGTGGAACCTGCCGGTAGCGGGGTCGTACATGCGGCGCAGGCAACATAATAAGCCTGTGTTTTGGCACCCCTGCCTTTCGTGGGCGCCATGCTATTATCTTCCCTGAGTAACACAATAGGGTATATAGCCAGAAATCAACTGTGCACCATACAGTGTAAAACATATATACCATAAACATATAATGTTACACTACTGCACAATGGGGCTAGCACCACAGGTGCTGCTTACCACCCGCCTAAAGCGGTTGTGAGGCCACCAGAGTCCCTGCCTGGGTCTCCCAGACTTTGTCCCCCTCTGCTGCGTCCGAGGAGCTGACAGGAATGGCTGCCGGCGTCCTGAGGAGAGGAGGGAGCCGTGGGCGTGACCCAGAAAGTGCGGGAACTGGTGCCCGCACTGTGCACAGTGAGGGGGGTGGAGTATGCAAAGCATGCTCCAGCCCTCAGTGCTGCTCGTTCTGTGCAGCGTCCCGCCCTTCCCCTGCCTGTCAGGGCTGTGGGCGGGAGGAAAGGAAACTAGGCCGCAAAAAGCCGGGGACTCTAGTAATAAACACGGCCGCCGTAAAAGCGCGGCCGGCGTGAAAGTCCCCGGCGCACTACAAGTCCCAGCCGTGCCGCAGTGTTTCCATGGCCGCGGCGGTCAGTGCGGCAGTCCCTATACATAAACACACTCAGCAACGCTGAGTGTGTAATGGCACATATTAACCCGGTCAGCGCCGTGGTCCCCGGTGCACTAGCACACCCAGCAAAGCTGGAGTGTTGCTGTGCGCGGTCCCCACCGGGATACAGAGTACCTCCAAGTAGCAGGGCCATGTCCCTGAACGATACCCGGCTCCTATCCAGCAGGCTCCACAGGAGTTGTGGATGAAGCGCGGTCTCAGTGCCTGCAGACCGATAGGATCCCACTTCCACCAGAGCCCTAAGGGGGATGGGGAAGGAAAAACAGCATGTGGGCTCCAGCCTCCGTACCCGCAATGGATACCTCAACCTTACAACACCACCGACAAGAGTGGGGTGAGAAGGGAGCATGCTGGGGGCTCTATATGGGCCCACTTTTCTTCCATCCGACATGGTCAGCAGCTGCTGCTGACCAATCTGTGGAGCTGTGCGTGCGTGTCTGACCTCCTTCGCACAAAGCAAAAAACTGAGGAGCCCGTGGGAGCACGGGGGGTGTATAGGCAGAAGGGGAGGGGCTTAACACTTTTAAGTGTAATACTTTGTGCGGCCTCCGGAGGCATAGCCTATACACCCAATTGTCTGGGTCTCCCAATGGAGCGACAAAGAAATGATGTTTTCCTGTTCACAACTAGGAAACAATTAGCTATCTTTAACACAATTGAAAAAAAAGCCCTTGAAATCTCCAGTGTACACCCAACAAAAAAAAAATTAAGCCTATAAATATATTTTACACTTTATAAACTTAACTAGCTCTACTACCCGGTGTTGCCGAGGATAGTACCTGTCTCTCTGTCCCTCTCCTTGTCTCTGACTCTCTGTCAGTCTCTTTCTGTCTGTCTCTGTGTGTCTGTCCGTCTCTTTCCCTGTTTGTCTCTATCTGTCTGTGTATTTGTCTCTTTCCCTGTCTGTCTCTGTATCTCTTTGTCTCTCTATAGCTGTCTGATTCTCTCTGTCTCTTTCCCTGTCTGTCTCTGTCTATCTGTTTGTCTGTCTCTCTCTATCCGTATGTCTGTCTTTCTGTCTGTCTCTCTCTATCTCTTTGTCTGTCTGTCTCTGTGTCTGTCTATTTCTCTATCTCTCGGTTTGTCTCTCTCCGTCTGTCTCTGTCTCTCTGTTTCTTTCACTGTCTGTCTCCTTCCCTGCCTGTCTCTTTGTCTGCCTATTTCCCTGTCTGTCTCTGCGTTTCTGTCTGTTTCTTTCCCTGCCTGTCTGTATATTTCTCTATCTCTCGGTCTCGGTTTGTCTCTCTCTGTCTGTCTCTATCTGTCTCTCTGTTTCTTTCACTGTCTGTCTCTTTCCCTGTCTATCTGTATCTTTCCCTCTCTGTCTCTTTTCTTGTTTGCCTCTGTCTGTCTTCTTCTGTCTCTTTTTCTATCTGTCTCCTTCCCTGTCTTCCTCTGTCTGCCTCTTTCCCTGTCTGTCCCTTTCCCTGTGTCTCTTTCCCTGTCTGCCTCTGTCCATCTGGCTCACTGTATATTTCCCTGTTTCTTTCCCTGTCTGCCTTTGTCTGTCTCTGTCTCTTTCCCTGTCTGTCTGATTACTTCCCTTTGGCTTTCTCTTTCCCTGTCTCTGTCTGTCTCGTTCCCTGTCTGCCTTTGTCTGTCTCTTTCCCTGTCTGTCTCTTTCTCTGTCTGTCTCTTTTCCTGTCTGTCTCTTTCCCTGTCTGCCTCTTTCCCTGTCTGTGCCTATGTCTGTCTGCCTCTGTCTGTCTCTTTCCCTGTCTGTCTCTCTCTGTCTCTATTACTCTGTCTGTCTCTCTCTATCTACCTATTACCGCACACATAAGCTTCTTATACTATGAATGTCCTTTGTTCCTATAGCAACCAATCACAGCTCCTATTAAAGACCTGTAGCTCCCAGGGACATTGACTTTAATGGAGGCAGGTTTTTTGCAGAGTAACTGTAAAGCACGGGGGTTACTTTTTCCCATAAAAACAGTCTATGACGACATTCCCTGAGTCACATGAGGCGTCTGTGCAAAATTTTGTGATTGTAATGGTGACAGTGCGGATTCCTTTAACGGACACACACACACACACACACACATACATACACTCAGCTTTATATATTAGACTATCTGTAGTACACACCGTTGCCTGGGATAGTAACTGTCTCTCTTTCTCTCCCAGTATCTGTCTGTCTCTCTCTCTACCTCTTTAAGGGCGTGGCTGGGCATTCTTCTGAAGTTCTGGCTGTACTGTGGCTTCCAGTTATAATGGAGGCAGGTTTTTTGGTGAATAACTGTAAAGTGCAGGGTTAAAATTTCCCCTCAAAACATAGTCTACGACGTTCCCTGAGTCAAATGGAGTGTTTGTGCAAAATTTCATGACTGTACATGCAACGGTGCAAATTCCTTTAGCATACATACACTCAGCTTTATATAATAGACTAGCTATAGTACCCGGGCGTTGCCCGGGATAGTAACTGTCTCTCTGTCTCTCTCTCAATCTCTGTCTCTCTCCCAGTCTCTGTCTGTCTCTGTCTTTCCCCGCCTGTCTCTGTTTTTCCCCGCCTGTCTGTTTTTAACCACCTGTCTCTTTCCCCGACTCAATCTCTTTCCCTGACTCTGTCTCTTTTCCTGTCTGTCTCTTTCTCTGTCTTTCTCTGTCAGTCTCTTTCCCTATCTGTCTGCCTCTGTCTCTTTGACTGTCTGTCTCTCTCTGTCTCTTTCCCTGTCTGTGTCGATGTCTGTCTGTCTCTTTCTGTCTCTCTATCAGTCTTCCCACCGACATCTTATTACCTCACACATAAGCTTCTTATACTAACATTTTATTTTTTTCCTATAGCAACCACTCACAGCTGCTATTATTAACCTATAGCTTGCAGCGCCATTGACTTTAATGGAGGCAGGTTTATTGGAGAGTAACTGTAAAGCGCGGGGTTAAATTTTCCCGTCAAAACACAGTCTAACGTTTTCTGAGTCACATGGGGTGTCTGTGCAAAATTTCGTGATCGTAAATGCGACGGTGCAGATTCTTTTAGCGGACATACACACACATACATACACTCAGCTTTATATATTAGACTACATACCTCTTGCATCGCCAGATACAGTAAACCTATAGGGCCTTTGACCAGTCCACAATCCAACATAACCTAAAAAGGTTGTTCCTGTGTATGCAACCTACAAGGCAAACATATATGTTAGACTCGACCCCCCCAAAAAAATGTGCACATTTGACTTTCCTGAACGAAGCAAAAATCCAGAAAACTTACTATGAATAATTTATTACTGCCAAGTTAAGTTTGTGAATTACTAGTGATATACATGACAGCCTCCAGGCAATTACTATACCTTCCCATTTTGTATGAAATCCAAATCCATTGTTAGTTTTCTTAATATATCAGGAAAGTTATAATCCAAATTTCTCCCATGGTATACATTTCCCTTGTCATCTTGGGCAATAATACTTGTGCAAAACCTGCAAAAGAAATGTATTCTTTTCTGATCTCATATTCCAAGATGCCACACAAGCTGCCCACATATCCATAGAACCCTGTCTAACTTGTATTGGAAGCAAACAATTTAATAATGTCAGTTTACCTTTAATAGAAAAAGTTAGTATAAAAATACAGTACATAACAATTCCAGCCAATTTTGCATTCAAAAAGTCAAATGGCGCTCCTTCCAGATCTGAACCCCGCCATGCGCCTACCACATATGGGGTATCAGAGTATTCAGAAGAAATTGCACAACAAATTTTGGGGTCCATTTTGTCCTTTTACCCATGTGAAAATAAAAAAAAAATTGTAGGAAAAATGTGTTTTTTTCATTTTCACACTTCAACGTCAAAATACTTCAGGCATCTAGCTTCCAAAATGGGATCATTTGCAGGGGCTTCCACTGTTTAGGCACATCAGGGTCTCTCCAAACGCGATGTGGAGTCTGCTAGCGATTCTAGCCAAGTTTGCGTTCAAAATGTCAAATGGCGTTCCTTCCCTTCTGAGCACTGCCATATGCCAAAACAGTGGTTTTCCACCACATATGAGGTATTGACGTACTCAGGAGAAATTGCACAGTACAATTTGTTGTGCAATTTCTCATGTTGTCCTTGTGAAAATGCAAAATTTGGGTTAAAGTAACATTTCTGTTTGAAAAAGTTAAATTTTCATTTTTTCCTTCAACATTGCTTTAGTTACTGTGAAGCACGTGACGGGTTAATAAACTTCTTGGATGTGTTTGTTTTTTTTTCTCTTAATATGTTTATTCAATTTTTTGGAATACAAACATTTACAATAACAACATAAAACAACATAGAACAACAAAGTAATGAGTCCTGGTAAAACTGTGAGTTAAAAAAAAGGGAGGGAGGTGCATGGGCTTATAAAACTACCGTATATATTTGAAGCAATTACTACTACATTAAGAAAATTATAAAAGATGAGAGATGTGTGAGGCATATACAGAAATCAGCCAAGGGTGCCACATTTTAAGCACATAAGATTTGGCATTGGCCAACAATGCTAAACAATATTCATGCTGCAAGGTAGAATTAATTTGGTTATAAAGTTCGAAAAGTGATGGGATCCGATCTGACTTCCACAATGTTCTTAGAAGCAATCTAGCAGCTCATAGGATATAAACTATAAGTCCCCTAGATTTAGATGGGAGATAGCCTACTCCAAGACTTAACACTGCTAGACCTGGGGAACGTATCAGGACGAGACCTGTCAGTTCAAGAATCAGCCTAAATACCAGCGCCCTGAACATTGTAACTTTAGGGCAAGTCCACCAGGCATAAGCCAAGGAACCAATCTGCTGGCATCCCTTCCAGCACATCGGCGAATATTCAGATACATAATGAGCAAGGTTGGCAGGGGTAAATACCATCTAAGATGTGCTTTTTTTATCTGTTCAATATGATTAATACATTTGGAAGACCTTTAAACTCAAGATGAAGTCACATGCCAATCCGAGGGAAAGGGATCTTTCTCCCACTTCATGGAAGGAAGTTTTTGATCCTGAGGGGGAATGTTTAACAAGTTACATGAATTAAAAAAACCTTTAGATTTAATAAAACTCTCAAATTTTAAGTTTTGAGTGGGAGGGGTCGACAAAGACTCTACAAATGAGGGATTATTAGTTAGAAAATGTCATATCTGTAGATATTGGTAGAAGGATTTGTTTAGGGCATGGAATCTGGAGTTAATGCTAGTAAAAGAAGCGAGATAGGTTCCATCTAGTAAGTCTGCAAGGGATTGGATTCCCACACTTTCCAAGCGAAAAATATTTAAATAGGGTATATGCTCCTCAATGAACCTAAGCGAAATGTCCTGAAGCAGGATTTGGAACCCTTTAAACATAAATTGATTCCACGCCTGAATAGTGGCTTCCATGGTGGATAAATGAGGGCAGGCGGGTGAGTTGGCCAGATATTCCGCTTCAAGCATATGTGCCTTGTTGAATTAAAGGGAACTTGTCACCAGAATTTTTGCTATTAAACTAAAAGAATCCCCTTCTGCAGCTTATGGGCTGCATTCTAGAAAGGTTCATCTTGCTACTGGCCCCCCTTTCAGACCTACATAACAACTTTATAAAATATTACCTTTTGCTATGGGTTTTGCTATAATAAGGTTTGTTGGCCCCGGGGGCAGGCTGTATTTCGTCTGTTATCTCTCCTCCTGCCACTGTTTGCCGTCCCCCAGTGTTCATTTACATAGATGAGGCCGCCGCCCTCATCTTCCGCATTGCTCCGGACATCTCGCGCATGCGCAGTGGCACTATCGCGGGACTGAGCACTGTTTTCAAATCGCGAACGCCGATGATGTTATTGGCAGGGGGGCCAGTAGTAAGATGAACCTTTCTAGAATGCAGCCCACGAGCTACAGAAGGGGATTCTTTTAGTTTAATAGCGAAAATTCTGGTGACAGGTTCCCTTTAAACTTAGCTAATTGAGTTTTGATCTGCAACCACACAAGCGAAGTATCTCCCACCCACCAGGCCTTGAACCCTTTCAGTAAAAAGGCCTTATAATAGGCCTTGATATTTGAGTGCCTAATCCACCCAATTTATACGAGTAGTGCATCACTTTAAAGGAAACTCTTGGCCTCTTTTTTGCCCAAATAAATTTTGTTAGTTAAAGACTAACTTAGCCAGAGAACTCATAGGAAAGTTTATAGGAAAACATCTGAACAAGTAGAGGATTTTTGGAAAGAAAATAATTTTAAAAAATTGGATTGAAGCCATCCATGACAGGGAGAGCTGTGCATATCTATTTAATTCAAAGTCTACATTTTTCAGATGAGGAGAAAGATTTATTTTCAATAAACGATGGGAAGGAGCAAGGACAATACAAGGTATGGGATGCCTGAATACAACCATTTAAAAGGAAACTGACGCTCTAATTCAGTCTTGGTAGCCAAAGGGACATTACCCGGAAAGATTAAGGCCTTGTGCGCACTGGGAAATGGAATTTTCTTGAGAAAATTCCGCATGCTCTCAAAGATTACCGCACCCGCGGTAAAAAACCGCGGGAAACCGCACCCGAAAACCGCATGCGGTTTGCTGCGGTTTTACCGCGGTATTATTCGCGGTATTGCCGCGGTTTTGCCGCGTGCGGGTTGGGATGTGCTTTATTGCATTCAATGCAATAAAGCACATTGGAAAAAAAAAAAAAAAAAAAGTCATTTAATTCTGAGATAGTAGATAGACAGAAGAATAGATAGAGGGATAGATAGATAGACAGACAGATAGATAGATGACAGATCGCTGCATTTCCCACGGTCGGCAGTGAGTTCACATTACCGGCCGTGGGAAATGACCGGTAATTACCTCTGCTGTCTGCTGCTTTCATTCAGCGCTGTGTCTGTGTAAGTCGCGGCTGGATGGAAGCAGCGCAGGACCTGTGGATTACGCCGGAGCGGTGGATTACGCCGGAGCTTTGGTGCGGGAGGGGTTAATAAAATGGTGAACGAGGCTTGTTTGTTTTATTTAAAATAAAGGATTTTTCGGTGTCTGTGTTTTTTTCACTTTACTTACGGGTTGATCATGTCAGCTGTCACATAGACGCTGCCATGATCAAGCCTGGAGTTAATGGCGGTGATCCGCCACCATTAACCCCTTGTATTACCTTGCTGCCACTGCTACACGGTGGCAAGAAGAGCCGAGGACACGCCGGTCCTGCCGCATAATGCATGCGACAGTGCCGGGGCAGCTGCGGCTGATATTCTCGGCTGCCGGAGGGGGAGTGAGGCGGGGGACATTAACCCTGCCCCTCTCCCTCCCCAGCCTGAGAATACCAGGCCGCCGCTGTGTGCTTACCTCGGCTGGAAGGTAAATATGCAGCGGAGCCCACGTTCTTTGTTTTCTATATTTCCGTTTTCTTTCTATGTGTGTTCTATGTGTCTGTGTCTATGTGTTCTATGTCTGTGATGTGTTC
This sequence comes from Anomaloglossus baeobatrachus, assembly GCF_048569485.1. Classification (NCBI taxonomy): domain Eukaryota; kingdom Metazoa; phylum Chordata; class Amphibia; order Anura; family Aromobatidae; genus Anomaloglossus; species Anomaloglossus baeobatrachus. Next base: position 323,053,712 of record NC_134353.1, on the reverse strand, counting down.
TGTGTCTGTGATGTGTGTGTGTTTACTCTCTGCACGGCTTCCTCTTCCTGTAATGACATCACTTCCCTGCAAAACCGCAGGCAGCGATGTACATTACCGGAGGTAAACCGCGAAATACCGCAGGGAATAACGCAGGAAAACGCAGTGAACCGCACAGAATTTGCTGCCTGCGTTATTCCCTGCGGGATTTCATGATTAACATTGGAGTCAATGGAGTGAAATCCCGCAGCGATGTGCGGAAAAGAAGTGACATGCACTTGTTTTTGCTGCGGGATTCCCGCAGCAAAACATGCAGCTGTCAAATTCCGCCCAGTGCGCACAGGATTTTTTTCTCCATAGGATTTGCTGGTGATTCACTGCAGAGATGTTATGAACATTTTCTGCAGCGAAACATGCAGCAAATCCGCGGAAAATCCGAGGCAAAATCCGGTAAGTGCGCACATAGCCTAAGGCGGGCTTTGCACGTTGCAACATCGGTAACAATGTGTTACCGATGCTGCAGCGATAGTCCCGCCCCCGTCGCACGTTCGATATATAGTGAAAGCTGCCGTAGCGATTATTATCGCTACGGCAGCTTTACACGCACATACCTGCCGTGCGACGTCCCTCTGGCCGGCGACCCGCCTCCTTCCTTAGGGGGCGGGTCGTGCGGCGTCACAGTGACGTCACACGGCAGGCGGCCAATTGAAGTGGAGGGGCGGAGATGAGCAGGATGTAAACATCCCGCCCACCTCCGTCCTTCTCATTGCAGCCGGGAGGCAGGTAAGGTAAGTTCCTCGCTCCTGCGGCTTCACACACAGCGATGTGTGCTGCCGCAGGAGCGAGGAACTACATCGTACCTGTCGCTCCCCCGGCATTATGGAAATGTCGGAGGCTGCAGCGATGATACGATGACGACGATTTTGCGCTCGTTCATCGTATCATCTAGGATTTACACACTACGACATCGCAAGTGATGCCGGATGTGCGTCACTTTCGATTTGACCCCACCGACATCGCACCTGCGATGTCGTAGTGTGCAAAGCCCGCCTAAAGCTTTTGAGGCATTCAGCTTATAAAATGATATATTAGAAAAAGATGACAATGTATGCATTATACAGAGAAGGCAGGGTCAGATCATGTGATGATAACGTCATCTGCACAGAGGACAATGGTGTATGATGAGCCTCCAATTTTTAAACCTGATATGTTGGCATTCTCACGTATGGTTTCAGCCAATGGCTCCATAACTAAAGCAAAAATGAGTGGGGATAAAGGGCATCCCTGGCGTGTACCATTAGACAAGTGAAAATTAGAGGAAAGAAAACCTGAAGCGAGGACAGAATCATTAGGATTAGAATATAAGGCTAATACAGAAGATCTTATTGGGCCCACCAGACCAAACCTGGTCAGAACTTCCTCGAGGTATCCCCAGTGTACCCTGTCAAAGGCCTTTTCAGCATCCAATGACAGGAATACACTGGCGACCCCAGAAATCTCTGCCCAGCGAATAGGTCCAGCATTCACCTAGTGCCACCTTTGGCCTGGCGACCAGCAAAAAGGCCCACTTGGTCTGAAGAGACCAAAGTGGGCAGCACTTTATGAAGGCGAGACACTAATATTTTGGCGTCTATTTACAAATTGCAGTTTAGTAGCGAAATAGGTCTATAGCTTGACGGGGAATCAGGCGGCTTCCTGGGTTTGGGAGAATGGTGATTACCGCCTTTAAATTTGAAGAAGATATTTCACCTTTCAATTGCCCCAAGGTGAAGGTTCGAAGGAGAAATGGGGATAAATACATGGAGTATTGTTTATAATATTCGTTCGGGAAGCCATAAGGGCCCAGTGCAGAATTATTTTTGAAAGATTTAATAGACTCGAGAATTTCTCGACCCATAATAGGGGAGTTGAGAATTTCCGTTTCAGAATTTGACACCGTTGGAAGCCGCCATTCTCTTAAGAAGTCCTGGATGACCTCAGAGGAGGGGTGTGTGGGTCATTTTTTAAATTATACAGGTCTTGATAAAATTTGGCAAAGACGTCAGCTATAGCCAATGGATTGCGAATCCCCCTGGGCCTACAAGGACCTCTATATGTAATTGACTTCTTGTTTCTTAACTCTTTTGGCCAGTAGAGCACTTGCTCTGTCCGCCAATGCATAAAACTGGGTTATGGTCTTTCTAAAGGTTATGTTCAAATTGGTCTAGCATTATACACAAACACAATCTCAAATTCAGGATTTCTTTAGAAACTCTAGAGGAATGAGACATTTTGTTTACATCCTCCAATTGATGGAGAGATGCGAGTATTTCATTCAGTTATTTTTTTCTTTTTCTTTTTTCTGCGGGTGGCTGCTTTGATAAAACATCCTCTAATAACGGCTTTATGCGCCTCCCACAAGGTTTCATTTGAAACTTCACCATTATCATTATACAAAAATAATTCAGATGAAATCTGCCTACTCATCTCCTGGTTAGACAACAAATCAGCATTTAGTCTCCATCTAGGGACAGTCTGGGATGAATAATATTCAAGTAATTCCAAAGATACTGGCGCATGGTCCGACCAGGAGATCAGTCCGACAGAAGCGCCTAAACACCTGCCAATCGACCGACTATCAACCAGGAAAAAAACAAACAATCCTACTATAAGTCTTATGTCTAAAAGAGAAAAAAGAATAGTCCCTTTCTGATGCGTGTAGATAACTCTAGATCTAATGTAGATGGAATTCTTGGAACAGGCAGTGCAGATCTTTGAGAGGGAAGCAAATTCCCGTCTCTTCGCCAAGCTGGCCACTGACAAGTCAGGAAACACTTCAATCTCCTGATACATATCTGGAAGATGTAAGTCCCCTTTTAAACACTGTAGGAGAGGCTCCTTGATTTTGTAGAAATGGATCCTAGCCAGCGAATCTTTTGGCAAAGCAGGATCTATGTGGGTGCGATTTAGGTATCCTGTGGATCCTGTCTATCATTAGATCCCTGGGGTCTCGTTCAGGGATCAACAACTGCAGAAATGTTTGGAAAAATTCCGGCAAGTCCTTGTCAGACACAGAGCTGGGGATGCCTCTAATTTTAAAATTATTGCGCCTGGATCTATCTTCCTGGTCAGCAATTTTATTCTTAAGGGCCGACACTTCCAGCTCCAGTGATGCATTTGCATCAATCAAGTTGTTATGTGAGGCTATATGCTCCGCCATTTTATTTTCTATATACTCCATGCGCTCTCCCAAGGATTTAATATCTGTTCTGAACTGCTGCAGCATATCACAAAGGTCTTCCTGTAATGCAGCCCATAGAGAAGAGAGGAGGCTTTGCATGGTCTCTTTAGTAAGGGGGATTTTTGTGTGCTCACCTCCTTAAGCATGGGCCGGATCTCCAGGTGAGCTTGAGTAAGTTGGAGAGATGGCACCATCTTGGAATGTGGCCCAGGGCCTTTGTCTTGCTGGAAAAAAAAAATCAGTCACTTTAGCGGGAGAGACGATTTTCCAAGGCCTCCCTTAAGGCATAATGTCCCCGTGCTGCTCGGGAAACAAAGAGGGTCCAGCAACTTGAAAGAAAGCCGGTATGAGCCGGGTTAAGCATCCTCGTCGTCGGAGCTCAGCTCAGCAGCAACTGTCGCCAACAGCGTGCAGGCCACACCTTCTCTTAGATGTGGTTTTGAGCAGTCTGAGGGGTGGGGTTTTTAGAATGGCGTCATGTTTGGGTATTTCTGTCATGTAGGCTTCTTAAAGTCGCTTCAAATGAAATTGCTGATAAACTTTGAACCCTTCTAACTTCCTAAGAAAAACAAAAAAATGATGTTTCAAATATGGTCCTGGTGTAAAGTAGACATATTGGAAATGTTATTTATTAACTATTTTATGTGACACAACTCTTTGGTATAAAGGCATAAAAAATTCAAAGTCAGAAAATTGTGACATTTTAGCCACTTTCCGATTTTTTTCACAAAAATGCAAAAAATATCGTCCTAAATTTACCACTAACATGAAGTACAACATGTCCCAAAAAAAATAATCTTAGCATTCCAGAGCTATTACCTCATAAAGTGACATTACTCACAATTGAAAAAATTAACCTGGTCATGAAGGTGGAAACAAGGCTGGTGGGGAGGGGGTGAAGGGTTTACCAAAAATAAAAACGCAGGCATATTTAAAAGAAGACCGGTTCAAAAGTGGCTTGTTTTTACTACTATTTTATTCTCCTTTTTCCTCAGTATTTAGGTTTTTTATTTATTTATTTTTTTAATTGGCCATACAGTTTTAAGGACATGTGCTTTTTTATTTAGTGCCCACAAGGGTGCATCAGGCCTCATTCACACGTGAGTATTTTTGCATCAGACAATCCTGGTCTTGGTATAACGATATATTGACAGGTGAATGAGGCCTTACAGGATTCTCTGAAGGAATGTCTTTTAGGCCTGCGACACACATCCGTGCCGCCGGCACGTGTTTGTCATTTTTTACACGTACCGGCGGCACGGAGACACGTACAGCAATGCTACCCTATGGTAGCAGGCACACACACGTAAAACCACACGGAACGTGTGTCCGTGTGCGTTTGTACGTGTGTGCGTTTTTCAAAGCGCTGACATGTCCGTTTTTTTCTCCGGCAGCACGGGTGTCACACGGCCCACACCCGTACTACACGGGTGTAGTGTGGATGCGGTCCCGTGTGACACGCGCCGGAGAAAACACACGTGTCATTGAAAAAAAAACAAAACATTAACTCACCTTCTCCTGCCCTCCTGTCTCTGCCGCTGCTGCCTCTTGCTGCCGACCGCCGCTCATTAATCTCATAGAATATTCACTTCACTGCCTGGCAGCAGCGGGGAGACGGGAGGGCTGGAGCCCGAGGATCAGCACCACGGACAGCAGCGCGGACATCAGGAAGGACCAGGTGAGTATGATAATTACCGGTTCTACGTGTGCTATCACGGATAGCACACGTAGAACACACGTGGCCCGCACGTACCAGAGACACGTACTTACCTGCACGCAATACGCAGGGGAAATACGTGTCTCTCGGCACGTGCGTGAATTTCACGTGAATGTGGCAGAGGCCTTAGGCTGTGTGCGCACATGTGCATTTTGCCATGCATCCTGCGTCCCCAGCACAATCTATGAAGATTGTGCATAATCCATCTGCATGTTGCATTTGAGAGTGCAGCGATTTGCATGCAGAAATTTTGATCCAAAATGCTGCGCTCAAAAAAGCAACATGTCACTTCTTTTGGGCGTTTTGGATGCTTTTCCCTCTCTGTCTATGGCAGAGCAAGCATCCAGAACGCATGAATTCTGCATCCATTCTGCATTCACAATGCATCCAAAACGCAGCTTTTTGGCTGCGTTTTGAAATGCACATGCAGTGACAAAACGCTGCAGAATATTTGTCATGGTAAAACGTAACATGCGCACATAGCCTTTGGCTGCTCTGCATTTCAACCCTGTGAGCACCACCCTTTTGAAAAGACCACAAAAAGGCTCAACATAAAAAGACCCATATCTCTGGAACTATATCACTCATTTTAAAGAGAAAAAAAAATACTTGAGGGAGCAGCAGGAATTAAATAAATGCAAAAACTGGTCTCTTTTTATCTGGTGACAGGTCCTCTTTAAATTATGTCATAAGAAGAATTTTCATGACAGCCCAAGCTTAATAGGGGTTGTCCAGTCTAAGGCGGACTTTGCACGCTGCGACATCGCAAGCCGATGCTGCGATGTCGCACGCGATAGTCCCCGCCCCCGTCGCAGGTACGATATCTTGTGACAGCTGGCGTAGCGAAAATTATCGCTACGCCAGCTTCACATGCACTCAGCTGCCCTGCGACCGTCGCTCTGGCTGGCGACCCGCCTCCTTCCTAAGGGGGCAGGTCGTGCGGCGTCATAGCGACGTCACACGGCAGGCGGCCAATCAAAGCGGAGGGGCGGAGATGAGCAGGATGTAAACATCCCGCCCACCTCCTTCCTTCTCATTGCAGCTGGGAGGCAGGTAGGAGATGTTCCACGCTCCTGCGGCTTTACACACAGCGATGTGTGCTGCCGCAGGAACGAGGAACTACATCGTACCTGTCTCTGCACTGGCATTATGGAAATGTCGGAGAATACACCGATGATACGATAACGACGCTTTTGCGCTCGTTAATCGTATCATCTAGGATTTACCTACTACGACATCGCAAGTGACGCCGGATGTGCGTCACTTTCGATTTGACCCCACCGACATCGCACCTGCGATGTCGTAGTGTGCAAAGCCGCCCTAAGGGCTCATGTGCACGTAACTGCTGAATATTCTGCAGCGATTTGACAGCACATGTGAGCGTCAAATCGCTGCAGAAACACTGCGTAATGGTTGCAGTTTTTCTGTACAAAAAAGCCGATTTCATGCGCTATGGCTGCTGCCCCCACCATAGACAGAGTGGGAGCTGCATCCAAAGCGCACAAATTGTCATTTTATGAACGCATGGATTTGGGTCAAAATTTTAGCACCCAATTCGCTGCGTTCATAAAAGCATTACAAACACGATCAAAGACCAAAAGGAAAAGTGCAGTAAATACATTATATCACCCAAAGTAGTTATAATTCCCTTAGTATAGGATTAATTATCCGGAAAAATTCCATCTATACAATTCAACAAGGAATGTGTATCAAACACACACACATAGGAGTACTTTTTCCATAAAATATAACAATCTTTATTGAAATCATAGAAAAATACATATATATATAGATTAAAATACAATTGTTCATCAATGTATACAGGTATAAGGAGGACTTCTACTAGTAATCACCCCCCACATCAGTGTACGTATGGGCTCAATCAGTAACTGCAGTCTGCATAATTTATAATAGCAGCAATAAAAGAGTATATCTCTCAATTCAGAAATGAACCAAGTTTATAAATCTGCTGCATATATATAGAAGAATAAAGCTCCTAAGCTAACCAAGGGTAGCTATCAAATTATACAAGAATTGTGAAAAGTCATTTAAAGCTTACCCATATTTTGGATAGAAAGGCACAAACAGTGGGGGGAAGAAGAGCAGTTCCCAGTCCCCATTTTATGGAAAAAGTACTCCTGTGTGTGTGTTTGATACACATTCCTTGTTGGTTCATAAAAGCATTGTGCGCACGTGTCATGCACAATCTTCATAGATTGTGCAGGGGACGCAGGACGCATGCATTTAAACTGCAGTGCAATACGCAGCGTAAATGCATACAATTACGCAACGTGCGCACACAGCCTAAAGTGTTAAGTCTGCAGTCACTATGTGACTGTAGATTCATGAAGCCTCCCAGCGCACGCAGTGCGAAAATTCAACAGTGTTGGAGTCAGGAACGGCAGCCGTGTGACCGCAATTGTGTGCTATGCATGTTCCTGGCCAGAACCCGACTAATGATCAGTTGTGCCATGATGCACAGAGTGCCAGTACTTGGGTTAAACAGTTATTCTGTGCTGAGAGTCCATTTTTTATTTTTTTTTTTAAACATCTTTTTATTGAATTTTAACCGAATTTCTTTTACAATCTGCTCTTATACAAAGAGCATTTCATTGATGACATTATAATCAAAACAGTCCCGCCCACCCCTCCCCCCGAGAGTCCATTTTTGATGCAGCAATTTTTGTCTCTTTTTGGTATGTCAAGTTTTAAATAAAACTGCTTTGTTTTTCATACTTCCTGATATTTGGCTTTTCTATGCGGAAAATCGACACATACAACTCAGTGTAACTGCAAGAGAAATTGACATGTTATGCTTTTCAAACACACATTGCAGGTCAGTTTTGACTGTGTAACAAAAAAAAAAGCACAGTGGGCATGAGATTTGTAAGATGCTTTGTTTAATGTGCAGCACAAATACACAATGTCAAAGATACAGTAATATCTCATCCTGGGAACATATGGATAGGTTCACACGAAAGTACCAAAAAATATTTTCTTCCGGAAAACGCAGACGATTTTTTTCTCACTTGACATCTATGTGCAATCCCTTTACAATCCGCATGCATCCGTTTTCTTTACAGCAGCTATTAATAATTCACAAGACCATTTAGGGCAGGGGTCTCAAACAAGCGGCCCGCGGGCCGCATGCGGTCCCCAGGCCCGTGCCCCTGGTCACTATCGCGGCAGGTGCAGGGGCCGCAGCCACTGTTTGCTCTTTATGGCAGATGAATGTGTTGTCGGTGCTGCGCTCTCGCGCCGGCAATACATTCATCTCACATAAATCACTGACAGTGACACTGCAGCTGCCGCGATAGTGACCAGGGGCACGGTCCTGGGGGCCGCACGAAGCAAAGATGAGGCAGTGGAGGGAGAGCGGGACAGGTGAGAAGAATGGTGGGTGTGTGTGTGTGTGTGTGTGTGTTGGACGTTAACCCCTTAGCGACCTATGACGTACTAAATACGTTATGGCTCCCTGGTACTTAAGGACCCATGACATACCCAGTACGTCATGGCGAAATCGCAGCCCCGGTGGCTACGATCACTGCAAATGCCTTAGATTCGGGGAGGAGGGGACCTCAGGAGGGGTGGTGTCTCCTCCCCGGACCTACGGAGGCTGTGATTGGCTGACGAACGCCGCTCAGCCAATCACAGCCACTAATGTTTCAGCCATTGAAAATCGCTGAAACATTGAAATCCAGCCAAGATCAGTGCAGCTGTAGCCCTGATCATTGGCTGGAGCTGGGTGACCTGTGTTTTACCCGCACCCAGCTCTGATTTGAGAGACCGGCCTTGTGACCGATCTTTCCAATCACTGTGGATCTGGGGCCGCAGACCACTCCTCTCAGCTTCACTCTGGAGTCTGTGGAAGGTGAGGGGAGCCACTGCCCCCACCATTACTACAGGATGGGGACAAAGTGCGCACATTACTATGAGATGGGGATAAGGCTGGGCACAGTACTATAGGATGGAGACATTACTACAGGATTGGCACAATACTATTGGATGGGGACATTATTACTATAGTATGGGGACATTACTATAGGATAGGGACTAGGATGGGCACATGACTATAGAATGGGGACAAGGCTGGGGACATTACTATAGGATGGGGACAAGGTGGGCACAGCACTATAGGATGGGGACAAGGTGGGCACAGTACTATAGGATTGGGACATTAATACAGGATGGGGACAAGGTGGGCACATTACTGTAGGATAGGGACATTACTACAAGGGGACAAGGATGGGAAACATTATTATAGAATAGGGATAATGCTGGGGACATTACTATAGGGTGGGGACAAGGTTGGCACATTACTATAGGATGGGCACATTACTATAGAATGGGGACAGTACTATAGGATGGGGGACATTGCTACAAGGGGACAAGGATGGGGAACATTACTATAAGATGGGGGACAAGGATGGACACATTACTATAGATTGGGCACATTACTATAGGATGGGGACAAGGATGAACACATTACTATAACATGGGGACAAGGATGGGGAACATTACTTTAGGATGGGGACAAGGATGAGCACATTACTGTGGGATGGGGACTAGGATGGGGTACAATACTACAAGGGGACAAGAATGGGCACATTACTGTGGGATGGGGCACAATACTACAAGGGGACAAGGATGGGCACGTTACAACAATATGGGGAACATTACTAAAAGATGTTGGTCAAAATTTCTATATAGTGCTAATTGTAAGACTATTAGTTACAAGAAAGGAATAAAATATAAATGTGCACGTTTGCTATAATGAACAAGTGAAAATGTTCAAAATCAGTGATCCCAAGGTGTGTAAAAAACAATAAAATATAGTATATATGGTACCAATAAAAATGTAACTTTCTCCTGCAAAGAATGCGGCCCCCCAAATTATTCTTTTTCCTCTGTGCGGCGCATACACCCAGCCGAGTTCGAGAGCCCTGATTTAGGGTATGTGCGCATGCTGCATTTTTGGTTTGACAACAAAACTGCACACTCTCGCAGACTTTGACAACTGTAAACACTACGTGTGACCAACAGAAAAAAACCCCGCGGTAAAAATGTATGCATTTTTGTTAATGTGTTTTTTAAAGGAGAAATAAATATAACAGGATAGGATATTTGATAGTTAGAATAGATATATAGAAAAAATAGAAAAGATAGAAAGAACAAATAGAACAGATAATAAGGAAGAACTTATAGAATAGATAGAAAGAAATAACAGAATAGCTCGATAGAGGGATAACTAGCTTGGCCAGCTGTTTTTGAATTTTTGTGGGGGGGGGGGTAAAAAAAATGACATGGTATCCCCCCTATTTTTCTAAAAACAGTCACGGTACAGCAGACAAATGGGGGCTGATATTGTTAGGGTGTAAAGGGCCTCGTTATTTGACCCTTTTCAGCGTATCAACAGCAGCCCACAGCTGCCCCAGAAGTGATGTATCCATAAGATGCGCCAATTCTGGCGCTGGGCCTGGCTCTTCCCGTTGCCCTGGTGCGGTGGCAATCGGGGTATTAAGTCATTAATAACATCCCACAGCTGTTACTAAGCCCTAGCTTAGTGATGGCAGACGTTTATGAGACACTCCCCATCACTAATCTGTAAGTGAAAGTAAATAAACACAAACACCCAAAAAAATCCTTTACTTCAAATAAATGACAAAAAAAGCATCCTCTTTAACCTCTCTAACCACTTTACTATAAACCCCCCAAACACCCCTGAGGGTCCAACGTAATCCCCACGAGGTCCCACGACGCTTCCAGCACAGCTACACCCTTGTCCTGTCACAGCAGGTGTCATAGAACATGACTGGCGGCTGTGAACTCCACGCAGCAACTGACATGAGTCATGCTAGCAGCGATTACATCACTTAGGTTAGTCGTAGCCAAAGCTGGAGTCCTCCACCTGTGACACAAAATGAGAGAAATACAAAAATGGATCTAAAACGCAATGCAAACACACAGCTAACATTTTTCTTGCGTTTTCACACACCTCATTCATTTCAATGGGTGACAGAATGTGATAACAATGCAAAAAGAATGAACATGCTGCTTTTTTGTCAAAGATTTTGCCAAATATTTGACAAATAAAACGCTGACAAAAAAACCCTGCAACGTGCGCATGGAAATTCTGATTTCTCATACACTTCGCTGGGGAAGCAAAAGCATGCAGTTTGTCATTGACACAGTACAGTTTAAAATGCGGAAAAAAAAGGCAACGTGAGCACATAGCCTTACAGATTCCTAAGTTAAACAGTTGCAATACATCCATAAAAATCAGATGCCATACATATGGAATTCATTTATTTTTCTTTGGGCGCAACCATAGATTAAAATGGATCATTCTCAGCCAGTTTACAGAAGACACTAGGACAGGGGTGCGGAACCTCCAGCCCGCGGGCCGCATGCGGCCCGCCATGACCTTTTGTGCGGCCCCCGGGCAGAATCTGCCCGGGGGCGGCAGTGCTCCAGCCACCGCTCTGGTTTTACCGGCCGCCGGCCCTTTAAATCTTCACATGCGCTACTTGCGCACACTAATGAGCTCTTTCCCTGGCAGGTGCCTGAGTGCTCAGGACTTCCGTCCCACAGCAGCTTCACCGTAAGCATTGTGCCGCCCGCTCCCCGCCCTGCAACGTGCCACATCAGTGCTATGCCCCCATCTGTGCTGTGTGCAGCTCCCAGCGCTGTGTGCCGCCTGCTCTCCGGTGCAGCGTGCCCCCGTCAGTGGTGTGTGCAGCTCCCAGCGCCGCCAGCTCTCCGGTGCAGCGTGCCCCATCTGTACTGTGTGCAGCTCCCAGCGCTGTGTGCCGCCCGCTCTCTGGTGCAGCGTGCCCATCTGGGCTGTGTGCAGCTCCCAGCGCTGTGTGCCGCCTGCTCTCCGGTGCAGCGTGCCCATCTGTGCTGTGTGCAGCTCCCAGCGCTGTGTGCCGCCCGCTCTCCGTTGCAGCGTGCCCCCGTCAGTGGTGTGTGCAGCTCCCAGCGCTGTGTGCTGCCCGCTCTCCGGTGCAGTATGCCCCATCTGTGCAGTGTGTAGCTCCCAGCGCTGTGTGCCACCCGCTCTCCGGTGCAGCATGCCCATCTGTGCTGTGTGCAGCTACCAGTGCTTTGTGCCGCCCGCTCTCCGGTGCAGCGTGCCCATATGTGCTGTGTGCAGCTCCCAGCGCTGTGTGCTGCCCACTCTCCGGTGCAGCGTGCCCCCGTCAGTGGTGTGTGCAGCTCCAAGCGCTGTGTGCCACCCGCTCTCCGGTGCAGCGTGTCCCATCAGTGCTGTGTGCAGGTCCCAGTGCTGTGTGCCGCCCGCTCCCCGGCGCTGTGTGCCGCCCGCTCTCCGGTTCAGCGTGCCCCCTGCAGTGCTGTGTGCAGCCTCACCAGTGATGTGGATCACCCCCAGTGTTGTGTTCTCTCCAGTGCTGTGTACCACCCCAAGTGCTGTGTACCCGTTAGTGATATCTGTGTGCCCCCCCCCGTAGTGATGTCTGTGTGCCCCCCCCTCTGTGATGTCTGTGTGCCCCCCCCTTAGTGATGTCTGTGTGCCCCCCTTAGTGATGTCTGTGTGCCCCCCCTTAGTGATGTCTGTGCGCCCCCCCAGTAATGCCTGTGCCCTCTTAATGATGCCTCTGCCCACCTAGTGATGTCCGTGCCTCCCCTAGTGCTCTCTGTGCCGCCCTAGTGATGTGTACCCCCCCAGTGCCGTGTGTGCCCCACAGCAATGCTTATGCCTCCATGTGACCTAGTAATGTCTGTTCCCCTGCCCCTCTTGTCATGTATATGCCCCAAGCATCTCCTGTCATGTATTTGCTTCCAGCCCCTCCTGTCATGGATATGCCCCAGCGTCTCCTGTTATGTGTATGCCCCAACCCCTCCTGTGATATATACATCACACGCTGGGGTATATATATCACATTGGAGTGACTGGGGGCATATACCTCACAGGAGAGGCTGGGGGCATATACCTCACAGGAGAGGCTGCGGGCATATACCTCACAGGAGAGGCTGGGGGCATATACCTCACAGGAGAGGCTGGGGGCATATACCTCACAGGAGAGCCTGGGAACATATACCTCACAGGAGAGACTGGGGGCATATACCTCACAGGAGGGGCTGGGCGCATATACCTCACAGGAGGGGCTGGGCGCATATACATCAAAGAAGAGGCTGAAAGCATATACATCACAGGAGGGGGCTGGGGGCATATACATGTCCCCAGCCTCTCGTGTGATGTATGTGCCCCCAGTGTCTCCTGTGATGTAGGGGTCTCCTTTGATGTATATACAGCAGTCTCAGAGTCTCCTATGCAATGTATATGCCAACAGCCCCTTTAGTGATGTATGTGTCTCCTGTGATTTATATACTCCAGTCCCTGTGTCTGTTGTGTGATGTATATGGTCTACCAATCTTATTATCACAAAGAATTGCCTGCGCTCCAGACAAAGACAAACCTGGAAAAGAGAGAAGCAACATAAGTATCACCGAACATCACAGCCACACAAAAGAGAAGCAGCTCCGGCCACCACAATATTGAGTTAATTAACCGTTTGACCAAATATAGCCGGTTCATTTTCACATTGATAATTTTGTGCGTCCCCCGAAGGTTGGCAGAAATTTCCAAATGGCCCCCGGCAGTAAAAAGGTTCCCCCCCTGTACTAGGGCATGCAGAAATGTTTTTTTTTTCACACCCAGATTTGGTCCTTTAGGCTGGAGTCACACTTGCGAGAGACTCGCGCGAGTCTCGCATCGCATTACCTGGCATGGCCGCACACTCTCCTGACAGGAGTGGGTCGGCTGCATGTATATCTATGAAGCTGAGATGCTCTAGTCCTGAGAGCTGCAGGCCGTGCCGGGTGATGCGATGCAAGACTCGTGCGAGTCTCTCGCTGGTGTGACTCCGGCCTTAAAAAGAGAAAAAAAAAAAGAAAAAAAAAAAAAACAAGACACTAGTCTAGTTCTACTGAATAACATTGGACTGGGTGCAGTCCGTTTTATTTATAGACAGCATTCAGACTGAAAATTTGGTCATGTAAAAAAAGCCCTATAAGCGAGCAAATAAATCACAATCAACATATTTGACAGTCCTTTATTTGTTGTGTTTTACTCTATTTTGTATTATGAAATAGCAACCAACAAGAAGACAAATCCAAACTTATGGTATATACTGTATTTGCAAATAAAAATTATTGCAAGTCATGGCAGTTCCTCTTTCATTTCTTAACAACTGCAATGTATACCAGTAGTGCTGAGAAGGAAGTTATGCAACTTCTTGATTTGTCCAAAAGAAGGTTTGTGATTTTGGAAAACCCCTGTCACCACACTGCAGTTAGTTTTAAAGGGAACCTGATAGTAGAATTTAACTCATTACAGTTTTGCATTTATAAACCCCGAGGTACTTCAACAAAAATTCTGACGAGTTTAGACTTCTTAGGCTATTTTCACACATCAGTTTTCTGCATTCAGGCACAATCCTTTTTTTTCCTGATCCAACGGATCCGGCAAAAAATGTAAAAACCGTATCCACCGAATCCGTTTTTTAACGGATCCGTTATGCCGGATGCGTAAAAAAACGGATACATTGGATCCGTTTTGCATTTGTTTTTGCCGGACAAAAAAAAGTTACAAGATACGTTCCCTCCGGCCGCCGCTTTAGGCAATTATGACAGATCCGGCAAAAGCCGGATGCAACGCAAGGCTATCAGGCACAATCCGGCGCAAATACAAATCAATGGGAATAAAACTGATCCAGCGCCGGATACGTTTTTTTCCGGATTGTGCCTGATGGAAAAAAAACTAATGTGTGAAAGTAGCCTTAGGGCGGCTTTGCACACTACGACATTGCAGGTGCGATGTCGGTGGGGGTTCAAATCGAAAGTGACGCACATCCGGCGTCACTTGCGATGTCGTAGTGTGTAAATCCTAGATGATACGATGAACGAGCACAAAAGCGTCGTTATCGTATCATCGGTGCAGGCTCCGACATTTCCATAATGCCGGTGCTGCGACAGGTATGATGTTATTCCTCGTTCCTGCGGCAGCACACATGGCTGTGTGAGAAGCCGCAGGAGGCGAGGAACATCCCCTACCTGCCGGCCGGCCACAATGCGGAAGGAAGGAGGTGGGCAGGATGTTTACATCCTGCTCATCTCCGCCCCTCCGCCGCTATTGGCCGCCTGCCGTGTGACATCGCTATGACGCCGCACGACCCGCCCCCTTAGGAAGGAGGCGGGTCGCCGGCCAGAGCGACGGTCGCAGGGCAGGTTAGTGGATGTGAGCTGGCGTAGCGATAATTTTCGCTACGCCAGCTATCACAAGATATCGTACCTGCGACGGGGGCGGGGACTATCGCGTACGACATTGCAACATCGGCTTGCGATGTCGCAACGTGCAAAGCCCGCCTTAGACTTGCTGTTGCAATACCCTTGGGATTGCAGTGGGATCTCATTCACTTGCAGTGCTCTACAATGTAGAAGTGACACCTATCAAACTTTAGTCATGCAACAGTTATTGCGGCCAAAGTCACCATGTAACCATAACGTTAATTACACAAATGTACCACTACAATGATCTTTTCGTCAAGCCCACTGATAGAAACAGTTTACTTCATTTCACAAGTTGTCACCCTAAACATAAAAAATGCCTTATCACGCTCCCAACACTGCAGGATAAATCAATGTGATGTACATGTGTGATTTATCTGAGGAAGGAGATGTGATCTCTGAAACGCGCAACGACAGCACAGGAGTCCACTTCTATTTGATGTTTTGACGCCAACACTGCAGGATAGACAAAATAGTCTCTGAACCCTATACCAGAGAGGAACTGTGAAGGGATATGCGACAGAGCAGGCAGGGACACCAGGCCGATAAGCAACCCAACATGTTTTATTGAGGCAGGGAGCATAGAACATCCAAAATCAATATCGTTCTTTAGCGTCCACAATGAGTCCTCAAAGTTCTGGGGGCGCCACCCAGCAATCCCACGCCCAGAGAACACGTAGAAGTAATCCTTGGAAGAAGTCAATGGATCCAACAGATAAGTGACTCAACACAATCGCACGTGACAGCTTCCATAAATCCACACACGGGCGCCAGGGTCTTGCCTCAGCAAAGATCCCAGCAGCTTGAACCTCAACACACACTCAACTGATCCACCAAGAGTGTGCTCTCCAGTGCCTGAGGATCCACCCCTGGAGGGGAAGGGTTCACACCCACTTTTCAGTATGTGGCTATCTATGGAGAAGTCTCCAGAAGCTCATGGCTCCATTGTCTCCCACAGGCCTGCCTATTGGGAGTCACCCCCAGCCGAGAAGAACAAAAACAGCAAAGCAACCTACATGACTCCATATGACATACAGTACAAGAATACAGCCTGGGGAAGGGGGGGGGGGAAGACACACTGCCACAGGAAATGACACAAACAAATGGATCAAAAATTTAAAGCTATAAGTTACCTATCATATACCAGCTCCACATCTCCTTCCCCCCAATCTAACTCCACACAAAGCACTAACCAAATTGCTTTCGTTAACACCTATCATCCTTTCTCTTCTCTCCCTTCATAAAGTAGACCATTCTGAAACACTGGCCATTATTACACCAAGCATACCCTTCTATTCCAGAATTCCAGTCTCATCCCCTAATATGTCACAAACGACCACGCAATCTTAAGGATTGCCTGATACGAGCCCATGTGGGTCTTTTAAAACCACCCATTGGGCAGACCTGTTTCTACAAAGCACAAAGGGACCTTCCCCTGTTTACATTACATACAGTGCTGAATGGGACCAAAGGTGAACACTTCCCACATACACGCACCTTCCAAACCCTGGAACCATATGGCCTTAACTGGGAACATGAGGTCCATATCTGAGACATTTTCTGTACTTGGGATTCTGCATATTTTCTTTAGTCCCTATGTGACAGCATGAGATGCATAGTTTCAGTGTAACATCTCATTCAACCCCCTTTGCCTATAGATTCTTGATCAGATATACTGTACATTTGCTTTTTACATATATGTCATATTAACTACGGTAATTCTCTCTAGGTTTGTCTACTTAAGATACTGTTGCCTACATACTTTATACTGTCTCTGGATTTCATGTATCATATTGTGATATACATTATACCTCATTAGTCTGTCTTTTTAATATCGTTTATATGGTTTATTCCGGACTTGATTAATTTTTTCATGTATTATGCCTTATGTCTCACACCAATATTCACCTTTTCCTTCTCTCCCCAGATTTCCTAGCACTTTCCCATCATCCAGCATCTCCCGGTGCACTGTTTTCCCATCCGTCCCAGCACATTCAATACCAAGTAATTACTGAGGCAGTCTTGTCCCTCCTATTCATTCCTATCGCGCGTAGCAGATATACCTCTGATGTCACGCGTATGAGCGGTCTCATGTGGTCCACACATGTGCAGTCGTCTGTGCGTGTCACTGATCAGATCCCGGAAGTGACGAAGCCACACTGTAGCATG
This sequence comes from Anomaloglossus baeobatrachus, assembly GCF_048569485.1. Classification (NCBI taxonomy): domain Eukaryota; kingdom Metazoa; phylum Chordata; class Amphibia; order Anura; family Aromobatidae; genus Anomaloglossus; species Anomaloglossus baeobatrachus. The sequence goes on along the minus strand of NC_134353.1, from coordinate 323,036,316 downwards.
CATAAAGGCGCGCTCACCGCCAGCTCACAACAGCCTCATAAGCCACTGCCACCACTGCTCCATAGGACCCTTTCTTAGACACGGGCAGCATACTAAGGTGCATATCCTGTACTCTACCCATTTATATTCCTGCCGCTCTTATCTGCTCCTTGTGCACTACCAGTACCCTTTTTCCATTGTGGTTAACCCTTCGCTTAACTTTCAGGTGCACTCACTATATTCCACAATCCTGCTCCTCCATCCCTCCACTTTCTATCCAGTATGTATAATAACTCCAATTGCAGATATTTAGCTGCAGTATGGTATTTGATCTGCCTTTTTTTTTTACTAATCCTTGTACCATACATGCTTGTTGATTATCCTATGTGATTTGTCCAATGTAAGTTTTCCTGTTATCTCCATGTATTTCACATCTATTCAGATTTTGAAAAGTTGCAAAATAGGAGCACCTTCCATATTACTCTTGATGGTTGTCCATACGTGACCCATGCTGTCCCACATCTATTTTTTACGTATGTGCCCCGTTCATTAGAGTATATATTTGTATATACAGTGGGTATAGAAAGTATTCCCACCCCTTTACATTTTTCATTCTTTGTTTCATTGCAGCTAGTGTTGAGTGAGTACCTAAGTATTCGTACTTGCTATCTGTTAAGGCCCAGTCACACACAACGACTTACCAGCGATCCCGAAAACGATGCGACCTGATAGGGATCGCAGGTAAGTCGCTGGTAGGTCACAGGTCAGATGTCACACAGTCAGATCTTACCAGCGATTCAGGAACAATACAGGTCACAGTAGCGACCTGTATAACGATCTCAGCAGTCACTGTGACCCTGTCACACAGTGTCAAACACAGCGTTGGGTTCTGCCCAGCAGGACATCGCCTTTGAAGAAAATGGCCTGGACCATTCTGCAACGACTAGAGATCTCACAGCAGGGGCCTGATCGCTGGTAGGTGTCACACATAACAAAATCGCTAACAGGATCGCTACTGCGTCACGGAAACTGTGACTCAGCTGCGATCTCTCTAGCGGTCTCGTTATGTGTGACGGTACCTTTAGTGAGTACTGTCCACTACTCGCATATTCGTTATGAGCAGCGGGCGCAATGTAAGTCAATGGGAAATACTCGCTAAGTAGAGAGTAACCCGAAAGCCGTACTTTTCGTGCGAGTAGCGAACAGTATGGCTTTCGGGTTACTCGCTACTTAGAGAGTATTTTCCATGGACTTACATTGCGCCCGCTACTCGTAATGAACATGCGATTAGTGGACAGTACTCACTAACAGCATAGCGAGTACGAATAGTTACCGTATTTTTCGGACTATAAGACACACTTTTTCTCCTCCAAATTTGGGAGGAAAGTGTGGGGTGCGTCTTATAGTCCGAGGCAGCAGCTGTGGAGTGGGAGGGAGCGGCTGTGGAGTGGGATCACAGGAGGCAGGGAGGGTTGCTGCTGCAGGAAGCCGGCGGCTGGAGAAACCACATATGCCCGCTGTTTAAAGTAAAGGAATATTCATTAGCTGCTCTTCGCCCACCTCTCTCCGCGCTCTGCAGTCAGTGACTAGAAGCGGGTGTGAGGAGAAGCAAAGCAATACTTGTTTAATGTAAACAGCGGACACATGTGGGTGCTCCAGCCGCCGGCTTCCTGCAGTGGCTGGGGAGACTGTGTGTCCGCTGTTTAGGAGGCAGGAGCGGGGTGCCACTGCAGTCATGTCTGGCCCGGAGGAAGTACAGATCACTGCAGTGTCAGGGCCAGAGTATGGCAAACCATCACAGCACAGCCCGCAGTCTCTGTGCTGAGTGCTCACATTGCTTTGTTTGCTCCTGCCTCTGCACTAGAAACAAAGTCTCCCGAAACAGCAGGACCTGTAGTGATGTAATGAAGAGGTGGGGCCAGAGCAGCACAGAACAGCACAGTGCCCCGCCTGTTCATTACATCACTGCAGGTCCTCTTCAGATATGGGAGACTTTGTTTCTAGTGTAGAGGCAGGACCAAACTGAAAGCTAGGTGAGCATCACATCTGTAAAAAGTAGATTTTGGGTACTCACTGTAAAATCTCTTTCTTGGAGCCTTCATTGGGGGACACAGGAAACCATGGGTGTATGCTGCTGGGACTAGGAGGTGACACTATGCAAATAAGAAAGTTGGCTCCTCCCACGTAGTATACACCCACTGACTGGAGCTGAGGAGATCAGTTTGTGTAAAAGCAGTACGAGGAGAAGCTTGAAATCTAGAACATTCCGGATCTATTGAAGTCTTAGAAAAGGGCGGGTGCTGTGTCCCCCAATGAAGGCTCCAAGAAAGAGATTTTACGGTGAGTACCCAAAATCTACTTTTCTCTATCGCTTCATTGGGGGACACAGGGAACCATGGGACGTCCTAAAGCAGTCCCCAAGGATGGGAAGAAAGCGACCCGAAAACAGGGTTAGCAGAGACAAGATTCTGTGACCGAAACCTGGTCCTAGACCCCATAAAGAACCCCTACCCGGCCAGGGGCCGAGGTATAGGAGAAGAGTTAGAGTACTAGGGAGTACTAAGAACTAGTGTAAAATGCGTGTGCTGGGGATTAGGATGATCAGGGAGAAACTGCATCCTCTGAAGTCTGTACCTAAGAAAGCTAAGGATCTAAGGCGACTGACAGCAATGGGTCGGCTAGGAGCAAAAACCCGACAGGCCATGGAACTACGTCTGAGAGAGGAAGAATGAGCGAAAAACTAAGGTACCTGTTAGAGGAAGGTGCTAGGTAAGTGGAGGCCAACGGAGCCTTGGCCCTTTACTGCCACAGGACAAGTAAAAGGAAAACCGACTGCCTAAAATGGTGCAGGGGAGACGAGATACTGTGAGGGGATTCCGCCATAGGGGAACTTGACCTGTTGATTACACAGCACCTGAGGGAAGAGATCTGACCCTAGTGGACGAAACAGCCTGCAGGCGGGAAGATGGTACGGGAGATAAATCTCCTGTGTATAGAAGCGGTCTAGAGAACCTGTGAAGTCCGGAGAAAAAGGAGAAGGTTAAGGAGCCAAGGAAATCCAATAACCAATTACCACTATGACCTGACAGACAGGAGAATGGAGTCTGGGCATCTACAATGGCGTGGCTGGGAAAACTCGAACTCTGGAATCGGGTAATAGATGCCCCTTGAAGTGAATTACTGGAAGAGAACCCCCTATAGGGGAGGGCTCTTGCGTATGAAAAAAAAGGGGCCCAAGACCTGGGAAGTATGACCTGTAATGGGAGAAGGAAGAACCCTTTCGAGGGGACTCAAGGAAGGGTTGGACTATGTGACCGGCCTAAGCGCTAGTCGACCAGAGGAGTGACGCCTATCCTTGGAAGGTTGCAAGGAAAAAACGGAGGAGTGACGGAAGAATGAGTAAAATGTTATTATTATTACTATTATTATTATAAAACGCGTCACCACGTCACAACCAGAAGTGACGACGAAGGGAAAGAAATGACGGAATATGGGAGTTTAAATGGTCTGGCAGGAACTCTGATGGAAAAGTGCAGAAATGCACAAGCGTCTGAGACCAAGCGGTGGCGAGTGGTCGCGGAGTTTGGTATGGCGGGGACTTCGGAGAGATCTAGAGCCATCCAAGAGCCATCTAGAATGGCTACGAGAGGGGGAAAAGGAGGTAGACCCGGGACAGGGGAAATGAAGATCCCTCTAGGCCTGAAACTGAAGCAGGTCATGTCTAGGTGTTAGTGGAGATTGGCAGATTAGACGGGGACCACTCGCTGTAGTGTTGAGTGTTCGGGTGGAGACACCCAGTGGTCTGAGCATTCTGGGCTCCCTGAAGAATTCTGCTGTGGAAAGTAGACAGAAGACAATTATATGAAACCTTACAGCTTGTCCGGTAGAGTGGGCCCAATGACTGGGCCGTCAGGATACTAGAAGTCCCTTGGTGAAGCTGGTCCTCCGTGGAATCAATACCGGTTAGACGATCTGGTGTCTGGTTCTTAACTTCATCTGTTGACTGTGGAAGGACTGAGGGAATCTGATCTCTATCTGAAAGAGAGAAAATGTAAGTAACGATATATGGTTTTAAGCCTTTACAGTACCTGGCCGGAACCCTAGTGGAGGGCGCGGCCAAGGCTGGTCTAGGCCAAAAAATAGGCAGATACCAGAAGAACTATGAACCACCCGAGGAAGGTGGCAGGAAGTAAAACGGACAACATATTGGTTAGCAGACAGAGCTGCCCCTTGCTTACCTCATTTGTAAACCAAAATGACTGCTGCTTCAAGAAGCGATGCAGCCAACGTACGGTCAAGAGAGAAAAGCCCTACCTTGTGGCTACCTTAGATGAATGGTGCAAGGTAGGAGAAGGTCCCGGGCCATTGGGAAGCGACCGGGTGAGAACTGCTGCTGCCGTGCTGCGTCATGGGCTCCGTGGTTACTGCAGGGAGTGGAACAAACGACCCTCCAATCAGAAGGTCGCGTGTAACCTTACCTCGAGATCACGTTACACGTATGGTTTGAGGTAGGAGATGGATGCAGATCGCTGAGAAGTGAGTAAATAACTGCTGCAGAAAGAGAAGACAATGAACTGGCCAGAGGATTCTGGGTTACCTTCTGTTTTCCTGAATGGGTGGTCTGAAGTAGGGAAAAAAAACCCGGGTCACTGGGAAGCAACCTAATGACCGTTGCTGCCGTACCACGTTAGGGGTCCATGGAGACCACAGTCCTCGCCTCAGCCGAAGATGAAGGAGATACATGACCCACTAGGTGAGGAAGACTGTTCGAGTCACTGGGTCGTGAGCAGAGCAACACATACCTGTTACAGTATCCAGCTTCTGGTCCGGAGAAACGCTAGCCTATTGGATAGCGGGCAGGATCATTGATCTTGAATACTGGCACTGAATGTGACAGCTGCTGGCGTGCCGCCTCATGGGGCAGTGTGGGATGGAGCACTCGCCTCGGTCGAAGATGAGCGGAAAAGTTGAACAAGGCACTCAAGCCTGTTGCTGTATTCGGCTTCTGGTGCTGATAAGTGCTGGCCCATAGGCAAGTGGGCAGGCTCATCAAATCCCTCTCACACTGTAGTAGACAGGTGCATACAGAAACACTGGCACACAGGATAGAGGGTACATTCTGGCAACACTAGCGCACCGGATGGTGGGTAGGTGCATAGAGAAACACTGGAAAGTGGATACTGGCACCCTGGAAGATGGACCGACATATAGAGACACTGGCACACGAGCAAGTGGACAGGTCTATGGAACTGTCAATCTGGATGGTGGACAGGTTGACAGAAAAGGTTATAGCACACTGAAACTGACAGGTGCAAGAAGAAACCTGACACCCTAAACAGTGGGAGGGTTCACACAACACTGTTACAGTGGTGTAGCCAGGTGCGCATAGAAACCTTGTTACACTGAGTAGTGTAAGGGCTCGTGGAAAATACTGGTACACCAGAGTAAACAAATGCACGTAGAAACACTGGCCCACGGAATAGCGGGCAGGGTCCCCAAAGCACCTGGGTATTGGAGCACACAGGCATGACGCAGACATTGGCACTCTGGATAGTGGACAGGTACAGGGAAACGCTGGCACACGGGAGTAGGTCAGTGCATAGAGAAACGCTGGCCCACTGGATAGTGGACAAGTACGAGGAAACACTAGCACACTGAAGAGGACTAGTACCTAAAGAAGACTGGCACACTGGTGTCACTTGCACACTGGTGAAGACTGGTGTAGAGGGAAAGGCACCTGCGCACTGTACAGACAGGTAGCACGCAGAGACACTGACACGTAGGATAGAGGACAGGTACATGGAAACACAGGGCGTAAACCTGGAACACACTGGAAAGCTGACAGGTTCACGGAGACACTGGAGTGTTCACGGAAAGGGCCATGTCATGGACCGCTGGGTAAGCAACGTGCGTAGCGAAATATGGGTTTCTGACTGCTGGGTAGGGCGCCATAATCTATCCGTAACGTGACGGATAATCGGGCGCAAGAGCGATACTCTGGGAAGATTTAGAGTGCTGTAGTGACGTCCGTGATTAGTGCCACAGGCGTATAATACCACTGGACACATAGGATCAGTGATTAGTGCTACAGGCGTATAATACCCGGGAGACAGAATGGCAAACTGACAGTGAACGCCCAGAATTCAGGAGCACATCTGTGCTAGGCAAGATGTGAGGAGAATGTCTGTGAATGTACATCACAAAAACCGGAGACAATAAAATTGTGCGACATACGGCTTTTTCCCAAAGCAGTACCATAGTGAATGAACCTGCCCCTTCACAACCAGTACCATAGTGAATGGGCCTGCATCCTCACAAACAGTACCACAGTGAGTGGGCCTGCCACTTCCCAAACAGTACCATAGGGAATGGGCCTGCTTCCTCACAACCAGTACCATAGTGAATGGACTTGCTTCTTCACAAACAGCACCACAGTGAATAGGCCTGCATGTTCAGAGACAACAGTACCCTGGGAATGAGCCCAGAGAGAGATGACAGCTTGATGCCTGGGGCGCTGACTGACACTGAAGTCTGGGGAGCAGTGGACTAATCCCTGCCAGTGAGGGTGCGCTGGGGCCAACACTGCCTGCGGGTGGGCGCTGTGTCGCAAACTTGAGGCGGTGGTCTGGGAAGGGAAGGACGCAGTGGCGCTAGGAACGCTTACCCGGTCGGTGGATCTGGCCTGGTGGCGGCGCTGGCAGCGCTTACCCGGGTGGAGGCACAGGCGCGGCGGCAGCGATAGCGGCGCTTACCCGGTCGGAGGCTCGGGTCCTGCGGCGGCTGCAGAGTCGACCTACCCGGGCGGAGAGTATCGGGCCTTGCGGCGGCAGCGGCGTCGCTTACCCGGAGGGAAGGGCCTGGTCCAGTGGAGGCACAGGAATGACGCGCGCCGGGGATTGGCGCCAGGAAATGACGACAGACGCCGAGAAGAGGACTGGGACCGCGCGAGAAAAAAGAGGCGGGAAATTTGAAAAGCCCGCGCGCGCGGACAGAATTCCGGCTGGGGGACACTGAGGGGGCCGCAATGGAGCCGGAGCCTAAATTTTGGAAGTGGGCCGCCGGAGGGGACGCCGGGCCGCAATGGAGCCGGTGGATAAATTTGAAAGTGGGCCGCCGGGCCGCAATGGAGCCGGGGGCTAAAATTTAAGGTAGGTCGCTGGAGGGGACGTCAGGTAACGCCACGGCGGGGGGCCGACAGGGGAAGCCAACTACAGAGGGGCTTGTGGAGGGGGCTCTATGGGAGATGTAGGACCCCCTGACCCAAGTGGAGAAGGGGCTGTGGGATTTCTATACCCGGGATCCCTCTCCATAACCCGGGGCGGGGAAGAGGAGGGGGGAGTGGAGTACTTATCTGAGGTCCCGGCTTGTCTTGAGGTGATCCTGGATCCATCCTGGAAGGCGAGCGAAGACATCTCGACGGTCGTCTCGGGCATAGTCGAGGGGAGACCGGAAAGGTACCTCTCCATCCTGGGTACGGTCTTCGTCCTCCTACCCCACAATCAGGCTCGGAAGCGAGAGAGTTTGGGGAGGGGGGCAAGGACCATCCGCCTGTCCCTCTGTGCGGATGCCCCCCAAACCGTCTTGAAAGTGTTAGGGGGGTAGGGTCCTGCCAGACAGACACGGAGGACAACGGAAGTGGCGGACGGACCCCACTTCTGTGCGACCGGTGTCTATGTGGGAGAGCAGGGTGAGCGATTACACCCTGTCGCCTGACGAGCTGTGTCTGAAAAAAGGGAAAACATTAATAAAACACAACAATACAAGCCTGAGGGGCTGAGAGCAGCCCCTGCGTGTCTAACCTCCTCGGACACTAAGCAAAAACTGATCTCCTCAGCTCCAGTCAGTGGGTGTATACTACGTGGGAGGAGCCAACTTTCTTATTTGCATAGTGTCACCTCCTAGTCCCAGCAGCATACACCCATGGTTTCCTGTGTCCCCCAATGAAGCGATAGAGAAATTAAGGCAATAAATATACAGTCAGGGCCAGAAATATTTCGACAGTGACACAAGTTTTGTTATTTTAGCTGTTTACAAAAACATGTTCAGAAATACAATTATATATATAATATGGGCTGAAAGTGCACACTCCCAGCTGCAATATGAGAGTTTTCACATCCAAATCGGAGAAAGGGTTTAGGAATCATAGCTCTGTAATGCATAGCCTCCTCTTTTTCAAGGGACCAAAAGTAATTGGACAAGGGACTCTAAGGGCTGCAATTAACTCTGAAGGCATCTCCCTCGTTAACCTGTAATCAATGAAGTAGTTAAAAGGTCTGGGGTTGATTACAGGTGTGTGGTTTTGCATTTGGAAGCTGTTGCTGTGACCAGACAACATGCGGTCTAAGGAACTCTCAATTGAGGTGAAGCAGAACATCCTGAGGCTGGAAAAAAAGAAAAAATCCATCAGAGAGATAGCAGACATGCTTGGAGTAGCAAAATCAACAGTCAGGTACATTCTGAGAAAAAAGGAATTGACTGGTGAGCTTGGGAACTCAAAAAGGCCTGGGCGTCCACGGATGACAACAGTGGTGGATGATCGACGCATACTTTCTTTGGTGAAGAAGAACCCGTTCACAACATCAACTGAAGTCCAGAACACTCTAAGTGAAGTAGGTGTATCTGTCTCTAAGTCAACAGTAAAGAGAAGACTCCATGAAAGTAAATACAAAGGGTTCACATCTAGATGCAAACCATTCATCAATTCCAAAAATAGACAGGCCAGAGTTAAATTTGCTGAAAAACACCTCATGAAGCCAGCTCAGTTCTGGAAAAGTATTCTATGGACAGATGAGACAAAGATCAACCTGTACCAGAATGATGGGAAGAAAAAAGTTTGGAGAAGAAAGGGAACGGCACATGATCCAAGGCACACCACATCCTCTGTAAAACATGGTGGAGGCAACGTGATGGCATGGGCATGCATGGCTTTCAATGGCACTGGGTCACTTGTGTTTATTGATGACATAACAGCAGACAAGAGTAGCCGGATGAATTCTGAAGTGTACCGGGATATACTTTCAGCCCAGATTCAGCCAAATGCCGCAAAGTTGATCGGACGACGCTTCATAGTACAGATGGACAATGACCCCAAGCATACAGCCAAAGCTACCCAGGAGTTCATGAGTGCAAGAAAGTGGAACATTCTGCAATGGCCAAGTCAATCACCAGATCTTAACCCAATTGAGCATGCATTTCACTTGCTCAAATCCAGACTTAAGACGGAAAGACCCACAAACAAGCAAGACCTGAAGGCTGCGGCTGTAAAGGCCTGGCAAAGCATTAAGAAGAAGGAAAACCAGCGTTTGGTGATGTCCATGGGTTCCAGACTTAAGGCAGTGATTGCCTCCAAAGGATTCGCAACAAAATATTGAAAATAAAAATATTTTGTTTGGGTTTGGTTTATTTGTCCAATTACTTTTGACCTCCTAAAATGTGGAGTGTTTGTAAAGAAATGTGTACAATTCCTACAATTTCTAACAGATATTTTTGTTCAAACCTTCAAATTAAACGTTACAATCTGCACTTGAATTCTGTTGTAGAGGTTTCATTTCAAATCCAATGTGGTGGCATGCAGAGCCCAAATCGCGAAAATTGTGTCACTGTCCAAATATTTCTGGACCTAACTGTATATAGTGTATAAAGGCATTACTGTACACCTGGATGGGGTTGGATCATATATAAAATTTATATACACACACAAACACACACACCAGGTTGGAGGATTACACATATAAGGATGGGGAACATACATATTCCACAATGGGGGGCCCAAAATGGGGGCTATGAGTACAGAATTTTAGGATATTATTACCTCCATGTCAGCAGCAGACCCACCCCCCACATAACAGTGTGTCATGACCACATTTTTGTACTTCAATTTTTTTTTCTATTTTTTCCTCCTCTAAAACAAGGGTGAGTCTTATAGTCCGAAAAATACGGTAGGTACTCGCTCAACACTAATTAAATTCATTTGGTACTTTCAAAAAACTTCATTTTTTTCTCATTAATGTACACTCTGCACCCCATCTGACAGAAAAAAAACAGAAATGTAGAAATTTTAGAAATTTTTTTTAATCAAGAAAAACTGAAATATCACATGGTCATAAGTATTCAGACCCTTTGCTCAGACACTCCTATTTAAGTCACATGCTGTCCACTTCCTTGTGATCCTTCTTGGGATGGTTCTACTCCTTCATTGGATTCCAGCTGTATTTAATTAAACTGATAGGACTTGATTTGGAAAGGCTCACACCTGTCTATATAAGACCTCACAGCTCACAGTGCTTGTCAGACCAAATGAGAATCCTGAGGTCAAAGGAACTGCCCAAGGAGCTCAGAGACAAAATTGTGGCAAGGCACAGATCTGGCCAAGGTTACAAAAGAATTTCTGCAGTACTCAAGGCACCTAAGACCACAGTGGCCTCCATAATCCTTAAATGGAAGAAGTTTGGGACCACCAGAACTCTTCCTAGATCTAGCCATCCAGCCAAACTGAGCAATTGTCAGAGAAGAGTCTTGGTGAGGGAGGTAAAGAAGAACCCCAAGATCACTGTGACTGAGCTCCAGAAATGTAGTAGGTAGATGGAAGAAAGTTCCACAAAGTCAACTACCACTGCAGCCCTCCACCAGTCGGGCCTTTATGGCAGAGTGGACTGACGGAAGCCTCTCCTCAGTGCAAGTCATATGAAACCCTGTACAGAGTTTGCAAAAAACACATGAAGGACTCCCAGACTATGAAAAATAAGATTCTCTAGTCTGATGAGACAAAGATAGAACTTTTTGGTGTTAATTCTAAGAGGCAAGTGTGGAGAAAACCAGGCACTGCTCATCACCTGCCCAATACAATCCCAACAGTAAAATATCGTGGTGGAAGCATCATGCTATAGGGGTGTTTTTCAGCTGCAGGGACAGGATGACTGGTTGCAATTGAAGGAAGGATGAATGCGGTCAAGTACAGAGATATTCTGGAAGAAAAAATCTTCCAGAGTGCTCTTGACCTCAGACTAGGCCGAAGGTTCACCTTCCAAAAAGACATTGACCCTAAGCACACAGCTAAAATAAGAAAGGAGTGGCTTCAGAACAACTCTGTGATCATTCCTGACTGGCCCAGCCAGAGCCCCAACCTAAACCCAATTGAGCATCTCTGGAGAGACCTGTCCACCAACGTTCACCTTCCATCCTGACGGAATTGGAGAGTATATGCAAGGAAGAATGGCAGAGGATCCCCAAATCCAGGTGTGAAAAACTTGTTGCATCATTCCCAAGAAGACTCATGGCTGTACTAGCTCAAAACAGTGCTTATACTCAATACTGAACAAAAGGTCAGATTACTTATGACCATGTGAGATTTCAGTTTTTGTTTTAAAAAAAAAAAAAATAATTCCAAAAATGTCTACATTTCTGTTTTTTTTCTGTCAAGATGGGGTGCAGAGTGTACATTAAGGAGAAAATAATGAAGTTTTCTGAATTTACCAAATGGCTGCAAGGAAAGAGTGAAAAATTTAAAGGGGTCTGAATACTTTCCGTATCCACTGTATTATATAGTGTAAACACACTTGTATATATTTACACTTTTCACTATTTTTAGGCAAAACCTTGATAAAGGGTGATCGTTGCCAAAGCGTTGGTTTTTGCTTCCCTTGATTGGTGCACTTTTTGCAGAAAATCAAAATCAAAATTCCAAAAGTGGATTTAAACTAAACTCGCCTTTAAAATTTCATTGAGTGCTGGGGTTCTCCTTTATGTATTGTACAATTTTTTTTAGCCCTTCAGCACCAATTATTAGCATTCTGAGCCAGGTTTATCTCTATATAGAGTATTATGTATATGTCCTGTTTATGTCAGGTAAGTGCTATGCAAATTTTTTTTCTTGCCTAGCATCCGAATGACATGTGTATGTACTTTTAAGCTAGTTGTTATAATTAACAAATCAATCTTATATAAAGAGATAGAAAGATATTACTTAGAAAATAAATAGATATTATATAGATAGATAGAAATATAGATATATAGAATAAATAGATATCCTGCAGATATAATATTTCACAACCTCCTACATATTATACACTTGCACCTTTTAGTGCCTTTCTTGTGGTACTAAAGGTAGTTTAGGCTTGTTTAACCTAATAAATTAATACATTTTAAAAAACGACTTGGGGTCCCCCTTATTTTTGATAACCAGCAAAGGTAAAATAGGCAGCTCAAGGCTCATATTATCAGGCTATGAAGGTCCATAGTTATTGGGCCCCTCCCAGAATAAAATACCAGCCTACAGCCACCAAAGAAGTGGCACATAAGATGCACCAATTCTGGCACTGCTCTTCCAGATTGCCCAAGTGCTGTGGAAATCGGGGTAATGGTAGTTGGGGTTGATGTCAGCTGTTTAGTGTTAGCTGGCATCAAGCCCTGGTTTTAGTAATGGAGAGGCATCCACTGGACACCTCCATTACTAACCCAGTAGGGAAAAAAAAAATACACAAAAATAATTTAAAAAAACACTCCCATGACTTTTCCCTAGTTCACCAATATATTTATATGCTAAAAAAAAATATTTTATAAAAATGGTGGTGATGTAAAGTAGACATGTGGGAAATGTTATTTATTAATTATTTTGTGTGAAATAACTCTCTGGTTTAGGCTGGACTCACACTAGTGTATGGCATCCGATGCGACAGCATCGGATGCGATATGCTAATGACCCCCGGCTCAGGCACTGCTGCAAGCGTGAGCCGAGTGTCATGTGACTGTGACCCGATCTTGCGATCGGGTCACAGCTGTGAAACTGAGGGTTGGCGCTGCGGAGGAGAGAGAGGGGTTAATCCCCCATCTCCTCCATTGTTAGCCTGTGTGTATATCGCACTGCACTGGGATAACATCCGAGTGCAGTCCGATGTTTCTCTCGCACCCATGCGAGTGATACGGCTGTAGCAGAATTCTGGATGTGAGAAAAGCTAACCATCTGCTCTCCCTCACTGACTAACATTGGTCAGAGTGCAATGCGAGATTTTCTTGCATTGCACTCGTCCGTTTTTCACACTCGTATGAGCGTGCCCTTAAAGGGAATCTGTCACTAGGTTTTTGCCACCTAATCTGAGAGCAGCATGATTGTAAGGGCAGAGTTCCTAATTCCAGCAGTGTGTAACAAACTGGGCTGCTTAGTCTAGTTTTGATAATCTACTGCTGATTAAACAGTGATTTTATCATTAGAGGACTAATTGGCGTGCTTGCCAGGTAGTCCAGCATATTCATGAGCTCTGTATAATTGCTAGATCTGCAGCACAGAAAACATTGATTTTATCAACATGACTAGAGTTGAGCGGATTGCTAATAATCCGGGTCCGGCGGATCCGTCGCGGGTTCTCATAGAAGTCCGGATTCGATCCGGAATACGGCTCAATGTAAGTTAATGGGGAGCGGATCCGGGGACGAGAGAAAGGGAGAGAGGGAGAGAACAAAACCCAAACCCGGATCGTGCAGGCGGATTCCCGGGTCCCGGTCGGACCCGGATCGGACGCTGAAACCACGCGGATCTGGACTTTTCAAGTACGGGTCCGCTCAACACTAAACATGACAGCAAACAGGTCAGTAAGTGACACCGCTGGAATCAGGGTCTCTGTGTCTACATTATGCTGCTCCCAGAGATGAGGTAGCAAAAACCTGGTGATAGATTCCCTTTAAGGATATAAAATTTGAAAGCTTGAAAATTGCCAAATTTACGTTATTTTCACAAATGCAAAAAATATTGTCCTAAATTTACCACTAACACAAAAGAAAAAAAAACATTTCAGAATCACTGGGATCCGTTGAAGCGTTCGAGAGTTATTACCTCATAAATTAACACTGGTCAGAATTGTAAAAAAAAGTGTCCTGGTAAGGCTGCTTTCACACATCCGGTTTTTGCAGTGCGGCTCAATCCGGCTCAAAAACCTATGCAACGGATGCGGCGAAAAAAACGGATCCGTTGCATAAGTATTTCCATGCGGCCCGTCCGTTATTTGACGTATGCGGCTTGATACTGAGCATGCACAGTGCAAAAAACCGCATCCGGCGACCGGATGCGGTTTTTGCCGCAGGACGCCGCATCCGGCGTCCATAGGCTTGCATTGTAAAAAAACGTGCCAGGCAACGTTCCATCCGGCCGCCGCATGGGCTAAATATGCCGCATCCGGCAAAAAACGGACGCAAAATAAGGCCATGCGGCACAATACGGCGCTAATGCAAGTCTGTGCAGAAAAAAACGCAACCGGCGGCAAAAAAAGGTTGCGTTTTTTTCTGCAAAGCGCCGTATTGTGCCACTCAGCAAAAACCGGATGTGTGAAAGCAGCCTTAGGCTACTTTCACACATCAGTTTTTTTACATCAGGCACAATCCGGTGTGTGCTTGATGCAACGGATCCGGCGCAGAATATGCAAAAACGGATGCGCCGAATCCTTTTTTTTTGACGGATCCTGTATACCTGATCCGTCAAAAAAAAGGATCCGGTGCATCCGTTTTTACATCCGTTTTGTCTGTTTTTTTGCTGGATCCGTTTTTTTTTCAATAAATTGGAGCATGCTCAGTTTAAAAAAACGGATCCAGCAGCCGCATCCGTTTTTTGCCGCATTACACCGGATCCGGTGTCCATAGGCTTCCATTGTAAATCACGCCGGATCGCGCCGAATCCGGCGCGATGCAGTTTTTTGTGAGAGACAAAAAAACGTTACAAGAGACGTTCCATCCAGCCGCCGCATTAGCCAATTACGACGGATCTGGCAAAAGCCGGATGCAACGCAAGGCCATCAGACACAATCCGGCGCTAATACAAATTAATGGGGGTAAAACGGATCCGGCGCTGGATCTGTTTTATCCGTTTTTTTCCGGATTGTGCCAGATGGAAAAAAACTGATGTGTGAAAGTAGCCTTAAGGCCGCTTTACACGCTGCGATCTCGCTAGCGAGATCGCTATCGTGTGTACTCGCCCCCGTCGGTTGTGCGTCACGGGCAAATCGCTGCCCGTGGCGCACAGTATCGCTAGTCCCCGTCACATTTCTTACCTGCCTAGCGACGTCGCTGTGACCGGCGAACCGCCTCCTTTCTAAGGGGGCGGTTCGTTCGGCGTCACAGCGACGTCACTAAGCGGCCGCCCAATCGAAGCGGAGGGGCGGAGATGATCGTCCTGCAACAGCAACGATATTTGGGAACTGTACAGCGTGTCAACGAGCAACAATAAGGTGAGTATTTTATGCTCGTTAGCAGTCGCTCATACGTTTCACACGCAACGACATCGCTAACGAGGCTGGATGTGCGTCATGAATTCCGTGACCCCAACGACATCGCGTTACCGATGTCGCTGCGTGTAAAGCGGCCTTTAGGAAAATGAAAACCAAGCATGGGGGTGAAGGGGTTAAACATTTTTTTTTTTCTAATAAGTAGTGACATTGGAATTTGCACCATGTATTATCTTGATGGCATATCTGGAAACGCTGCTGCCCTTTAAACCCTTTTACATTGCTTTCTTATTTTTTAAAGAAGATGTCTTTATGGGTTACAGAGGTCATATATGTAAACTCTCAGACTCGAGTAAATAACTATATGCACCATTCTTGTCTTTCTGTACACATAAAAAGAAGAATTTTAACCCCTTAAGGACGAAGCCAGTTTTGTACTTAATGCCCAGGCCATTTTTTGCAATTTTGACCAGTGTCACTTTATAAGGTTATAACTCTGGAACGCTTCAATGGATCCCGGTGATTCTGAGAATGTTTTTTCGTGACATATTGGGCTTCATGTTAGAGGTAAATTTAGGATGATATTGTTGTATTTTATTTGTGAAAAAATCTGAAATTTGACAAAAAAATTAAAAATTTTGTAATTTTCAAACTTTTAATTTTTATGCCCATAAACCAGAGAATTATGTCACACAAAATAGTTAATAAATAACATTTCCCACTTGTCTACTTTAGATCAGCGCAATTTTTGAAACAAATTTTTTTGGGGTTAGGAAGTTAGAAGGCTTCAAAGTTCATCAGCAATTTCCCATTTTTTCAACAAAATTTACAAAACCATTTTTTTTAGGGACCACATCCCATTTGAAGTGACTTTGAGAGGCCTAGGTGACAGAAAATACCCAAAAGTGACACAATTCTAAAACCTGCACCCCTTAAGGTACTCAAAACCACATCCAAGAAGTTTATTAACCCTTCAGGTGCTTCACAGCAACTAAAGTAATGTGGAATGAAAAAAAATAAAAATTAACATTTTACCTAAAAATGTTGCTTTAGCACTAATTTTCTTACTTTTTCAAGAGGTAACACCAAAAATTGGACCTCACATTTTGTTACCCACTTTCTTATGAGCGCGCCGATACCCCACATGTGGTCAGAAACCTTTGTTTGGGTAAATGGGAGGGCTTGGAACGAAAGGAGCAATATTTGAATTTTGGAGAGCAAAGTTGGCTGAAACAGATTGTGGGCACCATGTTGCATTTACAGATCCCCTAAGGTACCTAAACAGCAGGAACCCCCCTCAAGTTACCCCATTTTGGAAACTAGACCCCTTAAGGCTTCTATCGAGGGGTATAGTGAGCATTTTGGACCCACAGGTACTTCACAGATTTTGATAACGTTACGTTGCCATATTGAAAATTGTCATTTTTGTTTCTCAAAAATGTTGCTTTAGCATCAATTCTCTCACTTTTTCAAGAGGTAATTCCAAAAATTTGACCCAAATGTTTATTACCCACTTTTTTACGAGCGCGGTGATACCTGACATGTGGTCTGAAACCTTTGTATGGACAAATGGGAGGGCTTGGAACGAAAGGAGCAATATTTGAATTTTGGAAAGGAAATTTGGTTGAAAAAGATTGCGAGCACCATGTCGCATTTGGAGAACCCCTAAGGTACGTAAACAGCAAAAAACCACCACAAGTGACCCCATATTGGAAACTAGGCCTCTCAAGGAATTTATCTAGATGTTTGGTGAGTACCCTGAACCCCCAGGTACTTCACAGAAGTTTATAACGTTGAGCCATGAAAATAAAAAAATAAAATTTCACCACAAAATTGTTAGTTCAACCAGGTAGCTTTTTTTCACAAGGGTAACAGGAAAAAAATCACCATCAAATTTATTGTGCAATTTCTCCTGAGTTTGGTGATATCTTAAATGTGCTGGAAATCAACTGTTTGGGCACACGGCAGGTCTTGGAAGGGAAGGAGTGCAATTTGACTGCAAAATTGGCTGGAACCAATAGAGGACACCATGTTGCATTAGGAGAGCCCCTGAGGTGCCTAAGCAGTGGAGGTCCCCCATAAGTGACCCCATTCTGGAAAATAGATCCCTCAAGGAATTTATCTAGATGTTTGGTGAGTACCCTGAACCCCCAGGTGCTTCACAGAAGTTTATAATGTTGAGCTGTGAAAATAAAAAAAAATACACTTTTACCACAAAATTGTTACTTCAACCACATAGCTTTTTTTTTAACAAGAGTAAAAGGAAAAAAAGCAGCATAATATTTATTGTGCAATTTCTCCTGAGTATGCTGATACCTTATGTGTGGTGGAAATTAACTGTTTGGGTGCACAGCAGGGCTCGGAAGGGAAAAAGTGCCATTTGACTGAACATTTGGCTGGAATAATTAGTGGACGCTATGTCGCATTTGGAAAGCCCCTAAGGTGCCTAAACAGTGGAGGTCCCCCACAAGTGACCCCATTCTGGAAACAAGACACCTCAAGGCTTTTATCTAGGTCAGGGGTCTCAAACACGGCTGGGTGTATGGGCCGCACACAGGAAAAAAATAATTTGAGGGGCCGCATTCCTTTCAGGACAAAGTGACATTGGTAGTGGTACCATTTTTTCTTTCTATACACCCTTGAATCACTGTTTTTGAACATTTTTCATTTGTCCATTATAACAAATGTGTAGTGTATATATAATATATATATATATATATATATATATATATATATATCTACATACATACACACTTTTTTTTTTACATTTTTTCCCCTTTTTGTAAGTAATACAGTTTTACAATAACCACCGCATAGTAATTTTGGCCAACATCTTGTAGTAATGTGCCCCATCTTGTTTCCCATTCTGTAAAAATGTGCGCATCCTTGTCCCCTTGTAGCAATGTGCCCCAGCCTCAGCTAACACACACACACACACACACACACACACACACACCCCCCACCCTGTGCAGCCTCAGCTCACACACCCCCCCCCCACCCTGTGCAGCCTCAGCTAACACACACACACACACCCCCACCCTGTGCAGCCTCAGCTAACACACACCCCCCCCCCACCCTGTGCAGCCTCAGCTAACACACACCCCCCCCCACCCTGTGCAGCCTCAGCTAACACACACCCCCCCCACCCTGTGCAGCCTCAGCTAACACACACACACACCCCCCCACCCTGTGCAGCCTCAGCTAACACACACCCCCCCCCCACCCTGTGCAGCCTCAGCTAACACACACACCCCCCCCACCCTGTGCAGCCTCAGCTAACACACACACCCCCCCCACCCTGTGCAGCCTCAGCTAACACACACACACACCCCCACCCTGTGCAGCCTCAGCTAACACACACACCCCCCTCCCACCCTGTGCAGCCTCAGCTCACACACACCCCCCCCCCACCCTGTGCAGCCTCAGCTCACACACACCCCCCCCACCCTGTGCAGCCTCAGCTCACACACACCCCCCCCCACCCTGTGCAGCCTCAGCTCACACACCCCCCCCCCCCACCCTGTGCAGCCTCAGCTCACACACACCCCCCCCACCCTGTGCAGCCTCAGCTCACACACACACCCCCCCACCGTGTGCAGCCTCAGCTCACACACACACACCCCCACCGTGTGCAGCCTCAGCTCACACACACACACCCCCCCCCACCCTGTGCAGCCTCAGCTCACACCCCCCCCCCACCCTGTGCAGCCTCAGCTCACACACACACACCCCCACCCTGTGCAGCCTCAGCTCACACACACACACACCCCCCCCACACCCTGTGCAGCCTCAGCTCACACACACACACACCCCCCCACCCTGTGCAGCCTCAGCTAACACTCCACCACCCCCACCCTGTGCAGCCTCAGCTAACACTCCACCACCCCCACCCTGTGCAGCCTCAGCTCACACCCCACCACCCCCACCTTGTGCAGCCTCAGCTCACACCCCACCACCCCCACCCTGTGCAGCCTCAGCTCACACCCACCACCCCCACCCTGTGCAGCCTCAGCTCACACCACCACCCCCACCCTGTGCAGCCTCAGCTCACACCACCACCCCCACCCTGTGCAGCCTCAGCTAACACACACACACACACACACACACCCCACACACACCCTGTGCAGCCTCAGCTCACACACACACACACACACTGTGCAGCCTCAGCCAGCAACAGAAACACACACACCACACACACACGAAAACATTCTTCTCACCTGCTGTCAGCGGCATTCAGGCACGTGGACTCGGTGAAGCCTCAGCTACCACACACACACACACACACACACACACACACACACAGTGCAGCCTCAGCCAGCAACAGAACCACACACACACGGCATGCCACACACACACTGCAGCCTCAGCCAGCAACACAGAACCCCACACACACACGAAAACATTCTTCTCACCTGCTGTCAGCGGCACGCAGGCACGTGGACCCGGTAATGATCACAGCTGCTGTCATCGCTGAACTTTCGGCCGGCGCGTGCAAAGCAGTTCTCACTGCACAACAGCCACTGGCCAATCACAGGCAATCATCTGAGGTCATATGCAGCAGGTGCTTGCCTCTGATTGGCAGGCGGCTGTTATTGCGTTCTGCAGTGAGAACTTCACTGTGCGCGGCAAAGACAAAACTGTAGGCTGAAATAAATAACTGGCAGCTGCGGCCCCTTGCACCGGTCGCCATCTTTACCAGGTCCACGGGCCTGCAGGCCGCAAGAAGCCACCTGAAGGGCCGCATGCGGCCCGCGGGCCGCGTGTTTGAGACCCCTGATCTAGGTGTATATTGAGCATTTTAAATCCACGAATACTTTACAGAATTTGATAAGCTTAGGTTGCCATATTGAAAATTTTAATTTTTTTCACAAAAATGTTTCTTTAGCATCACATTTTTCACTTTTTCAAGAGGCAACAACAAAACGTGGACCCCACAGGTTGTTATCCAATTTCTTGTGAGCGCAGGGATACCCCATATGTGGCCAAAAACCTTTGTTTGGATAAATGGGAGGGCTTGGAATGGAAGGAGCACCATTTGAATTTTGGAAACGTTGAAATAAATTGCGCGCACCATGTCACATTAGCAGGGCCTCTTGGGTACCTATGCATTAGAAACCCCCCACAAGTGACCCCATTTTGGAAACTGGACCCCTCAAGGATTTTATTCAGGAGTATAGTAAGCATTTTGAATCCACAGGTACTTCACAAAAATGTTGCTGTAGCAACAATATTCTCACTGTTAGGCTATGTGGCCATGATCCAGCGACACGGCATCTAGTACACAGTGTCAGCCTTCCTGCAGAGATGTGAGTGTTGTCCACGGGAGAATGCAGCTGCCCATGCCCAGGATTTGGGTTCAGGCTGCTGTGGACTTTAGTTCTATTCTACCTGCAGAGAACACTCATCTCCGCAGCATAAATTGACATGCTGAGGCTCGGGAAGCTGCGCCACAGGTCGGTTTATGCTGCGGAGAAAAGAAGCACAGTGGGTATGGGATTTCTAAAAATCCTTCCACTGTGCTTCTACTGCACAACGCAGCGTTATGGATGCAGGGAAAACACTCTGCGCCCAAAACGCCTCAAACCCTGATTGTGGTCACATAGCCTAAAATGCTACAATGGATAAATGGATGTCAAACATATACAACGTCCCACCCCCTGCATATTCTAAGCTGGCGCCCTTTAGTGCGTTTCATGTGGCACTAAAGGGTGCCTAGCCTTGTATTTAGCCCAAAAAGAAAAAAAATAATTAAAATAAATGACGTGGGGTCCCCCCTATTTTTGATAGCCAGCTAGGGTAAAGCAGACAGCTGTAGCCTGCAAACCACAGCTGACAGCTTCACCTTGGCTGGTGATCAATTTGGAGGGCTCCCCAAGCTGTTTTTTTTTTTTAATTATTTATAAATAAATAATTAAAAAAAAAAACAAAACGTAGGGTCCCCCCAAATTAGATCACCAGCCAAGGTGAAGCTGACAGCTGGGGTCTGGTATTCTCAGGGTGGGAAGAGCCATGGTTATTGGACTCTTCCCAGCCTAAAAATAGCAGGCCGCAGCCGCCCCAGAAGTGGCGCATCCATTAGATGTGCCAATCCTGGCGCTTCGCCCCAACTCATCCCATTGCCCTGGTGCGGTGGCAAACGGGGTAATCAATGGGGTTGATACCAGATGTGTAATGTCACCTCGCATCAAGCCCAGCAATTAGTTATGTCACGGCGTCTATTTGATACCAGACATAACTAATTGACAGTAATAAAAAAAAAAATTGACAACAAAAAAAAAAATTTATTTGAAAAAACACTCCCCAAAAACATTCCTTCTTTCACCAATTTATTGAAAAGAAAAAAAAAATCGGGTCCCTGTAATCCATTGTGAAAGTCCCGCGGCGATTCTGGACCTTCTAGAATATGGGGGGCACGTTCAGGGAACGTATCCCCCATTTTCTTGGAGTGCAGACCCTCCATGTGAGGAGAGTGGGTGCAAAGAATTTGCACCCACCCTCCCCGGGTCACAGCTGCAGTGTCCGTGCAGCCAGTGTCTCTGAAAGCAAAGCAGGAAGCTGAGCTGACAGCCGCGCTCTGCACGTGTGACCAGCGTCTGCTGTGAAGGAGGAGGGGGCCGCGGGGGATCAGCGCTCCGACAGGTATGGGGGACACCTGGGAACACCGGGGTGGGAATAGGGGGTGACCTGGCAGGGCCTGGGGAGCAGTTTTCTGTCGTATGTGTCATAGCACATGCGACAGAAACCAGAGGAAAGGGGGAAATGTGGCCGGCGCGCTGCTGTGCGTGCCGGTGTGCGCGGCGCCATGTTGGATTTTCGGGAGGAATTGGAGGGTCGGGGGGGACAATTTGGCAACACCGGGGGACCGGAGAGGACCGGGGATGAGATTTATCTCCAATCTGACATGTTTGTTTATGCCAGATGGGAGATAAATGATTTTTTACCGGCGCGGTCATTTCCTGTAAGGTGATCATCGGTAAACGGTGTGTACTGGTGATCACGTGAGTGGGGACCGGAAAAACCGGCCCGAATCATGATCTCCAGGGTCTCAGCTACCTCCGGCAGCTGAGACCCCGGAAATTTTCCGACTCTGGGGGGGCGCTAGACCTTTTTTTCCGACCGCCGTTAAAAAGCGTCGGTTTGGAAGAAGTACCCTAATTTGTCGCCGTTAAAAGGCATATCGGCGGTCGTTAAGGGGTTAATATAGAGACTTCTAAATGGCTTCTGCAACAACAGCAGACAACAATGAGGCACACCAGGTACAAACCCAGCCTGGTGTGACCAGAGGGCTAATTTCTTGTCAACTATTTCTTATTAGTACTAAGGCCGCATTCTTACATGCATGTTTCTTGTATGTGATGTATCCATGATTTTCACGGATAGAACAAGCACTCATTAAAGTCTATAGGCTGTTCACATGTCCATTTTTTTACGGACTGTGCGTATGTGGGAAAAACAATCACTGAGACATGTCGTTTTACTGGCATCAAATTTTTGTAAATATTTTGTTCTATTTTTCATAGGACAACACTGAAGATATGACACAGCTTTATATGGGCCCACAAATGTCATCGGATAGCTCAATCAGTTCTATTGGCCCCTAAGAGGTTGGGGAGACTCGCTTTCCCAGACATGTGGAAATATTACCTTGCCATGCACCTGAGATGTATTCCCTCATGGACTGCTCTAACCTTCTCGAGTAAGTGGATGGAGGTGGAACGTGTTTGCTTGTCCCTGATCCATCCTAGTGCTTTACTATGGTCTATATTCCAAATGCCATCAATATAATTTCTTTTGGGGCCTATGAAGTTCACCAGGCAGGAGGGGATGATGGCCGCAGAGACCTTTTTCTTAGTTTCGTCCAATTCCTCATTCGCGCCATTTCTTTTTACCCCCGTGCTACAGGACAGTATTAGCAAGCGGACAACTGACCCATGGGCCAGAGCTGGGATATTCCGGTATGCAGACATAATTGACCCTTTTTCAAACACGATTTTAGCCTTTTCTGTTTTGAGTGAAAGACACAGGATCCCAGCTACAGCCTATTCTACCTATGCACAGATAAGACATCTAGCTCTATCTTCCATAAAGTCTACAATGTTCTCAACTCCCACCCCATTTGAGTGCCTCTGCAGGCAGGGCACCCCGACGAGGGGACTGATATCAGGGATTTATGGTAAACTCCTACCTCACATGTGGAACTCCGGCATTCAGACATGGTAAAATGGGACACATTTCTGGGGAGGGATCTCCCAAACTCTATTTGGCAGATTATATAGGAAAAAGCATCAAAGCCGTCAGTGTGTATGGCTCATAAGGAAAATAAGTATAAGCTACTGATGCACTAGTACCACACCCTCAATATCTTACATAGACTTTTCCCTACATTATCAGATTCTTGCTGGAGGTGTACGTGAGGGGTGGGGACTCTGCCTCACATATTTTGAGAATGTGAGGTCCTGGCAAATTTTTGGAAGGGAGTGGGAGGCCTGATTTTTAGGGTCCTAAATCTCAGGATTCGTTTAGATCTGCTTACTTACGTTCCTCCTTACGTTCCTCCGAAAGGAATAGCTAAAGACGCAGTCAGGTTGATCCTACACATCTGTATATTGGCGAAACGTCTCATAGCCATGCACTGGAAAAAAAAAACATCCCACCCTCCCTTCAGGATCTGTAGACCAGGATTCGTGACACAAGAAGGATGGAATACCTCACCGCCTCCATTAATAATCGATTTGGACTCTTTCCAAATAATTTAGACACCATGGGACTTATATATAGTGGGCTGAAAGATAAAGTCCAGTGCTAATGGGCCCTTCTGGTGAAAAACATACTGTAAATATATTGTATGCACTTCCCTTTCCCCGCTTACCCTACCTCATGTTTTTTTCCTCCAGTGGTTTGTGTGGTATGTCTCCCATTGTAGGTATCTATATGTATAAATTCCTGATGTCCTTTGCATTTTGTTTTGTATTACCTTCCTTGTTGTTGTAAGGGGTAGTCGGACCCCTGGTAGTGAAGGAGCTGTTTTTCCCCCCCTGAAGATGCCACAGTAGTATGGTGGCAAATTGTAAATGTTAATGGTAAAATGTTACCTGTCATAAACTGTTTCCCCACTAGGTGCCAGTGTAGAGCAGTGGTTCCCCTGGTAACAGTGGCAGGGAAGGAAGGAGGGGCAGGGCAGCCTAGGTGGGGAAGGGAGGTCTCTGAAGGCTGAGCAGTGTGCAGAGGGCAGTGAGATGTGACTGGAGAGAGAAGTCTGAGGTGACGGGGCAGAGTGTGTGAGTAAAAAGTGGCAGGCAGCCAGAGTGAGTGCGCAGACAAAGAAGTGGAGGTACACGGGAACGCCCGTAGAAAGCAAGAGAAGTAGTTCCCCAGCAAAGAAGTGGAGAGGTGAGAACTTATCCGGAGCCGGTAGTCTGTGCTAGATCTGCCCTGCAGTAATTCAGGGTTCAGAGTACAGCTACTAGGGGGTTAACAAGTGTCCCCTGCAGGTGAAGGAGAGTGACCGTCAGCAAAAAGGGGAAACCGTCAGGAAGGAACGTAATCTGTAACGTTAAAGTGAAGTACTGAAGTAACTTGCTGCTGAGAAGTGTAACAGAAAATGGAAGCCTCGTTCAATAAAATGTTTCTTAGTTTACCAGCTGCCTGTCAGTGGCTCTTTTCTGTAACTGATGAAGGGTCTGGCGAGCCGAGGGAAAACGGCGTAACGGAGAACTCAGGTACCGGCACAAACGCGTCCCTGCCACCCACACTCTGCCCCACAAACAACACCCCTGTTTTAATAGTGACGGCCGGGCCGGGGGTCAGCCTGTCGCCCAAAGGGGCCACGACTACACCCCCTGAGGCGCCCCCTGCCCCCGTTACAAACTGGCGTAGTCGGCAGGATGCCCTGCAAGAGACCCCGACTGAAAACTGTGAGGAAGATCAAGTGGTGCCTGACGTGCTGAACAGGCCACAAGATGGCGGCAAGATGGCAGCCGTCCTCATGGACTCAGCGGAGGCGCGAAAATTTGGCGTCAAACGAAAAGTGCTGGGCTGGCCTGGGCAGAGGAAGAAGCCCAGAGTGCACTGCCCAAAGAGGGGAGGTACCAGCCCCAAGAAGACCCATGACGCCCATTGTGAGCTGCAGAGGTCCGGAGATGTGGGCGGCGCTGCAAGAAGCAGAAGGCGTCGCCAACACTGTGCGGACCTGGTGAGTGAAGCCGGGGGCGGAGGATGGGCCAAAATGAGGAAAGAAGCACTGGAGCCACAGCCATGTTATGAGCCGTACTGTAGGCTACCCCGCTTACCTGGGCAGTCCCTCTCCAACCATGTGAGGGCCTAGCGGGCCGAATGGCTGCATGCATATCACCCAGTGTGAAGAGGTGGTCATCCGGAAGAGAATGCTGTTTGTTGTTGAGAGCCGGTGCTGTTAGGAGCCGGCGAATGTTTCCAGTTACAGTAACGTTAAAAGTACTGAACCCGGGAGGAGCTTAATGCAGAACTGTGCGTGGACTCCTTCCGTGACTGTTAAGAAGGAATCTTGGTGTCTTGTTGTTTTCTGCCCACCCAAAGACCGGGAGCGCTTGGAAATAGCCTCCGGGCAGAAGGTCAGCTAAGACCGGGAGCGCCTGAGGAGGGCCTCCGGGCAGATGTGCGACTAAGACCGGGAGCTTCCCTGGAGGGACTCCGGGCATCAAACTTGTGTGCCAGTCTGTGTGTTTTCCTACATGTGTTGTTTTGCAGGTACGAACCTCGCCAGGAGGCTGAGGTTAAAGAGGGGAGGAATGTAAGGGGTAGTCGGACCCCTGGTAGTGAAGGAGCTGTTTTTCCCCCCCTGAAGATGCCACAGTAGTATGGTGGCAAATTGTAAATGTTAATGGTAAAATGTTACCTGTCATAAACTGTTTCCCCACTAGGTGCCAGTGTAGAGCAGTGGTTCCCCTGGTAACAGTGGCAGGGAAGGAAGGAGGGGCAGGGCAGCCTAGGTGGGGAAGGGAGGTCTCTGAAGGCTGAGCAGTGTGCAGAGGGCAGTGAGATGTGACTGGAGAGAGAAGTCTGAGGTGACGGGGCAGAGTGTGTGAGTAAAAAGTGGCAGGCAGCCAGAGTGAGTGCGCAGACAAAGAAGTGGAGGTACACGGGAACGCCCGTAGAAAGCAAGAGAAGTAGTTCCCCAGCAAAGAAGTGGAGAGGTGAGAACTTATCCGGAGCCGGTAGTCTGTGCTAGATCTGCCCTATAGATCCGGGTTCAGTGTGCAGCTACTAGAGGGTTAACACATGTCCCCTGCAGGCGAGGGAAAGTTACCGGGGAAAGAGGAAACCGTCAGCAAGAAGTGTAACCTGTAAACCGATGTGACTTGATGCTGAAAGGTGTAAAGAGGAGTGGGAACTCATCCGGAACCGGTAGTGTGTGCTAGATCTGCCCTGCAGTAATTCAGGGTTCAGAGTACAGCTACTAGGGGGTTAACAAGTGTCCCCTGCAGGTGAAGGAGAGTGACCGTCAGCAAAAAGGGGAAACCGTCAGGAAGGAACGTAATCTGTAACGTTAAAGTGAAGTACTGAAGTAACTTGCTGCTGAGAAGTGTAACAGAAAATGGAAGCCTCGTTCAATAAAATGTTTCTTAGTTTACCAGCTGCCTGTCAGTGGCTCTTTTCTGTAACTGATGAAGGGGCTGGCGAGCCGAGGGAAAACGGCGTAACGGAGAACTCAGGTACCGGCACAAACGCGTCCCTGCCACCCACACTCTGCCCCACAAACAACACCCCTGTTTTAATAGTGACGGCCGGGCCGGGGGTCAGCCTGTCGCCCAAAGGGGCCACGACTACACCCCCTGAGGCGCCCCCTGCCCCCGTTACATTGTGAACAAATAAATACTTCCTTATAAATAAATAAAGTTAAAAAAAAAAAAAAGATGGCCTAGGCTATAAGAAGATTGCCAACACCCTGAAACTAAGCTTCAGCACGATGGCAAAGACCACACAATTTTTTAATAGGACAGGTTCCACTCATGGTAGTCCATGGAAGTTGATTGCACATGCTCAAAATAATATTCAGAGGTTATCATTTAAATATAGATATATGAGTGCTGCCGACATTGCTACAGAGGTTAAATCGGTGGGGGGAGGGGTCAGCCTGTCAGTGCTCAGACCATATGCGACACACTGTATCAAATTGGTCTGCATGGCTGTCAACACAGAAAGAATGGTCTCCCGTTGAAGCACATGCGAAACACGTGTCGGGACCGGGTCCACATGTGAGGCTGACAGACTCTCTTTTTGGGTGCTATACATACCACAGGTAGGTCCTTCAGGTGCCAATTTCCCCACCACTGTATGTTTTTTTTTTCTCTGAGATTATACTATGTATTTTCTGGTGGTGTTACATACTGGTGTACTTTATCCTATTGGTTACTGTTTAATGTATAGACATTCCATCACTCCACTAGCCCAGGGGATATACTATTGATATCTTTTGGTTACTTATATGCTCCCCTGGGATATAGTAATACCACTTTCTTCCCAGTTTTAGCTAAGGGGTAGTCTGTCTCTCTCCCTGGGACCTTTTTCTCTCTCTGTCTCATCTAATTGGATTTTAACTATGTATGTCTAACTACTAACTGTCATCACATGTGATTTTGATATTTGCACTTTTTGTAATAATAAAAACTGTATACTTTTTCACAACTGCGGTACAGTAGTTTTACTTCAAAAACATGATAAATACCCTTTATTGTCCACAAGTTTCTGCAACACAGAAAGAAGGCTCTTTTAAAGATGATGCACAAGAAAGCCCGCAAACAGTTTGTTGAAGACAAGCATATCAAGGAAATGGATTACTGCAACCATGTCCTGAGGTCTGATGAGACAAAGATAAACCTCTTTGGTTTAGATGGTGTGAAGCTTGTGTGGTGGCAACCTAGTGAGTGGTACAAAGACAAGTGTGTCTCCCTACAGTCAAAAGAAAAAAGTTTTGGTACCATGTTAGCCAGTTGAAAAATGATTGATTGCTCTCAGTGAGAGAAACAAAATTATAATTTTATAGTTGTGATACCTTTTAATGGCTAACTAAATCTCAAAAGCTTGCTTTGTAACACCATTTTATTTTAGTTAGCCATTAAAAGGTATCACAACTACAAAATTTAATTTTGTTTCTCTCACTGAGAACAATCACTCATCATCCCTACAGTCAAGTACAGTGGTGGGAGTGTTCTAGTTTGTGGCTGCATGAGTGCTGCTGGCTGTGGGGAGCTACAGTTCATTGAGGGAATCATGAATGCCAACGTGTACTGTCACATACTGAAGCACAGTATGATCCCCTCCCTTCGGAATCTGCGCCCCAGGACATTATTCTACCATGATAACGACCCCAAACACACCTCCAAGATTACCACTGCCTTGCTAAAAAAACTGAGTGAAAGGTGCTGGATTGGCCAAGCATGTCTCCAGATCTAAACCCGATTGAGAATCTTTGGAGCTTCCTCAAATGGAAGGAGGTGGAGAAGCACAAGGTCTATAACATCCACCAGCTCTATGATGTTGTCATGGAGGTGTGGAAGGGGATTCTAGTGACTCTTGTGAACCCAATGCCAAAGAGAGTTAAAACAGTGCCTGAAAATAATGGTGGCCACACAAAATACTGACATTTGAGCACAATTTGTCCATTTTTCACTTAGGGGTCTACTCACTTTTGTTGCCAGTGGTTTATTTAGAGGGTACATCACATTTACACTTGTACAAGGTGTACACTGACCACTTTTCATTGTATTAATGTGTCATGTCTTCAGTGTTGTCCAATGACAAGATATAATAAAATATTATAGAAAAGTGACGAGTGTACTTACTTTTGTAATATACAGTACAGTGGAACCTCGCTTAACGAGTAACCCACTTAACGAGAATTTCGCTTGACAAGCAAAGCTTTCTGTAAATTTGTAACCCGGTTTACGAGAAAGCTTTGCTGTACGAGCAAAATCCTCACCGCACACACACCGCGCTCTGACCCGCACTTGCAGTCCACATAAAACACACACAAGCACGCACAAACACACACAAACACACACGCACGCACGCACATACAGTACTATGCTCACCTTACCTTCCGTTCCACTGCCGGCCTCATGGTTCTTTTAGTCCGCCGACTCATTGCGACGTCCTCGCGGCGAACTACAAGACCCAGTAGGCCGGCGATGGAACGGAAGGTAAGGTGAGCATAATATGTGTACCTTCAGTTCCATCGCAGGCCTCCTGGGTCCTGTAGTTCGCCGCTCCACTCCAGGCTGTGCATAGGCAACCATAGCGACGAAACAGGAAGATCCCCTGTCACCGCTACTCAAAGGCAGAACACTGGCCAATCGGACGCAAGCGGCTCCTGCCTTTGACATCAGCGCGCTGGGAGCGGAAGTTCCTCCCTCGTCGTTATGATAACCCAATACACAGCCCGTGCCGGAGAATAGCAAGTCCCAGGAGACCGGCGATGGAACGGAAGGTAAGGTGAGCATAATATGTGCATGTGCGTCCGTGCTTGTGTGTGTTTGTGTGAGTTTGTGTGTGTTTGTGTGAGTTTGTACGTGTTTGTGCGTGTGTGGAATGACACAATAGGGGACCTGAATGGGACATTTAACAAGTTGTAGAATGAATTGTCTGCATTGCAATGATTTTTTATGGGAAATCTTGCTTTGCTGAAAGAGTAACTTGGTTAACAAGCACACTCCCAGAACGGATTGTTCTCGTTAACCAAGGTTCCACTGTATATCATTTATGTTTTAAGTTGTTTTACACAAAAAATAATGTCCTGAGGACAAACAATATAGCTATGACACTATTGAGAGAGCCAACTTCTGACAAGATGCTATCTACTTGACTGGCTTAGTAGTCAGGATACCAGCGGCCAATATAAATATAAATGTAGGAATTATATATGAACTTACGCTGTGGCTTCATAGCAGAGGTTTAAGGCCAGTATGTCACCAACATTACTGCCAAGTGTCCGGGCAATACCTTTTATCTCCCCAGCATATGGTTCACGAATGAGGAAAGCCAGTTCTACCTCTGCCAGTGGACGAATGATCGCATGTACCCATTTAGGTAATGTTATACTGCAACATATAAATAACCATGTTATCATGCATAACTAAACAATTCAATAGGTTTACAAGACAGAAAAGCAAATAATATATATGGTTATGAATGTAAGGATGGCCAAAATGTGTAGAATATCACAACACGGCACATGACAGCCATAACGGCAATAAAGTTCAATACAACTCGATGGAAGGATTTGTCAAAGTCCTTACACTAGTTTTATAACCAACAACTTTGTTGCTAGAAGCCATGGCCAAATATTTGATATTTGTGCTTTATAGTTCCACCAAGTGAACTGCCATTCTTTTAGAAAACTGATTATATAAATACATACACAGTAATGGCCAGAAGTGTTGACACCCTTGAAATTGTTCCAGAAAATGAAGCATTAAGGGGGCTTTACACGCAACGACATCGCTAACGAGATGTCGTTGGGGGTCACGGAATTTGTGACGCATATCCGGCCTCGTTAGCGACGTCGCTGCGTGTGACACATAGGATCGACCACTAACGATGTAAAATACTCACCAAATCGTTGATTGCTGACACATCGTCCATTTCCCAAATGTCGTTGCTCGTGCAGGACGCAGGTTGTTGGTCGTTCCTGAGGCAGCACACATCGCTACGTATGACACCCCAGGAACGACGAACAACACCGTACCTACGTCCTCCGGCAACGAGGTGGGCGTGACTTTCATGCGGCTGCTCTGCGCCCCTCCGCTTCTATTGGACACCTGCCATGTGACGTTGCTGTGACGCCACACAAATCGCCCCGTTAGAAAAGAGGCTATTCGCCGGCCACAGCAACGTCGCTAGGAAGGTACGTCATCGCTAGCCTTTACTCACAGAAAATGATTGCAGTTACACATGGTTTTTTTCCTTTGCGTGTATCGGAAGAACACAGAAAAAAAAAAAGGCAAACTGGAAATAGTTGTGCACAAAACTACAAAAATGGGCAGGACAAAATTGCTGGTATCCTTAACTTATTATTTGGTTACACACCCTTTGGAATAATAACTACAATCAATTGCTCTCTATATTCATCAACAATCTTCTTACACTTCTCAACACGAATTTTGGACTATTCTTTTGCAAACTGCTCCAGGTTTCTCATATTTGAAGACAGCAATTTTAAGATCTTTCAACAGGTGTTCAATGGGATTAAGATCTGGACTCATTGCTGGCCACTTCAGAACTCTCCAGCACTTTATTTTCCATTCATTTTCTGTGTGTTTCTTGAAGTATGTTTGGGGTCATTGTCTTGCTGGAAGACCAATGACTTAGGATGCAAACCCATCTTTCTGACACTGGGCACTACATTGCGACCCAAAATCCTTCAGTAATTTTCAGAATTCAAGATGCCCTTGGTTTGAGAGCGTTTTGCAAGACAAGCAAAGCTTTTTACAAATTTGTATATTGGTTTATTAAGAGCAATGCTTTGCAATAAGAGCAAATACTCACTGTGCACACTTCTGGTTCTGTCCTTTGAGCTGCTCTAGAGGTAACTTTCTGTACATATGTACTGTATACAATATACCATAGTATAGTATATACTATATAGTATGTCCCTCAATTTGCATTTGTGGATACAGTTCTGTACTTTCTTTCGGCTATCCAGAACAGCACAGTGCTTGTATTGTAATCTAATTGCCTGTGCAGTATTCCTACCCCACATTTGGCTTAGTTCTACCCTTATATTGTGGAGAATAGATTGCGGTGGGGGGGTTGTGTATTGTACTAGAATAAAGATTGTCATATTTATACATCATTTTTTCTCTCTATAGTGTACCTCCCACACACCAACAATTATATTGTGAGCTAATGTGCAGTGCAGTTTAATTTGTTTCACGTTTTTCCTGTACAGTATTTTGTACAAGTGTACTGTAATAATTCTATATGAATACAGTACATTAATTTGGATCAGTGTACTGTAATAATTTTATATGAATACAGTACATTATTTTGTATTACTGTACGTTTGTATAAATACAGTAAATATTTTTGGGTTGTGGAACAAATTGTGTTTCAATTATTTCCCATGGGAAAATTTGCTTTGATATAAGAGTAACTTGGTTTAAGAGCACACTCCCGGAACGAATTATGCTCGTAATCCAAGGCTCCACTGTATACAGTCAAGGCACTCAGTGCCAGAGGCAGAAAACAACCCAAAAACAGCTATGAACCTCCATCATATTTGACTGTAGGTACTGTATTCTTTTCTTTGTAGGCCTCATTCCATTTTTGGTAAACAGAAGAATGATGTGCTATACCAAAAAGCTCTATCTTGTTCTCATCTGTCCATAAGATGCTTTCCCAAAAGGAGTTTGGCTTACGTACATTTTTGCAAAATGCAGTCTAGCTTTTTATGTCTCTGTGTCAGCACTGGGGTCCTCCTAGGTCTCCTGCCATAGAGTTTCACTTCATTCAAATGTCGAAGCATTGTTTGTGCTGACACGGATGCACCCTGAGCCCGTAGGACAGCTTGAAATTCTTTGGAGCTTGATTACTACTTATCTAATATCAGGACTATCCAGAGTCACAACCTTTCATCAACTTTTCTCTGTCATCTATGTCCAGGGAAATTAGCTACAGTGCCATATGGGTTGTAAACTTCTTGATTAAGTTGAGCACCGTGGTCAAAGGAACACCAAGATCTCTGGAGATGGACTTTTTTAACAATTTTGGTTCTGAAGTCCTCAGACAGTTCTTTTCTACTCTTTCTGTTCTGCATGCTTACCATGGCACACACAGTGCAAAAATTGAGTCAACTTCTCCCCTTTTTATCTGGTTTTAGATGTGATTTTTCATATTGCTCACAACTTTTACTTGCCACGGGTGAGTTTGAACATGCTTGAAGCAAAGTTGGTTACCCACAATTTTGGAAAGGTGTCAACCTCCTTCCGAAAAAGCAACGCTGCGAAACAGCTGTCAGGAGGCTGTTTTCCCTGCCCCCAGTACCAACCAACAGGTATTCTTATTTTCATTATTCCACCATGGGAAAGGCACTGTCTGACTGCGTGCTGCTCCGGGTTGCTGCACAGTGATCTTACCTATACATTGATCTTCACTGTTTGCTCTGCGGCTCCCTGTAGCTGCGCGCTGTCAGCACATATGCCATATTGTGGCTGATCAGTCCTGACGGGCACTAGAATCAATTGCACTACCTTGCATATTGATGTTGCATATACACAGGTGCATGGTTCTGCAGTCCTCCCAGTATCACATTGCCGCACTCTTACTATAGGAGCCCTTGTTCCCTTCATACTGCGTCGATAGCGCGGTGCACCAGGCTTGGATTTATTAATATACATATATTGTTGTTGACACAACCCCATTTAGGCTATCCTCGCCTGTGGTTCCGTGCGGCGACCCAGTTGACTTCCCTAGGACTGCGGCGTGTCCCTGGGGGGAAACATTAACATAGGTACATGCACCCTGCAGATTATTTTTGATTTCCATCATACTGCCCGGTCTGCTCTCCTTGTCACAATTCACCACATGACAATTTTGTGAGTGGTGGCACTATAATAATCTTTAACCATAATTTGGTTGGTCCTGGTCGGCAGGTTGCCCCACCATTTCCTCCCTTCCTCTTCTCTCCTTACTCCTACTTTTATGTCTCACTGCTGGGTCGACTTCTTCCACCCATGCAATAAAATCCTTATGTCAATTTGTATGTATTTTAATGAATAAAATGATATTTTTTGCATATGTTTGTTGCCTCATTCTCCAATTCCTCCGGTTTTGCAGTGCCATATGGGTTGTAAACTTCTTGATTAAGTTGAGCACCGTGGTCAAAGGAACACCAAGATCTCTGGAGATGGACTTTTTTAACAATTTTGGTTCTGAAGTCCTCAGACAGTTCTTTTCTACTCTTTCTGTTCTGCATGCTTACCATGGCGCACACAGTGCAAAAATTGAGTCAACTTCTCCCCTTTTTATCTGGTTTTAGGTGTGATTTTTCATATTGCTCACAACTTTTACTTGCCACGGGTGAGTTTGAACATGCTTGAAGCAAAGTTGGTTACCCACAATTTTGGAAAGGTGTCAACAATTTTTGGGGTTTTATTTGAAATTATGTTCAATTTGCCTTTTTTCTATTTTTTGTGTTGTTCCAATATACACAAAGGAAATAAACTTGTATAACAAAACATGTACAATTGCAATCATTTTCTGGGAGAAATACTTCATTTTTCTGGAACAATTTCAAGGGTGCCAACACTTTCAGCCATGAATAACGAACTATAGATATATACTAGATGTAGTACCCGGGCGTTACCTGGGATAGTAACTGTCTTTCTCCCAGTCTCTGTCTGTCTGTCTGTCTCTCTCCCAGTCTCTTTCTGTCTCTCTCCCAGTGTCTGTCTGTCTCTGTGTGTGCCTCTGTCTCTCTCTGTCTCTATGTGTGTCTCTGTCTCTCTATCTCGCTGTCTGTCTCTTTGTCTGTCTCTCTCTATCTCTGTGTCTGTCTCGCTCTGTCAGTCTCTTTCCCCATCTGTCTCTCTGTGTCTCTTGCCCCGTCTGTTTCTGTCTGTCTCTTCCCCTGTCTGTCTCTTCCCCTGTCTGTCTCTTCCCCTGTCTGTCTCTTCCCCTGTCTGTCTCTTCCCCTGTCTGTCTCTTCCCCTGTCTGTCTCTTCCCCTGTCTGTCTCTTCCCCTGTCTGTCTCTTCCCCTGTCTGTCTCTGTATTTCTTTGTCTGTCTCTCTGTCTTTTTCCCTGTCTTTCTGCCTTGTTCCCCTGTCTGTCTCTATCTGTTTGTCTCTGTCTATTTCCCTATCTGCCTCTGTCTCTTTCTGTTTCTCTGTCTGTCTTTTTTGCTGTCTATCTCTGTCTGTCTCTTTTCCTGTCTGCCTCTGTCTTCTGTCGCTGTCTCTTTCCCCATATGTCTGTCTGTCTGGCTTTTTTCTTCCTATCTGTCTGTTTGTCTCTGTCTCTTTCCCTGTCTGTCTGTGCCCATCTGTCTCTCAGTCTGTGTCTGTCTCCCCACTGACATCATATTACCTCACACATAAGCTTCTTATACTATGAATGTCTTTTGTTCCATAGCAACCAATCACAGCTGCTATTAAGAACTTGCAGCTACCAGCTTCATTCAGTTTAATGGAGGCAGGTTTTTTGGAGAGTAACTGTAATACACAGGGTTAAATTTTCCTGTCAAAACAGTCTATGACGTTCCCTGAGTCACATGGGGCGTCTGTGCAAAATTTTGATTGTAAATGCGACGGTGCTGATTCCTTTAGCAGACATACACACACACATACATACACTCAGCTTTATATATTAGATATATGCTAAAAATTAAAAATGTTTATTGCTTATTTTTATCAATTAACCAAATGCAAAGTGAATGAACAAGAGAGAAATCTAAAGAAAATCACCATTTGGTGTGACTCACCTTTGCCTTTAAACCAGCATCAAAATATTACCGTATTTTTTGGATTATAAGATGCACTTTTCCACCCAAACATTTGGGAGGAAAGTGAAGGGTGCGTTTTAAAATCCAAATATAGCTTACTGGGAGGTGGAGAATTGGCAGGGGCTGTCTCTGTGGCTCTCTGTGCGGGAGGCCGGGTGCCTGTCGGTGCGCTTGTTCAGAATGCCTGCTGGCTGCCACCCTGTGCGGGCGGCCAGCTGGATGTGCAGACTGCGGTGGCTGTGCTAGCAGCGGTGGCTGTGCGGCAGGTGTACCAGATGGTCTGTCCGCGGTCCCGGCTTCAAATGATGGCACCCGGAGTCAGATCTTGGATGAGAGCTCCATCTGCGTACGCAACGCTCTGGGAGTGAAGCCCGGACCGCCGACAGAGCATCTGGGACACTCACCGCACCGGCCTTCCCCACCACACAACCACCGCAGCTTCTGCTGCCAGCACTGACCCGCCGCTGCTGCCAGCACTGACAAGCCGCCACTTTCAGCACAGCCACTGACTCCTGTGACCCCGCTCCACCACTGCTGCTGCCCCCCTCCGGTAAGACAACATCGGAGTATAAGACGGACCCCATTTTTTTTTTACTTTTTTATCTCTAAATTTGGGGTGCATAATAAAATCCGCTGCGTCTTATAAAGCGAAAAATAGGTAATTCTTCTAGGAATGCTTGACAACAATTTTTGAAGGAACTTAGCAGAGAGATTGTTCCAAACCACTTGGAGAACTAACAACAGACCTTCTGTGGATAATTCAGGAAAAAAAAGGGAGGGGTGGAATGGAGAGAGATACCAGCACTCTTGGTAGTAGAAAACCAAAATTAGGTTAAAGCATCAAGTTTATTGTATAGTTTAAAATAAAAAAAAAACCATGCAATAGACACAGTCTACGCATTTTGAGCATGCAGGCTCTTTTTCCAGAACGCTTCATGTTATGCTAGTGAGTCAGACTGGACCTTCCGTGCACCACCTGCAGCAAGACATATTGGGAGTGGTGAGCTGATATATACAGACCAAAAGTTTGGACACACCTTCTCATTCAAAGAGTTTTCTTTATTTTCATGACTCTGAAAATTGTAGATTCACATTGAAGGCATCAAAACTATGAATTAACATATGTGGAATGAAATACTTAACAAAAAAGTGTGAAACAACTGAAAATATGTCTTATATTCTAGGTTCTTCAAAGTAGCCACCTTTTGCTTTGATTACTGCTTTGCACACTCTTAGCATTCTCTTGATGAGCTTCAAGAGGTAGTCACCGGAAATGGTCTTCCAATAGTCTTGAAGGAGTTCCCAGAGATGCTTAGCACTTGTTGGCCCTTTTGCCTTCACTCTGTGGTCCAGCTCACCCCAAACCATCTCGATTGGGTTCAGGTCTGGTGACTTTGGAGGCCAGGTCATCTGGCGTAGCACCCCATCACTCTCCTTCTTAGTCAAATAGCACTTACACAGCCTGGTGTTCCATGATGGTCCAACTAAACACAAACCGGAAGGAATAGCATGCCACTGCAAGATGCTGTGGTAGCCATGCTGGTTTAGTATGCCTTCAATTTTGAATAAATCCCAAACAGTGTCACCAGCAAAGCACCCCCACACCATCACACCTCCTCCTCCATGCTTCACGGTGGGAACCAGGCATGTAGAGTACATCAGTTTACCTTTTCTGCCTCGCACAAAGACACGGTGGTTGGATCCAAAGATCTCAAATTTTTTGGCTAAATACCAGGCTAAGCACCCTTTAGTGCCACGTGAAAGGCACTAAAGGGTGCAAGATTACAAAATGCTGGGGAGTAGGACTTTATATATGTCTTTCTCATTTATTATCTACCGTATCTATCCCTCTATTCATTCATTACTCTATCTATCCCTCTATCTATCTATCCCTCTGTCTATCTATATTTATTTATCTAGCTGCTTCCGTGTTTTGTGGTCCGCAAAAAAACGGAAGGCACACGGATGCCACACGGCCCGTATACGGAACGGATGTCACACGGATGCCACACAGAAGCATCCGTGAAAAAAACTAACCATTTTTTTGTGGACTGCAAAAACGTAACAGTCATGTGAATGTAGCCTTAGGGTACACCACTGTGATTGTAAACATAGGAACTTTGGTCAGGAGCCCACTCAGATCTGCTTTGCCCCGAACCCCTCTGTTCCTGTACTCTAACTATGCCTTTGATTTGTGCCAGCTTACATCCAAAGAATATCTGTGGTCAGATCTCCAAGATGTTTGGAAGAATCTCCCTGGCAATCTTTCTTAAATGGTGTGCAAGTGTACCTAAAAGAACTGATATGGTTTTGAAGGAAAAAAATGCTATCACAGTAAATATTCATTTGATTCAGATTTCTCTCCTATTTATTCACTTTATATTTTGTAAATAGATACATATAAACTAGCAAAACTATTTTTGAAAGCATTCTTACTGTGCAGCATTTTTTTCTACATCCACTAAAACCTTTTGCACATTGTATATTGATGATGAGCGAGCACTACCATGCTCAGGTCTCATAACGAGCAAGTTGGCTGCTTGGATGGGCACAGCCCGAGTACCCGAGTATACGGTAATGGAAGTCAATGGGAAATCTTGAAGAAAAATGCTTGTGTTCCCCATTAACTTCCATTATACTAGGGCATATAGGTAGGTAGATTTTACTATATATATATATATATATATATATATATATATATATATATATATATATATATATATATATATATATATATATATATATATATATATATATATATTTTATACACAGAACAGGGCAGCGAGAACCTGCCAGGTGCAATATGCACCCAGAACCATGAGCAGTTCTGGGTGCCTATTAGTAATCCCTGCCTAACTGTCCCTGTGTACACTAGCATACATAAAGGGATCTTTAGAAAAGGTATTTCTAAAGCTCCTTTATCGCATGCTAATAAGCCGCCCTCTTAGCATGTTAGCACGCCCACAGGGGTGCACTAACATGCTATTCAATGCAGCGTCATCACCAGCAGTGCTGTGCATATCTGTGTTCGCTGTGACCGCGCTCCTGCACCACCCGGCACTTCCAGTCATGCGCAGTAGACCTCTCTGAAGCCGGGACGCGTACATACTGCGCATGACTGGAAGTGCCCAGCATTCAGAAGCACGGTCACAACAAACACAGATATGTGCAGCACTGCTGGTGACGCTGCATTGAATAGCATGTTAGTACGCACCTATGGGTGTGCTACCATGCTAAAAAGGCAGCTAGTCAGAAGAAATAACACCCTCGGGACTAGTCCTCTTGCTCATTAGCATAAGATAAAAGATCTTTATAAATACTTTTTCTAAAGATCTTTATCTATGCTAGTGTATACAGGGACGGTTAGGCAGGGATTAGCAATAGGCACCCAGAACTGCTGTGGTCCTGGCTGCATATTACACCTGACAGGTTCCAGTTCAGCAGATCTGGGGAATGATTCATGCTTTGGAAGCCTGGGTGCCAATCATTACAGCTGCTTCCATGGCCCCTCAGGGGCTGTCACCCAGCTTACCCAGGCTGCAGGTGTGCAATATGTTGGTGGATACTGGGCAGGTCATCCTCTGGTGCTGCACACATACAATACACTAATGGTTACTCACTCCAGCACATAGTGCATAGCTTCCTTCACTTCTGTGTAGTTGTAATGTCTCAGCACAGGTTGCCAGCGCTGCTCCGGCGGCAGGTCCAGGCTTAAGTTATAACGAGGAGGGTCATAGTCTTTGGCATGTGACAAGCAGGGTGCCAGGAATACCAAAAAGCGCAGCCAAGACATGGCCGAGCACTGAGCTGTCAGGACTGAGCCTCAGAGCGCAGCGTACACTTCTAGGAAGAGATTAGAAGGCGGGAAATGACCCCCAGGGGCGGAGCCCACAGCCGTGTGTGAGGAGACGGCACAACACCCGGGCTCTGACTGACTTGTGCGGCGGGCGGCCTGCTGAGGGCTACTGCATACTCGTCAGTCATTGTCCTGTATTACTATGCATGTGACTAGCTTGCTGCTATGACTCAAGGGAGTTTGAGGAGATTTTGCAATAGCTGTGAGTCAGTTATAACTGCTATGGCTGTTAAAATATATCTCTCAGAGGACTCAGTTCTTTAAACAATTGTTTAGTTATGGCTGACAACGTTACAGAGAAAACAGAAAGCTATTCATGGCTGCTATAATACTACACCTCAGTATAGTTACTATGGCTGGCTGTATCAGAGGGAACTGAAAATGGCTGCAATGTGCTGGGTCCTTTAGACAGTTGTGAAAGACTAAAAGGTGGCCCGATTCTAACGCATCGGGTATTCTAGAATTTATTGTGTAGTTAATATATATATATATATATATATGAGATGTTGTGTGTAGTTGCCAAGTGTTTGTGTAGGGCGCTGTAAGGCTTTGTGCGCACTAGAAATGTGAAGTTTCTCAAGAAAATTTCTTGAAAAACTTCTGGGAGTGGAAGATTTCCGGACCTCCGGAAAAAATCCGCACCAAATTCGCGGTAAATCCGCATGCGGATTAGCCGCGATTTTCCCGCAGGTTGTTCCCTGCGGATTTTGCAGGCTGTACTGCAGAAATCCGCAAGTACCTGCGGAAAAGAATTGACATGCTCATTTTCTCAAGATCTCAAGAAATTTTCTCAAGAAAATCTTCTCAAGGAAATTTCTTGAGAAAAATCCACAGCGTGCGCACAGCTATTTTTTTTTCTCATAGGATTTGCTGGGAAATGTCTGCACAAAGATTGCAGACATTTCTCAAGAAATTTCCGCAGCAAATCTGCGGGTAAATCCGCGGGTAAAACGGCCTAGTGCGCACATAGCCTAAATGTTCTGGGTGTTGTCTGGGTGTGGGGGAGTGTGAGAGCAGTGTTTGTGTGTTGCGTTGTTGTGTGTGTTGCGTTGTTTGTGGAGCTCAGTGTGTCTGCAGCGTTGTGTGTGTGTGTGGTGATGTGTGTCTGCAGCGTTGTGTGTGTGTGGTGCTGTGTGTTGAGCGGTTTGTGTGGGTGTGTTTCCTGGGGGGGAGGAGTCTAATATGAGGAGTAGTCCTGGGGGGAGGTGTCTAATAGGTGGAGTAGTCCTGGGGGGATAGGAGTCTAATAGAAGTAGTAGTCCTGGGGGGAGAAGTCTAATAGGTGGAGTAGTCCTAGGGGGAGGTGTCTAATAGGTGGAGTAGTCCCGGGGGGAGGGTTCTAATAGGTGGAGTAGTCCTGGGGGGAGGTGTCTAATAGGTGGAGTAGTCCTGGGGGGGAGGTGTATAGGTGCCCAATGTGTGTGGGGGGCGTGGCCGAGAGGGCAAAATGGGGGGCGTGGCTGAGCGGGCAAAGTGTGGGGGGGGCGTGGCCGAGCGGGCAAAGTGTGTGGGGAGTGCCCGAGCGGGCACAGTGTGGGGGGGCCGTTCTCCGGGATACACACGCGCCGGCATTGAGGTCCTGCGCAGGTGCACTTTGATCTGCCCTGAGCAGGACCTCAGTGCCGGCGCGTGTGTATGACGTGCCACCACGGCTTGAGAATAAGGAAGACCAAGATGGCCGAAAGGGGAGGCACCGGTCCCGGAGAATGGCACCACCCATCCGACCATTGTGCATCGCAGAGCGACCTTCTAAGTGAGTATTATGAAGTGTTTTTTATGTTATACACAGCGACCTGGGCTCTTATATACAGCATGTTAGAATGCTGAATATTAGGGCCCAGTGGTGGTGGCCGTAGCGTATAGGGCAAAAAACTGGTGACAGGCTCCCTTTAAGAGACATTTACTATGGCTGGCTGTGTTGTAGAAGCACTAAAGATACGTTTCCAAAATCAGGAAGGCACTGTGTTCTAGATGCAGTGTCATTTCTCTTGCGGGGACGCTAGTATTGTCCATGGGAGAGCGCAGCGTCCATGGCCACAATCAGCGTTCTGCACTCAGAGGATTTTGTGTCTCCACAAGCATAAATTGGCATGCTGCGGCTCAGGAAACCGCGCTGTGAGAAGCTGCGGGGCTGGCAGGGAGCAGGACACAGACTGCACGGGCACCCGACGGAGGTCACACGGAAGTGCTTCCATGCGGCTTCCGGGGATTTTGCGGGCCCATTGACTTGTATTGAGTCACGGTCCGTTATCATGGAACAGAATAGGACATGTTCCATAATAACGGAGCGGACATACGGCATCCGATGTGTTTTTTGTAGGATCGGATGCACGTGGAAGTGCTTCTATGTGCCATCCAATCCTACAAAAAAGACATTGAAAAAATAGTCCTAATGATTACATTACAGTGAATGGAGTGAATAATGCAGTTAGCTGCAGAAAAGAAGTGACATGCTCATTCTTTTTCTTAAGAAAATATACTGAAAGAATGTTCTTAAGAAAAAAACGCAGTGTGCGCACAGCTAATTATTTTTCCATAGGTTTTGCTGGGGAATGTCTGCAGAAAAGTTACAAGAATTTCTCAAGAAATTTCTGCAGCAAAAACGCACCAAAAACGCGGGTAAAAAATGCAGTGTGTGAACATAGCCTTAATATTATTTTTACAGTACTCTAGTAAGCTGTATGTTTTTCCCAAGCTCCTCTGCATAGTACCAAAAAAGAGCTTTTATTATACCTGGTCCAGACCGATTGGCATCTATGGTCTTGATCTGGCGCCTTTTCTTTTTCTACAATCACCATTGCCTTTGGGTTGAGCAAAGTATGGTAGTCAGGGTCGGTCTGGCCCGCTTGCGTAGCGGAGAATCCCCCGGTAGGCCCCAGGCCCTCAGTGGGCCCCCATGCCTTATATAGTGCAGGGCGGCTGTACAGAGCCGCAGGGCCGCCTGTTTCTCAGGGCCGGCATTTATTGATGGGCAGCTCATCCAGGGCCCCCACGCTCTTAGGTGCCTCCAGTCTTTCAGTCATAAACTTCAGTGATCGTACAAGTTCTGTACGATCACTGAAGTTTCCGCAGTTGCAGGACCTTTAGTGACATCACATGTGTGTCATGTGACTCACCAAAGGTCCTAGCGGTGCACTGCGGGAGTCCCCAGACCTGCACCGATGAGGTGTGCAGGACCTGGAGACCGCGCCTCTAGTCAAATTGTATGTGCGTCTTTCAGGCGCGCATACATTTGTACAGTGCGGCCGGTGACAGGAGGCAGAGCAGCGCTGCTCAGCCCCGCACCGTGACATACCCAGGGCCGGGACTGGAGAGGAGGAGGACACCACAGGACTGAGGCAGAGGAGCGTGCCTTAGTCCTGTACCGACATCCATCATCACCTGGGCGCAGCTGCAAGGATGAAGAGGAGGACGCGCAGGCACAGATAAGCTCTCCAGAGGAGCTGAAGATGTACAATAATTTTACATGACGGGCTGTGATGGGGGAGGAGCGGTGTTATTTTACAAGGGGCATTAAGAAGCGGTGGGAGACTTTATGGAGCATATTATGGGTCAGTGGGAACATTATAGAGCAGTGGTTGACATTATAGGGCAGTGGAAGACATTATAGGTCAGTGGGGGACATTATAAGGCAGTGGGGGACATTATAAGGCAGTGGGGGACATTATAAGGCAGTGGGAGACATTATAAGGCAGTGGGAGACATTATAAGGCAGTGGGAGACATTATAAGGCAGTGGGAGACATTATAAGGCAGTGGGAGACATTATAAGGCAGTGGGGGACATTATAAGGCAGTGGGGGACATTATAAGGCAGTGGGGGACATTATAAGGCAGTGGGGGACATTACAAGGCAGTGGGGGACATTACAAGGCAGTGGGGGACATTACAAGGCAGTGGGGGACATTACAAGGCAGTGGGGGACATTACAAGGCAGTGGGGGACATTACAAGGCAGTGAGGGACATTACAAGGCAGTGGGGGACATTACAAGGCAGTGGGGGACATTACAAGGCAGTGGGAGACATTACAAGGCAGTGGGAGACATTACAAGGCAGTGGGAGACATTATAAGGCAGTGGGAGACATTATAAGGCAGTGGGGGACATTATAAGGCAGTGGGGGACATTATAAGGCAGTGGGGGACATTATAAGGCAGTGGGGGACATTATAAGGCAGTGGGGGACATTATAAGGCAGTGGGGGACATTATAAGGCAGTGGGGGACATTACAAGGCAGTGGGGGACATTACAAGGCAGTGGGGGACATTACAAGGCAGTGGGGGACATTACAAGGCAGTGGGGGACATTACAAGGCAGTGGGGGACATTACAAGGCAGTGGGGGACA
Source organism: Anomaloglossus baeobatrachus (assembly GCF_048569485.1). Taxonomy (NCBI): domain Eukaryota; kingdom Metazoa; phylum Chordata; class Amphibia; order Anura; family Aromobatidae; genus Anomaloglossus; species Anomaloglossus baeobatrachus. The sequence continues at coordinate 322,992,456 of NC_134353.1, read as the reverse complement.
TTACAAGGCAGTGGGGGACATTACAAGGCAGTGGGGGACATTACAAGGCAGTGGGGGACATTACAAGGCAGTGGGGGACATTACAAGGCAGCGGGGGACATTATAAGGCAGCGGGGGACATTATAATGCAGCGGGGGACATTATAGGACAGTGAGGGATATTACAAGGCAGTGGGGGATATTACAAGGCAGTGGGGGACATTATAGGGCAGTGGAAGACATTATAGGGCAGTGGAAGACATTATAGGGCAGTGGAAGACATTATAGGGCAGTGGAAGACATTATAGGGCAGTGGAAGACATTATAGGGCAGTGGAAGACATTATAGGGCAGTGGAAGACATTATAGGGCAGTGGAAGACATTATAGGGCAGTGGAAGACATTATAGGGCAGTGGAAGACATTATAGGGCAGTGGAAGACATTATAGGGCAGTGGAAGACATTATAGGGCAGTGGAAGACATTATAGGGCAGTGGAAGACATTATAGGGCAGTGGAAGACATTATAGGGCAGTGGAAGACATTATAGGGCAGTGGAAGACATTATAGGGCAGTGGAAGACATTATAGGGCAGTGGAAGACATTATAGGGCAGTGGAAGACATTATAGGGCAGTGGAAGACATTATAGGGCAGTGGAAGACATTATAGGGCAGTGGAAGACATTATAGGGCAGTGGAAGACATTATAGGGCAGTGGAAGACATTATAGGGCAGTGGAAGACATTATAGGGCAGTGGAAGACATTATAGGGCAGTGGAAGACATTATAGGGCAGTGGAAGACATTATAGGGCAGTGGAAGACATTATAGGGCAGTGGAAGACATTATAGGGCAGTGGAAGACATTATAGGGCAGTGGAAGACATTATAGGGCAGTGGAAGACATTATAGGGCAGTGGAAGACATTATAGGGCAGTGGAAGACATTATAGGGCAGTGGAAGACATTATAGGGCAGTGGAAGACATTATAGGGCAGTGGAAGACATTATAGGGCAGTGGAAGACATTATAGGGCAGTGGAAGACATTATAGGGCAGTGGAAGACATTATAGGGCAGTGGAAGACATTATAGGGCAGTGGAAGACATTATAGGGCAGTGGAAGACATTATAGGGCAGTGGAGGACATTATAGGGCAGTGGGGGACATTATAGGGCAGTGGGGGACATTATAGGGCAGTGGGGGACATTATAGGGCAGTGGGGGACATTATAGGGCAGTGGGGGACATTATAGGGCAGTGGGGGACATTATAGGGCAGTGGGGGACATTATAGGGCAGTGGGGGACATTATAGGGCAGTGGGGGACATTATAGGGCAGTGGGGGACATTATAGGGCAGTGGGGGACATTATAGGGCAGTGGAAGACATAAGTCAGTGGGGGACATAATAGGGCAGTGGGGGACATTATAAGGCAGTGGGGGACATAATAAGGCAGTGGAAGACATAAGGCAGTGGGGGACATAATAAGGCAGTGTGGGACATTATAAGGCAGTGGGGGACATTGGGCAGTGGGGGACATTATGAAGAAAATTAGGATATAATAAGGCAGTGGGGGGACATTATAGGGCAGTGGAAGACATTATAAGGCAGTGAGGACATTATAGGGTAATGGGGGACATTATGAAGCAAATTGGGGCATTATACGGCAATGGGGGACATTTTGGACATTATGAGGCATCAAGGATTGTGGAAGGCAGCATAGTATAATGAAGAGTGGGGGATTTATACAGGGATTTAGTATGGGGGAGATATTATAGAAAGGGCAATTTTTGGGGGGACATTTTGGAAAGGGGCACTTTGTGGGGCTATTTTGGAGAGGAGCAGTGTGTGGGGGATATTTTGTGCAGGAAGCAATTAGCAACCCCTTCTCATTCCACTTGTTTCCCCCAGACATTATTAAATAAAAGGGGCCAGAATGAGGGACATACATTATTAGTTTATGGTGGCACTTGGGGCATAATTACTGTGGGGGCAAATTAGGGACATTATCACTGATGAAATATAAGTTAATTTTGAGGTTACTGTCTTCTATGGGGGAACAAAAGTCTGACAGTGTAGAAATTGGGGAAATAGTGAGGAATGTGCTCGGGGAGTGATCAGCTATAGGTGACTTATTTTCTGCAGAGTCGCGTCATGGCTGGAAGAAGTGATGGCGGTCAGCACCGGATGAAGAGAAAAAGTGAAGATGAATAACCTCAGCTACAGATGTCACTGGTAACTCAGTGTATTACATGTACACTCATACTATACACTGTATACAGAGCTCCTTTATATAATGTCACTGGTGAGCACTGAATTACCTATACACTATATACAGAGCTCCTGTGTATAATGGAACTGATGATAATATTAGTGTTATTAGCATAGTAGTTTTTATTCATGATCATTATTGTAGTATTATATGTCCTTGTGTGGTAGTAATATGTCGTCTGGTCATGTTGTACTGATATTTGTCTCATGTGTGGTATTATTTGGTCATTATGTGGTGTGGTTATAGTGTTGTGGTATTTCTCCCTTGTATGTGGTTGTATTCGGTCACTATGTGGTCTGATTATGGTGTGGCGGTATTACTCTCTTGTATGCAGTTATATTCGGTCATTATGTGGTGTGGTTATAGTGTTGCGGTATTTCTCCTTTGTATGTGGTAATATTCGGCTACTGTGTGGTCTAATTATGGTGTGGTGGTATTACTCTCTTGTATGTGGTTGCTTTTGATCACTATGTGTTGGTAGTATGTTATTTGGTCATAGTGTCGTGCTATTTCTCCCTTGTATGTGGCTGTATTTGGTCACTGTTTGGTGGTAATATGTGGTCTGGTCACAGTGTGGCGGTATTTCTCCCTTGTATGTGGTATTATTGGTTTTGGTATAGTGGAATGTGTTGTGTATGGAGGTCACTTTTTCTCTCTATAAGGGGGAGATTATTTCCAATAGAAATTAAATACTTGTCCTGTGATTATTACACTGCAGCAAATATTTACTTACAGAGGTTCTCCAGTGAAAACAAGTAATCACCTTTTCTAAGGCCACGTGCACACACTGAGTATTCAGTGAGTTATTTAACTTAGTATTTGAAGCCAAAACCAGGAGCGGAAACTCAGAGAAAAAGTAGAATAGAAACTCGAGCACCACTGCTGTATCTATCACCCACTCCTAGTTTTGGCTCCAAATACTGATGTAAGATACTGACCAAATACTGAACGTGTGAATGTGGCCTAAGGATAAGTGATAACTTATTCATCAGTGGTGGTCCAATTGCTGGGACCTGCACCGATCGTGCAACTTTTATCCCCTTGAAAGTGGAGCTGATGTCCGACTCGACCCCTGATCCATTCATTCGTCAGTGGTTGTGAGCGCTGGGCTTGTTTTTATCTGGCTGCTCCACAGAGGTTTGAATGGAGCAGTGGTCACATATCCCACCTGCCACTGCAAAAAGTTCCCCAATCTTCCGATCAATGCGGTTTCCACTGGTCTGATTCCACCGATCAATAAGTTATCACCAATCTAACCTATGGATGGGTGATAACTTGTTTTCAGTAAAGACCCCATTACTGCAAACTACTATAATTGAACATCCCAGTTATGGTGCACAATATAGATGTGCAGGAGCCGCCTGTGTATACAGTCAAAGCAACACAATAATGGGGATAATGCTAATGGGTGTTTATATTTAACTGTAGGGAGGGCCCCTGGAGTCAAGAGTCAATTCCCCTGGTGGGCCCCAGACACCCCAGTCCGACCCTGATTGTAGTGCGCATATGCTGGCTTTACTTCTGGGTAATCAGCGCTCTTTGGCCTTACCCAGCCCTTGGCAGAGCAGTGAGAAGTGCACACATGAAGTAGGGAAAGACAATGGCTATTTTAGGAAGTGAAAAGGCCCTGGATCAAGACCAGAGATGCCCATCGGACTGAACTTGGGTTTAAAAAAAAAAAGCTCTCTTATGTGCTATATCAACAACAAGAGAACAAGGAGTATATGTGCAAAGTATAACAATTCTTTATTATGAAAAAACCACAGTAGACAGTTTAAAAACAAGTAAAAACATCACCACAATGAGTCATCTGGAGAATGTAAGATTGTTACACGGTAAGGACAAAGTACTGCTGAGCAAATATCCTAAAGGTCAGCAGTATTGGGATATTACAATACAGAAAATAATCTGATATGGCTGAGGGACCTGACCATATATATGGTTAACTACCCAAAAAAAAGAAAAAAAACAGAAAAAAATTCCCTTATTCCCTACACCACGCAGGAAAAAGAGGTTGAGTTAAACAAACGGCAGTCTAAATTAGACTATACAAGTTCATTGTAGTGGCATAGTAGCCATATAAAAGATTATTTACCTAGAAGTATTTACCTGGGATAATGGCGCAGAGAGTAAAACAGGGGTAGACCTTTGGTTTAGAGGAACAGGGTTAGACCTTCAGTTTGGAGGAGCAGAATAAACCTTCAATTTAGAAAATCCCCAGAGAGGAACCTGGATTTCATCAACGCGCGTTTCGCACAGTAGGATTGCTTTATCAAGATGGAGAGAAACAGGGTCAGTGTCACAAATCAGGGTTTATATACCCTTATGTTCAGAGAAACAGCGTACAGCTGTTACTAGAAGGTGGGCCGGAAGTGAGGGTATATGGAAACGCCCCACCGCTATGGCAACGGGCGCACCTGTGGTGTCAGGAACGTGTAACCTAGACAACCGCACGACGCACCGCTGTACTTATCAGCGGGGGGCGTGCCCATAAACGTAAGCCATCAGTCCAACACAGAATCCGCCCAGAAGCGGCCGCACCGTCAGCGCGCACGCGTGGCCCCGAGGATGCGCCACCCAGGGAGCCGCACGTGCGCACCAAACCGCGCAGCCACCAATGGGAAGAAACTCGTGTACAAACGTCAGTGGGGGTAGGTAAGAGAGCACATTAAGAAACGCCCCATCACTGTGACAGCGATCGCATGCGCAGGACTAAGATGGTATTCCTCATACCGCATCTCGCTGTCACTAGATCAAAAGAGAAGCGGGGGGAGAGGAGCGCATGCGCAAGACTAAAAAACTCCACGTAAGTCCACCTGATCACGGCAGTACCCCCGGCACGCATGGGCAGCCCCGAGGACGCGTAACCCGGGAGACCGCGCACGCGCACCAAGCAGCACCACTACAAATGGGAATAAGATAAGGAGGAGGTCACATAACAGGGGAAAGAATCATAAATCCTAAAAAGGAGGGGAAGCCACATACCCGAGTGTATCATAGATACACCTAAAGGAATAGGAAACCCCATACCAGGTGAATCATCATCAGCCTACGAAAGTAAAAATACCTCGTAAGATATGTATAGGGAGAGTGAACATCACTAGAAAATACTAATACCAACCAAATCACAGATCTATCCAAGGGAAATCTTATAGAAATATGATACAATATCAAAACGTAGTACAAAAAAGGGGGGATAAAAACATTCACATATATAATACCATAAGTGTGATTCTTCATAACGCCCGCTGTACTCCTTTCTTCACCCAAGGAAGGTCCGGAAAGGTGGTCAGAGAGGATGTTCGGTCTTCAAAGGATTATATACCTGGAATCCAGCACTCCAAATCCTCCAACTCAAATAACCTCACAAATAGACGTCCATCCATTAAGGAAACAAATATAGCATCTGGCACTACAAATCTATGAACAAGGGGAACACATTATAGTTAAATATTTAGACCACACAGGCCTCATATCAAGCAACCATTCATCTGGTGAAAACATTAAAAACAGAAATAACCAAAATAAAAACAATAAAGCGCAATGATGTCATTAGGAACAAAGAACCTGTTACGGGGGGACCGGCAGATTAGGGCCAGGGGGTATATATCCTAATCGCCAGTCGGGGCCCACCGTGCTCCAATGACAAAGGAGCTGCTGGCACCTGAGGGTTAGGCGGAGACTATAGAGCTGGATGGCTCTGAGATAACCCAGGAATTCTGGGAACCGGTCACGTGTGTTGGGACACGTCAGACCGGACGACAACCCGATTAGCATTTTGGTGCACCTAGCGCTACACCAACCACGTGTGCAGGAAACACGTCAGGCCGGGTGGAAACCAGGTAGCGTTGACCGGAAGACCGCCACGAAAGCGCCCTGTCGGCCACGTGTGTAGGACACGTCAGGCCGAGCGGTCCTCTGATTAGCGTTTCTGGCCACCTCTCGACTGGCCACGTGTGTGTAGGACACGTCAGGCCAGATGGGTACACCAGTAGCGTTGACCGGGAAGCCGAGGAGGATAAGGAACACCCTGTTAACTCCACAGGGGTCCTGGGGTACACTGTCCGTGCGCGTAGGGGGCACAACCGGACAGGTGGCGCAGCAGGTGCGTTGTCCGTGTGCATAGGGGACACAATCGGACAGGTGGCACAGCAGGTGCGTTGTCCGTGTGTGTAGGGGGCACAATCGGACAGGTGGCGCAGCAGGTGCGTTGTCCGTGTGCGTAGGGGGCACAATCGGGCAGGAAGCACAGCAGCCGCAACACAGTTAACGCCACTGGGCTGCTATAGCAAGACTGAAACGGTAGGAGGGAAGCACGGCGCCTGACCCTGATGTGCCGAGCCACGAATCTTGGCGTGACAGGCACCGTTCGCCTAACCCTACCTACCGCTTCCCAACATAGGCTTATGCCGCAATGAGGCTCTAACATGGAGGTGTGCTCTGACTGAGCAAATGTGAAGACTGCGCACCTCCATGTTGTCTCCAGCCCCTTTTATAACCTGGGTCCGCCCCAAACCCAGGGTGGAACCACCAAGGTCCAATAGCAGAGTGCCATGTCATCAGTGACGTCACATGCGACCTATCCGGAACCGCCACGTCACTGATGACCTCATGGCAGCCACGCCCCAAACACCTCACCAGTCATCGTCCGACGACCAATACTGAGGTGCCAGATCATAGGGGCGGGCCTCTGCGAGCCAGTCCGGAGTTGCCACGTCATCAGGACACCTGACACCCTCTGCCCTATCAGGGCCTGCCACCTCACGGACATGCTCAGTGAGGTCCTTACCGGACCTAGCCTCTGATGCACTAAGTGCCTGAGCATGCTCAGTAGCCTGAGCCACAGGCTTAGAAAGCAGACTATCAGTTTGAGCATGCTCAGTAGGCACATCCCAGAACTTAGACACAGCACGAAGTCCAAGTACCCGTGCAAAGAGGCTGTTAGGGTTAATTGTGGGAGCATGCTCAGTAGCCTGAACTGAGGACTTAGTCTCAGACATAACACAATCAGGCTGAGCATGCTCACTAGGCAAAACACCGGGCTTAAACTCTGGCTGGGGTAAATCGGCGCACGCATGTGCACTAGCCGCCTCTCCTTACTTAGACGTGGTGGAAGGAACATCCAACTGGACGACCCGAGGCACGGCCAAGAACGGCAGCCGGCACCTGGGCGCAACAGGAACCGCAGCAGGCTGCTTGCGGCTATGGCGGCGCCGGTTCGTAACAGAACCGCACTAGGCTCACAGAAACGAAACAAAGCTAATGTTTTCGTTCAATCCTCTTGGAGTCAGGGTGTCCAGGGTGATGATCCAACGGGCCTCAACCTGGGCAAGCCGTTTTTTCAGATCACCACCCCTGGATCCTCCGCGGACGACATCAATTCCCCGCACCTTAAGACCAGAAGGGTCACTCCCATGATGTCTTTTAAAGTGGCGGGGAAGAGTCTTTAGCAATGAATAATCCGTAATCTCCCTGGCGGCACGAATATCACGAACATGCTCCCTAATGCGTACCCACAACTCACGCGAAGTGAGGCCGATTGTTACGGGGGGCTGTCTGATAATAACCGAAAGGAGTATCAGACAGTCAGGGTCCACCGTGCAAAGACTTTGCTGCAGACTATGGCAGAGTGCAATACCTCTGTTAACTCACAGAAGGATATAATAAGTAAGTAAAGCAATTCCTCCCTTACTTGGAGGGTGTGTGGAATGATCTCTGTTAATAATCACAGAGACAAAGGCAATGTGTGCGAAATGGCACCTACCTAGGTCCGCTCTTCTAGTGGTGCAAAAGAGACGAACAGCAGCATAAGCCGCACAAAGCTCCTACCTGCGTTCGCTCCACTAGTGTGCGAGGACACGAACCACTAGATATGGCACCTGCCTAGGTCCGCTCTTCTAGTGGTGCAAAAGAGACGAACAGCAGCGTAAGCCGCACAAAGCTCCTACCTCTGTTCGCTCCCCTAGTGTGCGAGGATACGAACAACTGCCAGACGCAGTATAAGGAACGTTACCCTAGCGGCAACGTCCACCTACGAGTAGAATCACAAGGCCCAGCCAGACCATGTGCCTCAGGCACCTGCCTATGTCCGCTCCCCTAAGAGGTAAGGATACGGACAGCAGCCGAAGCTGTAAGGTATAAGAACGCTACCCTGCCGGTAGCGCTCACCTAGCATAGACAGAGGAATGCCTAGAGGAACGCGCACAGAGCGTCTACTCATATGCATGAACCAAGAGGACTGAGCACCATGCGGCGTGTGTCAGGGTCTTATATAGACTCTGTGCCTCATCCAAGATGGAGGACACCAGAGCCAATCCGCTGCCAGAACGACAGGAGTGACGTCATGCTGGCCTATCACCGAGCAAGACGTCACAAGCACATGACCAGCGACCAATCGGCATAGAAGGTGTTAGAGACATGTGACCTCGTGTCAGCGATGATGTCACCCGCACATGTGCAATGGCTCCAAGATTGGACTTAGTCTCCGGCGCTCGCACATGTGCAGTAGCAAGAAATCTGGACTTAGTCTCCAGCGCTCGCACATGTGCAGTAGCAAGAAATCTGGACTTAGTCTCCAGCGCTCGCACATGTGCAGTAGCAAGAAATCTGGACTTAGTCTCCAGCGCTCGCACATGTGCAGTAGCAAGAAATCTGGACATAGTCTCCAGTGCTCGCAGCAACCGTAACAGTACCTCCCCCTCAAGGGCCCCCCTCCCGGCGACGCAGGTAATCGGCAACTAAGTCGGGAGCATGGACAGCCTCCTCAGGCTCCCAAGAGCGATGTTCTGGGCCATAGTCCTCCCAATCTATCAAGAAGAACCTGCGCCCTCTAACCATCTTAGAACCAACTATGGCTCGTACCTCATAGCTAGAGCGAGAGGAATCAGAGGCAGGAGAGTGCACTTCACGAGCGTGAGGTAAAATAGCCGGCTTTAGCAGTGAGACATGGAATTTGTCATGAATCCTAAGATGGACAGGTAACTTCAATTGATAGACTACAGGATTTACCTGTCGAAGAACCTCATAAGGACCCAGGAAGCGAGGAGCAAATTTGACAGAGCTCACTCTAAGTCTCACGTGTTTTGCAGAGAGCCACACAAAGTCCCCTGGAGAAAAGACAGGAGCCGGGCGACGAAACCGATCGGACACCGTCTTCATACGGTCCTTAGCTGCTTGGATCGACTCTTGAGTCCGATCCCAAACCTCTCTGGCATTAGTTGCCCAGTCGGCCACAAGAGGAGGAGGTGCAGCAGCGGGAAACGGTACCGGTACCCTAGGGTGTTGCCCATTATAGAGTACGAACGGTGTCTGCCCAGTGGCCTCAGCCAGCGAATTGTTAAGGGCAAATTCTGCCCAGGGTAGGAGGGAGGACCAGTTATCGTGGTTCTCAGCAACAAAGTGTCGAAGGTATATAATCATAGATTGATTGGTACGTTCAACCAAACCATTAGTCTCCGGATGGTATGCCGAAGAGAGATTCAACTCAATTTGCAGAAGGCTACAAAGATCTCGCCAGAAACGGGAAGTAAATTGCGGGCCTCTATCACAAATGATACGATCTGGCATCCCGTGAAGCCTAAAGACATGCTTGAGGAATAGTTTGGCTAGTACCCTGGAAGATGGGATTCTCGATAACGGTACGAGATGAACCATCCGGGAGAAATGGTCCGTAATGACCCACACAAATCTATGTCCCTGTGAACATGGAAGATCACCCACAAAGTCCATGCCTACCACCTCCCATGGTCTATCTGGCACTGGTAAAGGATGCAAGAGCCCAGCCGGTCTCTGCCGTAATGGACGGTTGCGAGCACACGAGTAGCAGGAACCGACATATCTCTTGACGTGGCTGGCTAAGTGTGGCCACCAATACCACCTCTCCAGTAACTCTCGTGTCCGCCTAATACCAAAATGCCCACCCACCTTTGAGGTGTGGGCCCATGACAGTATATCATTCTGTCGATCAGGCGGAACAAAGGTCTTGCCCGGTGGGATTTGGTCTAACGTCACAGGGGAGAGCGTATGAAAAACCCTGGAGGGAAGGATAAGACGAGGTTCGTCAATCTCTTCCTGGGTAGAAAGCATAGAGCGAGACAGGGCGTCTGCCTTGTTATTCTTACTCCCAGACAGATAGTTGATGGAGAAGTGAAAGCGAGAGAAAAACAAGGACCAGCGGGCTTGGCGAGGATTCAGACGCTGAGCGGTTTGTAAGTACGTCAGATTCTTATGGTCTGTATAGACCTGGAAAGGATGTTTCGCTCCTTCCAGCAAGTGACGCCACTCCTCCAAGGCTAATCTCAAGGCGAGCAGTTCCCTATCCCCAATGGTATAGTTTCTCTCTGCCGGTGAAAAGGTTTTAGCAAAGAAGAAACACGGCCTTTTTCTACCTGCACCGTTCTTTTGATACAAGACCGCACCAGCACCCACTGAAGAGGCATCAACCTCTAAGAGGAAGGGCTTATTCTCATCGGGTCTTTGAAGAACGGGAGCAGTTGAAAAGTGTCTTTTTACTGCCTCAAAAGCCTGAGATGTCTCAGTAGACCAGGCTTTGGGATTAGCACCTTTCTTAGTCAAGGCCACCAAAGGGGCCACCAAAGTAGAAAAATGGGGTATGAACTGCCTGTAATAATTTATGAATCCTAAGAAGCGTTGCACCGCCTTCAAGGAATGAGGTTCGGACCATTGCAGGACAGCAGAGAGCTCCGCAGGATCCATAGCCAGACCCTCTTGTGAGATAATGTAACCCAAAAAAGGCAATGAGGACTGCTCGAATACACATTTCTCGAGTTTAGCAAACAATGAGTGCTCCCTTAAACGGGAAAGGACACGAACGACATCCTGACGATGAGTCTCCAGATCAGGAGAAAAAATCAGGATGTCGTCCAGATACACCACTACTGAGGATAACAGTAAATCCCTGAACACATCGTTTACGAAGTCCTGAAATACTGCGGGTGCATTACATAACCCAAAAGGCATGACGAGGTATTCATAGTGACCGTCTCGGGTGTTAAAAGCGGTCTTCCATTCGTCACCCTTTCGAATTCGTACCAAGTTATACGCACCCCGCAGATCCAACCTCGTAAAAACTTGAGCTCCTCTCAGTCTGTCAAAGAGCTCCGAAATTAAAGGTAATGGGTATTTGTTCTTTATTGTGATTGCGTTGAGACCCCTGTAATCTATGCAGGGACGCAAATCACCCTCTTTCTTCCGAACAAAGAAAAACCCAGCTCCCGCGGGAGAGACAGACTTACGAATGAACCCCTTCTCTAAACTCTCTCTTATATAGGTCGACATGGCCTCCGACTCAGGTATCGACAGGGGGTAAACCCTGCCTTTAGGTGGAACCGAACCTGGGATAAGGTCTATGGCACAGTCATACGGCCTATGGGGTGGAAGAACCTCAGCACCCTGTTTGGAGAACACGTCAGCGAAATCCAAATAGGGTGTAGGTATGGGAGAGAGATCAGTTGATGCAACCGCAACGACCTTAGGTGGTAAGGGAAGACATCGGGACTGACATTTCGAACCCCAACTAATAATGCTGTCAGACTCCCAGTCAATGTGAGGAGCATGAGTCCGAAGCCATGGAAGACCCAGAAGGACGTTGTCTATACCCTCAGGCAAAACAAGAAAAGAAATCTCCTCTATGTGACCCTGAGACAGGGAAAGGCGCAAGGGAACTGTCCTCAATATAATGGAGTCAGACAACATAGTTCCATTAACAACACGGACAGGAATAGGCGCCTCTAACATGATAGAGGGAATATTGTGTCCCTTTACAAATCCTGAGGACACAAAAATCCCATCAGCTCCGGAATCCACAAAAGCCATAATAGGCCATGTATTCTCAGATAACGAGAGCTGACCTGGGATACAACACTTAGAGGGTGCAGAAGACGTCTCTAGTAACCCCCCTCTAATGGTTACTAGGCCAGGGAGTTTCCCTGACGACTAGGACACTTGTTGGCATAGTGCCCAGCCTGACGACATACGTAACATATAGGAGGACCAGACTTGCGTAGTCTGGAGAACGTATGACCTAACTCCATAGGAGTGGGAGATGTTTCAGATGCTGAGGAAGATGGTAGTGGACCCTCAACAACTGGAATAGCCCGATGCTTAGGGCGTGAGGAAGAGACCTCGAGTCTACGTTCCTTATGGCGTACATCGATCCTCGTTGCTACTGTGATCAAGTCCTCCAGAGAAGCAGGGACCTCACGAGTAGCAAGGGCATCCTTGACATAGCCTGCCAACCCTCTCCAGAAGATAGGAATCAACACCTTCTCTGGCCAATCTAGTTCTGCCACCAGAGTTCTAAAAGCAATGGCATAAGAACTAGTGGATAACGAACCCTGAGATAGATCTAACAGTCTCAGGGCCGCATCATGGGTAACCTGCGGACCCATGAATACCGCCTTAAGAGCATCAAGAAAGTCTTGATGTCTCAGAGTAACCACATCAGAGCGCTCCCATAGGGGAGTCGCCCATTCTAAGGCTTTGTCCTGAAGTAAGGAGATGATAAAGCCTACTCTGGACCTCTCCGTAGAGAAGCGAGAAGAGTTGACCTCTAGGTGTATCTGACACTGACTAATGAAACCACGACATGATCTGGCATCGCCAGAATATCTGTTTGGCAGAGCAAGTCGAGGATCATGTGCAGATGTCACCATGGTCTGAGGTTTATCCTCTATACTCTTGAGCCGTGACTCAAGTACTTGTATGTAACGGTGTAACTGCTGATATTCTGCCATAACTGCCAGACCCTTGGCTCAGTCCTAATGTTACGGGGGGCTGTCTGATAATAACCGAAAGGAGTATCAGACAGTCAGGGTCCACCGTGCAAAGACTTTGCTGCAGACTATGGCAGAGTGCAATACCTCTGTTAACTCACAGAAGGATATAATAAGTAAGTAAAGCAATTCCTCCCTTACTTGGAGGGTGTGTGGAATGATCTCTGTTAATAATCACAGAGACAAAGGCAATGTGTGCGAAATGGCACCTACCTAGGTCCGCTCTTCTAGTGGTGCAAAAGAGACGAACAGCAGCATAAGCTGCACAAAGCTCCTACCTGCGTTCGCTCCACTAGTGTGCGAGGACACGAACCACTAGATATGGCACCTGCCTAGGTCCGCTCTTCTAGTGGTGCAAAAGAGACGAACAGCAGCGTAAGCCGCACAAAGCTCCTACCTCTGTTCGCTCCCCTAGTGTGCGAGGATACGAACAACTGCCAGACGCAGTATAAGGAACGTTACCCTAGCGGCAACGTCCACCTACGAGTAGAATCACAAGGCCCAGCCAGACCATGTGCCTCAGGCACCTACCTATGTCCGCTCCCCTAAGAGGTAAGGATACGGACAGCAGCCGAAGCTGTAAGGTATAAGAACGCTACCCTGCCGGTAGCGCTCACCTAGCATAGACAGAGGAATGCCTAGAGGAACGCGCACAGAGCGTCTACTCATATGCATGAACCAAGAGGACTGAGCACCATGCGGCGTGTGTCAGGGTCTTATATAGACTCTGTGCCTCATCCAAGATGGAGGACACCAGAGCCAATCCGCTGCCAGAACGACAGGAGTGACGTCATGCTGGCCTATCACCGAGCAAGACGTCACATGACCAGCGACCAATCGGCATAGAAGGTGTCAGAGACATGTGACCTCGTGTCAGCGATGATGTCACCCGCACATGTGCAATGGCTCCAAGATTGGACTTAGTCTCCGGCGCTCGCACATGTGCAGTAGCAAGAAATCTGGACTTAGTCTCCAGCGCTCGCACATGTGCAGTAGCAAGAAATCTGGACTTAGTCTCCAGCGCTCGCACATGTGCAGTAGCAAGAAATCTGGACTTAGTCTCCAGCGCTCGCACATGTGCAGTAGCAAGAAATCTGGACATAGTCTCCAGTGCTCGCAGCAACCGTAACACCGATATACACCAGGGAGCATGGGCACGTTGCGTAATATACAACGTGAGTAGTAGTATAATTGATGTAGTCCCTGATATTCATTACTCGAGAGCTGTCAGAGGAGGCAAACGTATTGGTGCGTACCACGTTAGGGCACGCAATACAGCGTCCGCATGGGAAGCACCCTTGTAGAGGGCCACGGGTGGAGAACGGATTGGTGGATGGGGGCACATAGTGGCTTCTTACCAGCGTATCACGGAGATTTTTAGAACGATGGGCTGTCATAGGGGGACGAGACGGGAGCAAGCTAGCCAAGGTAGGATCGGATTTCAGAACAGGCCAGTGTCTACACAGGATACTCCGCATAGTCTGCCAATGACTGTTGTAAGTACTTATAAAACAAACAGGAAGGTCATCCGACGGTTGTTTAGGAGTATAATTTAATAGTTGATTGCGTGGGGTCTTTTTAGGATGCATTAGCCTTTCCTGATACAACAGTTACTGTAACCCCGATCACGGAAGCGGCCCATGAGTTTAGCGGACTGACTTTCAAAAGACTGGTCGGAGGAACAGATCTGCCTCGTCCTCAAAAACTGGCCAGTCGGGATGGTGCGAATTGTAGCTGGTGTATGGGCAGAGGAAGCATGCAGCAGGGCATTGACAGAGGTGGACTTCTGATACACATTAGTTTGGATAGTAGATAGTGAATCCACCTCGATGTTAATATCCAAAAAGTCAATGCACCTGCTGCTATGCTTATAAGTCAGTTTGATATTAAGATTGTTGTTATTCAACACTGCCATAAATGTATCAAGCTGCTCCACAGTGCCCTGCCAAAAGAAAAGAACGTCATAAATATATCTGAGATAGCACTGCACATGGGGACCGGCCCCCGCCCCCCGTCACCAAAAACCAACCTCTCCCACATACCGAGGAAGAGGTTGACGTATGTGAGGGCGCGGCCTGCAGATAATACTGGTCCTTGAACAGAAAAAAAGTATGTGTGAGGGCAAAGTGAAGCAGCTCGAGAATCAACCTGTTTAGATCGCCATCCCGACCGCCCATCTCAAGGAAGAGGCGGACAACCTCCAATCCATCAGAGTGGGAATTGCATGTGTAGAGACTCTCCACATCAGCCGTAACAATTAACATGTCATGGTCCATAAAGATGCCATCGATCCGCCTGAGAACGTCCGTCGTGTCACGGACATATGAGGGCAAGGTTTCCACTAAAGGTTTCAGATGATAATCAATAAATTTACAAATGGGGTCATTCATTCAAGCCCTCCATGGGACACGATGGGACGCCCAGGGGGATCAAGGGCATCTTTATGGATTTTGGGCAACAAATAAAATGTTGGTACCTTAGGATATTTAGTGTAGAGTCCCTCCATTATATTTTTGGCAATCAGTCCAACCTCCTGGGCCGCCTCCAAGATACACTGCAACTCAACCGAAAATTTCTGTAATGGGTTATAGGAAAGTTTGGCATAAGTATGTTTATCACGAAGCTGTCTCAATGCTTCTTTTTTGTATTTTTCCACTGCCCAGATGACGATGTTCCCCCCTTGTCAGCAGATTTGATGACAACATTCTTAAGATTACTTAATTCCTTCAGAGCAATTCTCTGCTGATGGGTTAGGTTGTCACCACGTCTTCCAGTGAGTATTTGTTTGAATTCTTCCATCACTAGACGGGGAAAACCTCCACAGAGGGGCATACTGACAGGGGGGGAACCTCGACGATCTGGGCAGTAGAGACCTAGGGAACACACCTGATGAGACACTGGACTGTTCTGAGAGCAGATCCTCCAGGGCCTGTAAAGCCTCACGTTCGGCTGGGCAGTCCATCTCCAAACTGTGTATTTTGTGATGTAGTTTTTTCAAAATAATCTTCTGTACAAACAAATAAGTATCCTTCAAAGCTGTAAAATAATCAAAGTGGGTTGTTGGAGAAAAAGTTAACCCCCTAGATAGCACCTCCAGCTGGGCGTCGGAAAGAACGTGCGAAGAAAGATTAATCACCTGTAATCTATTTTTAATACTTTTGTTGCTTCCTTTCGAAGCCTGTTTATTCCAAGTCACACTGCCCGAGCTCCCATATTTAATTCCGTTTCGCAAGCCCCAAACGACGCTTCAGATGAAGAGCCATTTATAGAACTAAGAGAGGTCATGGAGGTGGACTGTCCCTGGGGATAACTCCTGGAACGAGGGCCAGCACGAGTCGCCGAGTGCCACTTATAAACAGTAGAATTAGCATAATCGGATAAATCCATATTAAATTTCTTCAATTTCTGGCCTCTGATCTCCTTTTTAAGTTTTGTCAGATCCCGCTCAATTTCAGCCTCCATTTTAGCCACCAGTTCTGTGGAACATTTCTTTTTAATGTTACCCTCCAACTCCTCCAATTCGGTCTCCATAGTGGCAAGTGAGGTAGTATTATGTTCTTTCAACAGAGACAGGAAGGAGGTGTCCTCCACCGGAAAAGAGGGAAAAATCTGCACCCGAAGTCCACGGGGCACCATGTCCCTATCCAAATATTTGTCAAGCAAAGCGCGGTTCCAATGTATCCTTAATCTTTTTTTCAAAAGCTCTTTATATTTCAGAATAAGAGTATCATTATCAATATAATGAACATCACTACTAGTACTACTATTATGGTCTTTTAGAACATCATCAAAGTGTGCATGCCACGCTCGATCTCGGGCACGGAAATCCATGATTAGTTGAGAGATAACTGTGAAAGACACAGAAAGACATATCAGAAACAAAAATCTCAACATTGAGTCCAATATATAGATTGCTGAGAGGTGGCATAATAAACCACCTCTTCAAGCAGCACTACTCATAGTTACATATAAAAAACAAGAGAACAAGGAGTATATGTGCAAAGTATAACAATTCTTTATTATGAAAAAAACACAATAGACAGTTTAGATACAAGTAAAAACATCACCACAACGAGTCATCCGGTTGAATGTAAGATTGTTACACGGTAAGGACAAAGTACTAATTAGCAAATATCCTAAAGGTCAGCAGTATAGGGATATTACAATACAGAAAATAATCTGATATGGATGGGGGACCTGACCGTATACTTTATATGGTTAACTGCCCACAAAGAAGGAAAAAACAGAAAAAAATCCCTTATTCCCTGCACCACGCAGAAAAAAGAGGTTGAGTTAAACAAACGGCAGTCTAAATTAGACTATACAAGTTCATTGTAGTGGCACAGTAGCCATATAAAAGATGATAAATACGTATTGAAAACTCCCGGCTAAAGGACAAAGTATTTACCTGGGATAATGGCGCAGAGAGTAAAACAGGGTTAGACCTTTGGTTTAGAGGAACAGGGTTAGACCTTCAGTTTGGAGGAACAGGGTTAGACCTTCAGTTGGAGGAGCAGAATAAACCTTCAATTTAGAAAATCCCCAGAGAGGAACCTGGACTTCATCGACGCGCGTTTCGCACAGTAGGATTGCTTTATCAAGATGGAGAGGCACAGGGTCAGTGTCACAAATCAGGGTTTATATACCCTTATGTTCAGAGAAACAGCGTACAGCTGTTACTAGAAGGTGGGCCGGAAGTGAGGGTATACGGAAACGCCCCACCGCTATGGCAACGGGCGCAAGTGCGGTGTCAGGGATGTGTAACCTAGACAACCGTACGACGCACCGCCGTACTTACCAGCAGGGGGTGTGCCCGTAAACGTAAGCCATCACTCCAATACAGAATCCGCTCAGAGCCGGCCGTGCCGTCAGCGCGCACGAGCGGCTCTGAGGACGCGTCACCCAGGGAGCCGCGCGTGCGCACCAAGCGCTCATACAAACTGATTCAAGTGCTGTCAGTTTTTTCCACGGGCAGATTTTGTAAACATGTTAAAAGGAACCTGTCACCAGGTTTTCCTCATATAGAGTGTGCTACTAGATGTTGGGACAGTTAGACAGGGATTAGCAATATCCACTCAGAACTTCTCATGATTCTGGGTGCATATTTCACCTGACAGGTTCTCTTTAAGCTGGATATACGTTTTCAGATTTGTAGTAAACCAAAAGAAAAAAGGGGAAGCTCACCATGCTGTATGTAGAAAAATTTCTGTGTAGATCTGTGTATTATTATGTTCTGTAGCATACGTTGTTAAATTTGTGGTGTGCATGTACTATCATTAGGAGATTTTTTTTTATCTAAGAAACACATCAGGAGTCAACATGCTGCAGATTTTTTAGTGTTTTCAAAATGCTTTGAATAAAGGTTTTTTTAATTTTATTTATCACTCCTTGGAAGATGCCATTCCTTCACTCCTTCATTTCAGATATGTAGGAAAGCACAGTACGCAGTGATTTTCTGCACTCCTAAAAATGAAATATCCCCGGAATAAAGGTGGTCACACCTAAGCATAGATCTGCAAGATACTTACCTATGAATATTTTTTATATATTTTTTCAAACATTCTTGATCTACCAAGTCATCAATGTAAACTTAAACTCCACATAAGTAAAAAAAAGTTTATCGTATATGATGTACCAGTCACTTATTATCCTGTGTATGCAATATGATATCCAGATATTTTACCAGTCACATATTACCTGTATATAGTATATTACATAGGGTTTACAGGATAATACATGACTGGTATATATTTCACCAGCTGTATAAGTATTGAACACGTCACTGATTTGTTTATATTTTCTAAAGGTGCTATTGACATGAAATTCTCACCAGATATTGGTAACAACCCATCCAATCTACACAGGCAAATTAATCAAACCATAGATGCCCATAAAATAGGTTATGTGTAATAATGAGAAATGACACAGGGAAAATGCGCCAAAATCAGAATGACATTGCAATGACGTCACTCAGCACTTGCACAATGATGTTCTATGCTCAGCCCGCAGTAGGGCAGAGCAGTGTGTGCTTGCAAGGCTACAGCGCAGACGCGAGATCTCTGTTCACTATATGGATGTGTCACGCTCCCCGGGTCCCCTGCTCTGCTCCCCGGCTTCCCTGCGTCGCCCCCCGGTTCCTCTGTCCGGCGTCCGCCGCACCCCGGTCTCCAGCCCCCTTTGCCTGCGGTCCCCAGGCGTCCTGGTCCCCGCTCCCGGCGCCCGTCGGCTACACAGCCCCAGCCCGGCTCTCCTGCTTCCTCCTCACCGCTCCCTGCCCTGGCTTCTGGCACCCGGGCCTCACGCATGCGCATTAGGGCGCGCGCGCGGTCATTGACCCTTTCTTAAAGGGCCAGCGTCCACTGACAGGAAATTGAGCACACAGGTACAGGGTATAAAGGGGTTAGTGTCCAAGTGGGCGGGGCCTGTTCTTCGTGTTTCCCAAGCTAGGAGTCAGGTCTCCTTGTGTTCCTGTGAGATACTCACCTCTCTCTCTTCTAGAGCCAATCCTGCCTCGCCATCCGGTCCTGCCGAATCCGAACGCTGACTATCTGCCATCCTGACAGTCCGTTCCTTCTCTGATCCCTGTGGTGACCCGTCCTCTCGCTCCATCGGTTCCGGACTCCGCCTGACAACATCTCGGCTTCCGAACCTGAGCTCCGTCACCCGGACTACCATCAGTGACTCCGTGGTCCCAGGGACTTCTCCATTCTACTCTTGTGCACGGACTGTCCTGCTACCCGTAGTGCTCCAGCTACCAGACCCCTTACCTTCATCAAGGAGTTCGGCCCAGTGGATCCACCTCCTGGGTCTGCCCGTCCACCTGGCCCTAACAGGATGACACAGGACGTGTTGTTCACATCAATCAAAGCAGGAGGACGCGATTAGCAGCAGCGAGGAGGGAGAGACGCCACAGTAAGGATGCGTATCGGACCACCCTAATTTACATACAACACAGGAGCATATCAAATTATATTTTGAGGTGTACACGGGGAGTCAGGAGCTGGTAGACACGTTTGTAGAATGCAGCATATATATAGCATGAGCCCACACACAGCCCCTTATATACAGCATGAACCCCTCACAGCTCCTTCTATACCATATGAGCCCCCACATAGCTCCCTATATACAGTATGAGCCCTCACATAGCTCGCTATGTACAGGGTAAGACCTCACATAGCTCCCTATATATAGGATATGCCCTCACACAGCTCCTATATATATAGAAACCAAGGAAAAAATTGTGAAAACATACCCTGCTGTAACTAAATAAAAGCATAGTGCATATAAACATAGGGTACTTAGTAAACACTGTTTTTGATAAAAAAAAGCATAAAGATATCCCACCAACGCCAAGGTGTACCCAGTTGGGATAGTACCTACACTCTCTAATATTAAAACCTTACCATGGGTCTAAAATAGGCCTCAATGTGGCTAAGGGCTGAGAGCGACCGGGTCCCAACAGGACACACACAGTCAGGGGGATTCACAGAATGAAATGTCCAGCTCGCTGAGAAGGGGGCCACTCCCCGTTTGTACTGAATACAAAAAAACTACATAAAAACAAAAAAGTGAGCCGGAGTATGAGATGGTATACATGGTACTTGTGAGACCATGTTCACACTGGCCATCAGACAAAGAGAAACCAAGGAAAAAATTGTGAAAACATACCCTGCTGTAACTAAATAAAAGCATAGTGCATATAAACATAGGGTACTTAGTAAACACTGTTTTTGATCAAAAAAGGCATAAAGCTATCCCACCAACGCCAAGGTGTACCCAGTTGGGATAGTACCTACACTCTCTAATATTAAAACCTTACCATGGGTCTAAAATAGGCCTCAATGTGGCTAAGGGCTGAGAGCGACCGGGTCCCAACAGGACACACACAGTCAGGGGGATTCACAGAATGAAATGTCCAGCTCACTGAGAAGGGGGCCAATCCTCCTATATATATGTAGCATGAGCCCACACACAGCTCCCTATACACAGTATGTGTCCATATACAACCCCTATATAGAGCATGAGCACTCACAGCTCTTTATATACATTATGAGCCCCCGCATAGCTCCCTATATACCGTATGAGCCCTCACATAGCTTCCTATGTACAGGATGAGACCTCATATAGCTCCCTATATACAGTATGAGCCCCCACATAGCCACTTATGTACAGCATGAGCCCACACATAGCCCCATATATAGTATGAGGTCTCACACAGCCCCCCTATATACAGTATGAGCCTCACATAGCCCCCTATATACAGTATGAGCTTCACATAGCCCCTATATACAGTATGAGCCACTACATAATCCGCTATATACAGGCACACATTACACATACATATAAAAAGCACACACACACACACAACACATACTCACCTTGCTCACATTCCTCAGGCGCTCTGCTCCGTTCCCCAAGGCTCCACTTCTTGTGGCTGGTGCGTACATTCTGGCACAGGCTGCTGATGTAATCACACCCCTATGTCACACAACAAACCACGGGAGCTCCCCTGGAGCTGAGCTGCCATTCTGTATTGCTAACAGCAGAGCTTCAGGAAAGCCCCCTGATTGGATATGTGCACCGCTGTTGGTAGCGCAAACATTATAGTGAAGGAAATCTGGTCAGGACTTTTTTTTTTGTTATTTAAGTGTTAAAAAAAAATTCTGAAATTTGTAAAACGTTTTTTTGAATTTTGTCGCCATTTACCGAAACCCATAGCGTTTTAATTTGTTTGGGATATGGGGCTATGTGAGGGCTTATTTTTTGTGCCCTGAGCTGATTTTTTTACTGATACTATATCAGGGCAGATATGAAGTTTTGATCACTTCATATTGCATTTTATTTAAAAAACATAATTGTGGCGTTTTCATTTTTTTCTCATTGCACAGTTTACAGATCAGATCAGTTTACTTTAGATAGATTAGAACTAGGGATGATCGAATACTTCGATTATTCGGCTTCGCAAATATTTTCCGAATACGTCGCCGCTATTTGACTATTTGCAAATATTCGATGCGCAATGTAAGTCTATGGGAAACCCGAATAACAACTATTCGGAACTATTCGGGCTCCCCATAGACTTACATTGCACATCGAATAGTCGAATAGCGGCGAGGTATTCGGAAAATATTCGCCAAGCCAAATAATTGAAGTATTCGATCATCCCTAATGAGAACTTTACAAGCGCAGCAATACAAAATATGTGTATTTTTTTAATTGTTTCAATGCTTTTATCAGTGTGGCTCCTGCTGTAGACTCTGGGGTCTCCAAGAGAGTGGAACCCTGGGCACCTGCCCAGCTTGCCCTCTCCTCTGGAGCCTCGGGTGGTAGCCCAGATTGCCCTCATTATAATATGCCTATGAATACTAATCTGTACACTGCATGTGCTATAAATTATTTACACAGTTACATAGTGTTATAAGCATTCAACTAATCAAACCTGGACCAACAGGACCTCACATCCCTGAGGACTGTAGGTTGAGAAACACTGGTCTAGCTTATGGGCTCCCATGTGTTGCAGTTTGTCTTCATTGTTTCTGCTGAAAAGTTTTAGGACAATATTGTGGCCGGCTGCTCCAGATATACAGAGAGTGAAATATGTTTTGTACATGGACCAATTTTCTAAGTATATTTCTAATGGTGCTATTGACATTATTCTCCCAGAGGATGTCAGTAACAACTCATCCAATTCACACAGGGTCAGCGTTAAGGGGTTGAAGAGGGCAAGCTGGGCAGGTGCCCAGGGTTCCACTCTCTTGGAGACCCCAGAGTCTACAGCAGGAGCCACACTGATAAAAGCATTAAAACAATTAAAAAAAATACACATATTTTGTATTGCTGCGCTTGTAAAGTTCTCATTAGGCATGATCGAATACTTCAATTATTTGGCTTGGCGAATTTTTTCCGAATACCTTGCCGCTATTCGATGCGCAATGTAAGTCTATAGGGAGCCCGAATAGTTCCGAATAGTTGTTATTCGGGTTTCCCATAGACTTACATTGCGCATCGAATATTCGCGAATAGTCAAATAGCGGCGACGTATTCGGAAAATATTTGCGAAGCCGAATAATCGAAGTATTCGATCATCCCTAGTTCTAATCTATCTAAAGTAAACTGATCTGATCTGTAAACTGTGCAATGAGAAAAAAATGAAAACGCCACAATTATGTTTTTTAAATGAAATGCAATATGAAGTGATCAAAACTTCATATCTGCCCTGAAATGGTATCAGTAAAAAAATCAGCTCAGGGCACAGAAAATAAGCCCTCACATAGCCCCATATCCCAAACAAATTAAAACGCTATGGGTTTCGGTAAATGGCGACAAAAGGCAAAAAAAGTTTTACAAATTTCAGAAAAATTTTTCAACACTTAAATAAAAAAAACCCTATACATGTTTGATATCTGCGTATTCATCTGCGTGGTCAGTTTTATCACATAGTTAACATGGTAAATAAAAAACCTCATAACACCATTGTGGAATTGTACTTTTTTTTGCAATTTCAACATACTTGGAATTTTTTTTACTGTTTTCCAGTACACTATGTGGTAGAATTAATTGTTTCATTCAAAATTACAACTCGTCCTGCAAAAAACAAGCCCTCATATGTCTATGTGAATGAATGGAAAAAATGAAAAAGAAAGGGAGAAAAAACGAAAACAGAAAATTGGGAGTACAATGGTTAAAATCCTTGTAATCGCCATACAATAGTACGAGAGCTTTCTGCAGGCTTCTTTCTTCAGATGTTCATGATGGCTTTACTAACAAACTAAAAAAGTAATCATATCTATAAAATGTAAATCCATCAACAAGAAGTGAAAAGGCGGCACTCACCAAAGATAAAACGTTCTTTATTTAATGCACAACATTAAGGCCATGTGTGCACGCTGCGGATTTACCCGCAAAATTGCCACGGATTTCGCTGCAGAAATGCTGCAGAAAATGTTTATAACATTTCTGTAGTCCTTCTCCAGCAAAATATTAATTAAAAAAAGCTGTTTTTTTGTTTTTTTTTCCCTGCGGATTTACCCACAGAATTTCCACTGCGGATTTAGGGCTCGTGCGCACACTGCATCCTGACTAGTGCAGAAATAAATGCACCCTCTTGGCAGACTTGACACTGCGTTTTGACAAAAAGAATGCATCAAAAACACATGTATTTTGGATGCATTTTGGATGCATTTTTGTCAGTGCGGTCCCCCGGCAATTCAGCTCTGCTACATGCCCGCTGACAGCAGACACAGACAGAGTCGCGCAATGAGAATGAACTTGGATGAACTTCACCCGACTTCATTGTCATACCGCGGCTCTGTCTCTGTGTGCTGTCATGAACTCAGATGAACCTACGAGGTCAGTGCCAGGACACAGGAGTCCGCAGCAGTGACGTCAGAGCTTCACCCGATTTCACTGACATCGCGCGGCTCTCTTTCTCTTTCTGTGTCGCAGCCTGATTTGCGGTCACACGTGAAGGATTCACTTGTGACCACAAATCCCTTGAGTGACTGAAGTGAGCAGCGCGATCAGCGGTGCCGTCACTCAGGTGACCCGCGCCCACAGCTGGAGTCCTCCATCTGAGAGCGGTGGCCGCGAGTAATCTGAGTGACATCATCGCTGATCGCGTGGCTCACTTCAGTTGCTGCGTGGAGCTGACAGAGAGCGGTCGTGGTCTGTGGCCACTCGCTGTCAACTTCATGTAGCAGAGCTGAAAGCGTTGTGGGACCTCATGTGGATTACGTTGGACCTGGAGGGGTATTTGGGGATTAATAAAGTGGTGAAAGAGGGTGATTTTTTGTCTTTCATTCCAAATAAAGGATTTTTTGGATGTGTGTGTTTATTTTCTTTAACTTGTAAACTTCTTTAACACCTGCCATGATTAACCTGGGACTTAAGGGGGCTTTACACGCAACGACATATTTAATGATATGTCGTCGGGGTCACAAAATTCGTGGTGCACATCCAGCATCGTTAGCGACGTCGTTGCGTGTAACAGCTACGAGTGAGTGTTAACAATAAAAAATACTCACCTAATTGTTGATCGTTGACACGTCGTTCATTTTCAAAATCTCGTTTAGTCATTGCTGACGTAGGTTGTTCGTTGTTCCTGAGGCAGCACACATCGCTACGTGTGACACCACGGAAATGACGAACAACAGCTTACCTGCGTCCTCCGGCAACGAGGTGGGCATGTGATTAATGCGGCTGCTCTCCGCCCCTCTGCTTCTATTGGTCTGCCACTGTGTGACGTCGCTGTGACAGCGCATGAACCTCCCCCTTAACGAAGAGGTTGTTCGCCGCCCACAGCGACGTTGCTAGGAAGGTAAGTACGTGTGACGTGTGTTAGCGATATTGTGCACCACGGGCAGCGATTTCCACAAACGATGGTGGCGGGTGTTTTCACGAGCGACATCGCTAGCCCCCTTTAGTGGCAGCTATGGTCTGCTGCCATTAACTCCTTATTACCCCGATTGTCACTGCACCAGGGCAATTCGTGATGAGCCGGGTAGAGTTCCGGTACTGTCTCATGGATGCGGCGATTCCGGGTGGCTGCTTGCTGATATTGTTAGGCTGGGGGGCTCCCCATAATGCGGAGCTCCCCATCCTGAGAATACCAGCCTTCAGCCGTGTGGCTTTACCCTGGCTGGTATCGGCCTGTAGCCGGCTTTATCAGTGCTGGTATCAATAGGGGGGGATCCTATGCCAATTGTTTTATTTATTTATTTATTTATTTTATACCATTATATTGACCCTGAGACAGTGCCTGTGATTCGAACCAAGCAACAGATGCTTTCTAGGGTGGGGTCTGGCTGCAACCAATCAGATACACCGGTGGGCAGGGAAAGCAGTGAATATTCCTTAGAGGTAATTTTCGGCCCCAGAATTAAAGCCACAGCTGCGGGGACTCAGTAAGTATGTACTGCTGTAACCCTTTTGCTTTCTTTTTGTTTTTTACAGTGGCCAATCACAGCAATGCCAACACTTGACATAGCTGTGATGGGCAAGGAGAGGATGTTTTTTTTGCCATCCGATCATTCACCTATCCTTGGCAAGATCTTTTATGGTAAATGATCGGATGTCCAATCCTCATCTGGCCAAAGATTGTATGATTTTTTTCCGATCTTTGCCGATCAGGATTGCTCATCTCTATTGCAAGGAACTCAAGTGACGTCAAAAAGCACATAAAAAAGCACACAAAAAAAGCAACGTGGGCATTATACATGCGTTTTTAACCAACTCCATTGAAGTCAATTGGGGAAAAAAGCAGGAAAAAAGGCTAAAACAATTGACATGGTGCTTTTTTTTCAGCAACAAAAAAAGCAACTGAAAGAGAAGCAACGTGAGCACAGCAAGTCACGATTCTCTTAAGCGGGCTTTAGACAAAGCGACATCATTAGCGATGTCGCTGGTGAAAGCACCCGCCCCTGTCAGTTGTGCGTCACGGGCAAATCGCTGCCCGTGGCGCACAACATTGCTAACACCTGTCACACGGACTTACCTGCCTAGCGACGTCGATGTGGCCTGCGAACCGCGTCAGAGCGGCGTCACTAAGCGGTCGTCCAATAGAAGTGGAGGGGTGGAGATGAGCGGCCGTAACATCCCGCCTACCTCTTTACTTCCTCATTGCCGCCGGCTGCATTGCTCTTTCCCGGTCTGCCTCTTTCCCCGCCAGTCTCTTTCCCCGCCTGTCTCTTTCCCCGCTTGTCTCTTTCCTCGTCTGTCTCTTTCCCCGTCTGTCTCTTTGCCTGTCTGTCTCTTTCTCCGTCTGTCTCTTTCCAGGTCTGTCTTTTTGCCCATCTGTCTCTTTGCCTGTCAGTCTCTTTGCCCGTCTGTCTCTTTGCCCGTCTGTCTCTTTGCTCATCTGTCTCTTTTCAGGGCTGTCTCTTTGCCTGTCTGTCTCTTTGTCCGTTTGTCTCTTTGCCCGTCTGTCTCTTTCCAGGGCTGTCTCTTTGCCCATCTGTCTCTTTTCAGGGCTGTCTCTTTGCCCATCTGTCTCTTTGCCCGGCTGTCTCTTTGCCCGTCTGTCTCTTTGCCCGGCTGTCTCTTTGCCCGGCTGTCTCTTTCCAGGGCTGTCTCTTTCCAGGGATGTCTCTTTCCCCGTCTGTCTGTCTGTCTCTTTACCCATCTGTCTCTGTCTGTGTCTCTGTCTGTCTGTCTTATTCTATCTCTCTATCCATCTCTCCACCGACATCTTATTACCTCACGCATGAGCTTCAACTAACAGTTTATTTTGTTCCTATAGCAACCACTGACAGTGGTATAGCTCCCACCTGCATTCAGTTTAATGGCAGCAGGATTTTAGAGACTAACTGTAAAGCACGGGGTTAAATATTTCTGTCAAAACATAGTCTACGACGCTCCCTGGGTCACATGAGGTGTCTGTACAAAATTTCATGATTGTAAATGCGACGGTGCGGATTCCTTTAGCGGGGACACACACACACACACACACACACACACATACACTCAGCTATATATATTAGATTGCCTTTTTCTGTCTGTCTGTCTGTCTTGCTCCAAAAAGGCGTAATTACAGTGACAACCGTCGCATTGGCCGCTGGGCTTGGCCCGGCCCCACCCCCTGCACGCATTGGCCGCTCGGCTCAGCCCCGCCCCCACACATTGGCCGTTCGTCCCCGCCCCCCGTACACATTAGCCACTTGGCCCCGCCCCCCACACATTGCCTGCTCGGTCCCGCACACATTGGCCCCACCCCCTGCACACATTGGCCGCTCGGCCCCACCCCCGCACACATTGGTTACCTATATATCTCCCTCCAGGACTACTCCACCTATTAGACACCTCCCCCCAGGACTACTCCACCTATTAGACACCTCCCCCCAGGACTACTCCACCTATTAGACACCTCTCCCGCCAGGACTACATCTCCTATTATACTCCTCTCCCCCCATGACTCCTCCTCCTATTATACTCCTCTCCCCCCAGGACTACACCTATTAGACACCTCTCCCCCCAGGACTATTCCTCCTATTATAGTCCTCTCCCCCCAGGACTACTCCTCCTATTATACTCCTTGTGGAGACACGGGGGTCAGTGGGTGCTCTCGTCCGCTGGCCCAGCCGCTTTTAGAAAGACAGCATGGCCCAGGGCTCATCCCAACTGAACGCCCGACCTCCTTACCCGTGGGCAGAACACTACTCAGACAACAAAGGGAGAGGGAATCACAATATTAAGACTTTATTGGATCCCCAAACAATTAACGGTACATAGCACAAAACCAGCAAAACACACAAATTTAACAGACAACAGTTTCTCACCCTTCTGCTGGCTCACCAGGGATTTAGAATGTCTGTGCCTCAGAGCTTCCAGGGCTACTTACTCCAATCCAGCAGCACCTCGCTTTCGGCGGGCACCCACCGAGAATGGAATAATGTCAGATTTAGGAAGCTGGGTGAGGTCTGCAAAGTCTATAGCCAGGTGACCAAATTGTCCCAACCTTGGTTTCTTCCTTAAGTAGTCTCTGGTATGATGATATATAATCCTGGCAGCCAGAGTCGAAATCCCTAGACTGTGGTTATGGTATCCAATCGAATCGGAGTCCCTAGATTGAAGCCATGTAGGCAAGTGATCCTCTAGTCGAAGCCAAAGTCCCTAGACCGAGTCCACAAGGCATCCTGATTCTGATCCCCTAGCCAGCTCCTAAGAGCTTAGGCGGGCTTTACACGCTGTGACATCACTAGCAATTGCTAGCGATGTCGAGCGCGATAGCTCCCGCCCCCATCGCACATGCGATATGTGGTGATTGCTGCCGTAGCGAACATTATCGCTACAGCAGCTTCACATGCATAATCCCTCCTTCTTGCGTTCGGCGTCACAGCGACGTCACCGCGACGTCACTAAGCGGCTGGCCAATAGACGCGGAGGGGAGGAGATGAGCGGGACATAACATTCCGTCCACCTTCTTCCTTACGCATTGCTGGCGGACGCAGGTAAGGAGATGTTTGTCGTTCCTGCGGCTTCACACACAGCGATGTGTGGTGCTGCAGGAACGAGGAACAACATCGTACCGGCAGCAGCAGCATATTATGAAAAGGAGTGACGTGTCACCGGTCAACGATTTTTGACGTTTTTGCGATCGGTGATCGTTACTCCTACACGCTGCGATGTCGGTAACGGCGTCGGATGTGCATCACTAACGACGTGACCCCGGTGGATATATCGTTACCGATGTCGCAACGTGTAAAGCCCTCCTTAGACTGGATCATGCAACATCCATCAACCCTGGTGACTCCAAGAAGTCCCTCTTTATAGCCATAGCCTTCCCTTAGGATATACTGTGCCCTTATCAGATTGGTTGTACAAGGTTGTTTCTCTTAATGGATGAATTTCAAGCTGTATACAGAATATCCCAGCAATAATGGTCAATGGCAGACACAGCTAAGTTAAATCGCATCCAGCAAACACTACTCTTCCTAATATACTCCTCACCCCCCAGGACTACTCCTCCTATTATACTCCTCTTTCCCCAGGACTACTACTCCTATTATAGTCCTCTCTCCGCAGGACTACTCTTCCTATTATACTCGTCTCTCCCGAGGACTACTCCTCCTATTATACTCCTCTCTCCCCAGGACTACTCCTCCTATTATACTCCTCTCCCCCCAGGACTACTCCTCCTATTATACTCCTCTCTCCCCAGGACTACTCTTCCTATTATACTCCTCTCTCCCGAGGACTACTCCTCCTATTATACTCCTCTCTCCCCAGGACTATTCCTCCTATTATACTCCTCTCCCCCCAGGACTACTCCTCCTATTATACTCCTCTCCCCCCAGGACTACTCCTCATATTATCCTCCTCTCCCCCAGGACTACTCCCCCTATTATACTCCTCTCTCCCCAGGACTACTCCTCCTATTTTACTCTTCTCCCCCCAGGACTACTCCTATTATACTCCTCTCTCCCCAGGACTACTCCTCCTATTATACTCTTCACGTCCAGGACTACTCCTCCTATTATACTCCTCACCTCCAGGACTACTACTCCTATTATACTCCTTTCCCCCCAGGACTACTCCTCCTATTACACTCCTCTCCCCCCCAGGACTACTCCTCCTATTATACTCCTCTCTCCCCAGGACTACTCCTCCTATTATACTCCTCTCTCCCCAGGACTACTCCTCCTATTATACTCCTCCTATTATAGTCCTCCTATTATAGTCCTCTCTGAGGGGTGCGCAGCATGGGGATGGAACACGATGGGGGGTGCGCAGCATTGGGGGATGAATCACGATGGGTGGTGTGCAGCAATGGGGGGATGAAGTATGATGGGGGGTGCGCAGCATGGGGGATGAAGCACGATGGGGGGTGGCAGCATGGGGGGATGAAGCACGATAGGGGTATGCAGCATGGGGGATGGAGCATTATGGGTGGTGCGCAGCATGGGGGATGGAGCACGATGGGGGGTGCGCAGCATGGGGGATGGAGCACGATGAGGGTGCACACCTCCCCCCAAAACACACACACACACCGCCACACACGCACCGCATAACACACCACACACACACTGGGAACCACAAACACCGCCCTACACAGACACCCACACACACAGACAACGCCGCACACCCACAACACCCAACAGACAAACACCACGGCACACACAAATATACACACACCGCGCAACACACACACTGCACAAAAAATACCTCCCTCAAAACACACACACACACCCACACAAACTGCGCAACACACACAGCATCACACACACACAATGCTGCAGACACACAGCGCTCCACAACAATGCAACACAAACAACACCACTCTCACACACTCCCACACCCAGACAACACCCAGAACATTTACAGCGTCCTACACAAACACTTCACAACTACACACAACAACATCTATATATATAACAAAAATCATACATTAACTACACAATAAATTCTATAATACCCGATGCGTTAGAATCGGGCCACCATCTAGTATAGTATAAGGGCCTCAGAGGGAAATAAAAAACGAGATATGCACTAAATATATTCTATATAGTTATAGATATGTCTATGAGTGCAGATCCCCTGACCTCCCGTCTTACATTTGGCCATATTTTTTTTTATTTATTTATTTTTACATCACTATTAGTTTTACAAAAAAATTTCTTTGTTGCTTTTATTTTTCTGAAAATAATTTTTCAAGATAGTTTTAAGATCATGGCAGTAAAATATTAACACTGTGATGGAGATGAGAATGCCAGGCTTTAAGTGGTTATATTCAGTGGGAAATATTCTTCACAATATAGTAGTTTAGCAATAAAACTTCACACAGAAAAAAAGTAAAATGAGTTGTTTATTTTCAAGGTAGGTTTTATCCTAAGTCATAAGGCAAGGCTCGTTAAAGGATCGATATTCACTTTTAGGATTGCTACTTTCAATAGATGGCACCAAAGTTCAAGTCCTCTTCCTCTTTGAACAAGCAATTTCCATATTTATTTTCAAAGTATAAGATGCCATATAAAATACTATCCATAACACATAATTACAATATATAAAATTGTAAATTTGATTAACACTTTGGTATACTAAGGCCGATTTTATTGAAAATTAATTAAAGGTATGATAAATCCATTCAATCTATCATAGTTCTTCCAAGCCAGATAAGAAGCTGCATCTCCTTTTCACCAACCTGCAAAAAAAAAGCAAAAATCATGATACAAAATAAAATATTTGTTCTGGACGTAGAAAGTAAGTTAGACCTTGGGAAGGATCCGTAATGGAGAAACTCTGTGTCGGGCAGACAACCTCACCACAAGTTTTTTTATGCACATGGTAGCAAGTGAACATTTTGTGAGTATGAAAAAACCCTTATTGTAATTGTATAACTTCCCAGAGCTTCACCATTGGGAAGATAACAAACCAGATGGTGTGTGCGGTGCTAGATAGACGAATTAAAGTCTTGACATCCATTTGGTCGAAGTGAGAACAAAGTTAGGAGTTTACCCATGTACTCAGAAAAAAGGACCGTGCAACTTAAAGCATAAAAGTAATTTTAATTTTTATTTCATAAATCAATAGTAGATTGCCTTATATCTTATCAGAGAATTCTGCTTCTTTCAATCTGTGGATTGATCATTTACTTTTTAAATTCCCACTTCACTACTAGTAAAATCTGTATATAGTGAAGACAGAATGTTACATTAATAAGATAGGAGATGGCAGTTACTACTGATGAAATTTTATTACAACTGGAGGAGGGAGGAGCTAGAGGTAAAGCCCCTCCCTGTCCCCTAAATAGAATCTAATGATTAGCAACTATCATCTCCTATTTTAGTAATGTAAAAATCTGTCTACTCTTCACTAGAGATGAGCAGACCCATGGAAGTTCGGTTCGACAAATGCAGCTGGACTTTTAATAAACTTTGGTTTGTGACCCGAACATGACCTGAACCCTAATGGAATTTGTTACTTGGGTAGTTAGAGTTTCCGCCCCCATGCAGCCAGCTATAAGCAGAACACTTAAGGGGTGGTTGGGAGTGGTTTTTCCATTTATTTTTTGTTTGGTGCACACTACATCTGATAATGCTGTTGTTACCCCCAGTGTGAGCTATTCAAACACTGCAAGGGGCTCACACTGGGCTGAGCCCCAGTCATTCCCAAGCACAGTAATGCTCGCACAAGTGGTGTTCATACCTAAAACACCCAAACTCCAAACCCAAACTCTGTTTTTTGTTGTTTTTTTTTTCAATTCTGTGTTTGGTACGAAGACTGAACCTTGGGTTCGCTCATTTTATATACTAAATACAGATTTTTCCTGGGATATGAAAATTTTGAAAATTAAATATCAGTCTAGGAAGAGAAAGAAGCAGATTTGTCTGATAAAGTATATTACAAAGCTGCTTATTTTCATGTGTACTATTTATTTCTGAAATAAAAATTAAAATGACGGCTATTCTTTAAGAAAAATCTTGTGATTGCGCTCCAAATAGGGACTTGTCCTTGACTGATTTTCTTAGTTAAAGGTTTGTCAAAACCATGAACCCTGCGGTCATGTTCTATGCCCACGGGCTGTGCCTTCAGTAATGTAGCAAAGCTGGAGTTGTCGTAGGCTGGGGAGGTCCAATAAGCATGGGTTTCCCAGTCTGAAAATTCCAGCCACCAGCTGTCGGTTTTATCATAGCTGGG
Organism: Anomaloglossus baeobatrachus; assembly: GCF_048569485.1. Taxonomy (NCBI): domain Eukaryota; kingdom Metazoa; phylum Chordata; class Amphibia; order Anura; family Aromobatidae; genus Anomaloglossus; species Anomaloglossus baeobatrachus. Next base: position 322,959,289 of record NC_134353.1, on the reverse strand, counting down.
TAACAAAATTGGGGGGAACCACACGCTGGTTTTTAAAATTATTTATTTAAATAATTAAAAAAAATCTGCATGTGGTCCCTGTTATTTTGATACATAGCCAAGATAAAAGAATGACTGGGAGCTGCAGCCTGTAGCCACAGATAAGCGTCACTAATTGAAAGCAGTCAGACATGCTGTCACACACGACCGTGGACTGCTGATGTGTGGGGGAAGCAGTGCATATGCATGGAGGATAATTTAATTTCCTGAATTGCCGGACCCAGATCGTTACCCGGAATTCACTGAGAACTCCGAACCCCGGGTCCGTGCTTGAGTAGTTTTGAACCTGCGCGGATCCAGACTTTTATAGTGTGGGTCTACCCATCACTATTCTCAAGTTGTCTTTTAAGCAGCAAGTGGGCTGTTCTCCTTGAGTGACAGCTCTGGGGAATAGTAGAACTGCACTATTAGTAGAATTGAATACTTGAGGTTATACGACCGTGCACCAAAAAGTTAAAGATTATATTATCAACTTTATTAAAGCATTAAAAAAAATCCATGAGATAATAGAAAGAGAAAAAAGAAAAGGCCAGTCTTTTCTTTTCTACCCTTCTTTTATCTCATGAATTTCTTACATGCTTTAAAGTTGATAACTTTTAACCATTTTGGTGCGTTTAACCTCAAGATCGTTTAACCTCAACAACAGTTCTCAGTGAATTTACATGGACACCGGCCTCAACGACCCATGCACTTACATCAGAATTCATGGCTATTTCTCTAGCATTGTGGTGAGCTGATACATACACTTTTGTTTTGTCTGAAAGCTGCAGACTGGGAACTTATAAATGCATGTCTTTAAAAGCTGAAATGTAGTGGAGTAAGGTGAGCAGCTAACTGCTGTAAAGAAATCGATGGGTTGGAGAGTGCTGACTGGGATGTTAAAAGTTAACCCCCCTTCTGGAATGTAATTACTGTGACATGCACTATTGTCTGATCTCCATGGAAATGAGCAGTACACTTTAAAAGATAAAAGCTGTCATTACTGGAGAATAACAGCAGATAGAAATAGCAAGTCAATTGGAATACAGGACCTTTCTCTGCCCTTGGCAGGGCAGAGCGAAATACTCCTGCACATAAAGGAGGGCAAGAAGATAGCGATTGTGGGGATAGAGGAGGCGCTGAGCAAGACAAGCAATACCCATCTGTAAGGGACCTGATAACATAACTATAGATTATAACATCGGTAAAATGACTTTAGTTAAGTCGGCATCCATATGACTGTCTCTACACAACATGCATAACCTCTGTTTACTCTTATTGCAGGAGCTCAGAACCATAGGCGGTTTCCTGGAAGAATACTGAGGGGTGTTAATGGTAACACCTTGTCCTAGTGAGCTGGGCAGATGGTTATTGTAGGCTTGCTGGATATTCCCTAGTTACTACAGTTAGGTCCAGAAATATTTGGACAGTGACACAAGTTTTGTTATTTTAGCTGTTTACAAAAACATGTTCAGAAATACAATTATATATATAATATGGGCTGAAAGTGCACACTCCCAGCTGCAATATGAGAGTTTTCACATCCAAATCGGAGAAAGGGTTTAGGAATCATAGCTCTGTAATGCATAGCCTCCTCTTTTTCAAGGGACCAAAAGTAATTGGACAAGGGACTCTAAGGGCTGCAATTAACTCTGAAGGTGTCTCCCTCGTTAACCTGTAATCAATGAAGTAGTTAAAAGGTCTGGGGTTGATTACAGGTGTGTGGTTTTGCATTTGGAAGCTGTTGCTGTGACCAGGCAACATGCGGTCTAAGGAACTCTCAATTGAGGTGAAGCAGAACATCCTGAGGCTGAAAAAAAAGAAAAAATCCATCAGAGAGATAGCAGACATGCTTGGAGTAGCAAAATCAACAGTCGGGTACATTCTGAGAAAAAGGAATTGACTGGTGAGCTTGGGAACTCAAAAAGGCCTGGGCGTCCACGGATGACAACAGTGGTGGATGATCCCCGCATACTTTCTTTGGTGAAGAAGAACCCGTTCACAACATCAACTGAAGTCCAGAACACTCTCAGTGAAGTAGGTGTATCTGTCTCTAAGTCAACAGTAAAGAGAAGACTCCATGAAAGTAAATACAAAGGGTTCACATCTAGATGCAAACCATTCATCAATTCCAAAAATAGACAGGCCAGAGTTAAATTTGCTGAAAAACACCTCATGAAGCCAGCTCAGTTCTGGAAAAGTATTCTATGGACAGATGAGACAAAGATCAACCTGTACCAGAATGATGGGAAGAAAAAAGTTTGGAGAAGAAAGGGAACGGCACATGATCCAAGGCACACCACATCCTCTGTAAAACATGGTGGAGGCAACGTGATGGCATGGGCATTCATGGCTTTCAATGGCACTAGGTCACTTGTGTTTATTGATGACATAACAGCAGACAAGAGTAGGCGGATGAATTCTGAAGTGTACCGGGATATACTTTCAGCCCAGATTCAGCCAAATGCCGCAAAGTTGATCGGACGGCGCTTCATAGTACAGATGGACAATGACCCCAAGCATACAGCCAAAGCTACCCAGGAGTTCATGAGTGCAAAAAAGTGGAACATTCTGCAATGGCCAAGTCAATCACCAGATCTTAACCCAATTGAGCATGCATTTCACTTGCTCAAATCCAGACTTAAGACGGAAAGACCCACAAACAAGCAAGACCTGAAGGATGCGGCTGTAAAGGCCTGGCAAAGCATTAAGAAGGAGGAAACCCAGCGTTTGGTGATGTCCATGGGTTCCAGACTTAAGGCAGTGATTGCCTCCAAAGGATTCGCAACAAAATATTGAAATTAAAAATATTTTGTTTGGGTTTGGTTTATTTGTCCAATTACTTTTGACCTCCTAAAATGTGGAGTGTTTGTAAAGAAATGTGTACAATTCCTACAATTTCTATCAGATATTTTTGTTCAAACCTTCAAATTAAACGTTACAATCTGCACTTGAATTCTGTTGTAGAGGTTTCATTTCAAATCCAATGTGGTGGCATGCAGAGCCCAACTCGCGAAAATTGTGTCACTGTCCAAATATTTCTGGACCTAACTGTATATGGAGGGGGGTGGTTGGAGACATAAACCATTTAAAATGCAAGGTACTTGCCCTAAATGAGCCCATGGGCCAGTCACAGAACAGCAAATGTAATATTATAATCTAGGTCATCCTGAAAACATAAGCACAAGACTAGGTGTATGAAAAAATAGGTGATACAATAGGAAAGTGTTCACATGTGGGTGTTGGCCTTTGCTGATTGAGAGCCATAATTAATTTCTCCTTCCCTTATGGAAACAGAAGATAATGTAGACAGAAACATTTACTGTAGGTATTTCTGTTGTTTCTCCCTTTTTATTTTCTAACTGTTTTGTATATTTGCGTATTGTTTTATCTTCATCTTTTATACTTTTTATTCTAAGCACTATATTTTTTATATTAAAGCTTATAATTTTAATTAATTTGATCCTTATATGTTCTAAACAATCCATAACCTTACATAATGTGTTGAACCCTTTTGACTGTCAGACTAAGTGGCATACTTCAGGGACTCATCCCCCTCTGTGTGTCTGATGAGAAGTGGTAGCATGTTGTGTGGTTGGGGTGCGTGGACAGTGTCGGGTTTTGATGTATGCGCACTTATAGTCTATAACGGAGGTTGAGCGCTGGATTGCGTGAGAGGAGATAAATTAACCCTTGCATCCCACTTCACTTATTTGTTTGGGATATGCAGAGGGAATTGTGTACTTATTTACAACTTGATAGACTGCTGAAAAAGAGAAGATACAAGTGGTGGTCTTAGATTATATTAGGAAAATCTGCTGATAGGTTCCCTTTAAAGCAATTTAAGAACTTGAGAATACCTCTGTAAGGTTCAGTGCAATCCATTACACATGATTTTATGCATTTAAAGAACAAATTGAGGCAGGAAAAATTAATTCAGTCACATTTAATTATACAAATCAATTTATTTACCTTCCTTATCTCTAATCATGGAAACATAGCCTTCAGGAGAAGCAGCACTCATTATTGTGGTATGAACTGTCCCACTGAAGTGAAAGAAAATACACCATTAAATAAAGCAAATTGTATATTTACCTCAATGTACTTGCAATTCCACATTTATGGTTGGAATCAGTGGAGAATCAAGAGGGCCGGGCAGGGCATTTTGGGCTGCCTCTTGCAGTAATTTGAGGTGTCTTCAAGGCAGATGCAATGTTCTGCCCACCTTTTCCTGGAGTCTTAAGTTGAGAAAGTGTAGTATGAGAGTACCATTGAATTTATGACCACTGGTGATTCTGGGTCAGACTAATGTCAGCAGCCTGATCAAGTCATCTGATTATGCTGCTGATGTCACTCTCCTGTGCTGCATAGGCTCAGTGAATGTTGCTTTAATAAGTGCTCCAATGAAGCTAAAAATACTCAAAGATTTATTTTAATTATATGTATTGTTAGGGGACACTATTGAGGGGGGATATATTTTAGTAGAGAGTAGTATAAGGATTGGAAATTGTGTGTGGAAACATTATGAGGAGCAGGGGGGGATGGATGTGAGAAAACAGTATAAGTAGCTGGGAGGCAGGGAATATGTGCGGAGACAGTATGGAGAGCAGAGTAGAGGAGTGGAATGTCTGGTAAGTCATTATAGAGAGTGGGGAGATAATGTCTGAGGAACCAGTATGGGAAGCAGGCTGGGCATAATGTAAATGTGTGAGGAGACAGTATGGAGAGTGGGAAGATAATGTGTAGAAAATACAGTATGGGAAGGAGGGAAATATGTGAGGAGACAGTACAGGGAGTAGTGGGGGGAATATGTGAAGAGATATTATGGGGAAAGAAGGGAATGTGTAATGAGAAAGTAAAGGGAGCTGGGGGATTGAAATATGTCAGGAAACAGTATAAGGAATGGGTGTGTGGGGGGAGACAGTTTGTAGAGGAGTGGATATGTGTGAAGAGACAGTATGAGGGGGAGGAGGGAAATGTGTGAAAAAACACTAGGGGTGAGAAATGCATGGTGGGAAAAAAGTAAGCGGACAGTATTGAATTGAGGGGAATAGTGTGAAGAGATAGCATCGGGGAGCAAAGTATTAGTCGGGCACAGTATAGAGACTGGGTAAATAGAAAAAAAGGAAAAACTCATCTGTGGAGACATGGGGGTCAGTGGGTGCTCTCGTCCGCTGGCCCAGCCACCTTTAGAAAGACAGCATGGCCCAGGGCTCATCCCAACTGAACGCCCGACCTCCTTAACCGTGGGTGGAACACTACTCAGACAACACAGGGTGAGGGAATCACAATATTAAGACTTTATTGGATCCCCAAACAATTAACGTCACATAGCACATAACCAGCAAAACACACAAATGTAACAGGCAACAGTTTCTCACCCTTCCGCTGGCTCACCAGGGATTTAAAATGTCCGTGCCTCAGAGCTACTTACTCCAATCCAGCAGCACCCCGCTTTCGGCGAGCACCCACCGAGAATGGAATAACGCCAGATTTAGGAAGCTGGCTGAGGTCTGCAAAGTCTGTAGCCAGGTGACCAAATTGTCCCAACCTGGGTTTCTTCCTTAAGTAGTCTCTGGTATAATGATCTGATATAATCCTGGGAGCCAGAGTCGAAATCTCTAGACTGTGGTTATGGTCTCCAATCGGAATCGGAGTCCCTAGATTGAAGCTATGTAGCCAAGTAATCCTCTAGTCGGAGCCAAAGTGCCTACACCGAGTCCACAAAGCATCCTGGTTCTGATCCCCTAGCCAGATCCTAAGAGCTTAGACTGGATCATGCAACATCCATCAATAACTAGTGACTCCAAGAAGTCCCCTTTCATAGCTAGAGCCTTCCCTTAGGATATACTGTGCTCTTATCGGATTGGTTGTACAAGGTTGCTTATCTTAATGGATGAATTTCAAGCTGCATGGATAATGTTCATTTAAATGATGTGGACAGAAAGACTGAGGACATTTACATGTAGTCTGCAATGCACAGACTAGACAATGGCCACTGAGGTAATTTACATTAGATTAGCAATACACAACTACATTACAATGGATTAACATGTTAACCATTACCTTATATTGTATTATATATTTTTCTGTGCATTTTATTTTTACACGGTACAGCCAGGCCCATCAATAGTGACCTTGTGAACAAGGGGCCTGTGGCTCTGTGATGCACTGTGAATGCCAGACAGCCCATCTAATTGAATAGTAGGTACATGTAATAGGCTGTTAGCTGGACACTGCGCTTTGCATGTGTGTGACTTGTGCCCCATTGCAATGCTCATCTGTGTGCAATTCTAGTACTAGCCCCTGACATGAACTGGTCAGTTAAGACTGATTGTTTAATCAGTATTTTGCACCTGTGTTACCTTCTTTATTCTATATTATTTACAGTCCGCTGTAATCTGTTTGTGCATTTGTTTCTGTTTTCTTGGCTGGTAAATAGAATTGCCTTTTTGCTGTGTTACTACCTTTGTGTTTGAATGGTTAATTCATTGATTACTAATCAATTTCAATGAGGACCTGGTTACTTCTCTTGAAAATTATAATATTACAAGTTATAGGTACTATAATATAGGTACTGTAATGTGTTGTTGATCCAGGTAATCTAGTCTGATTACCACATGTTGAGTCAGAAATTAATTTTTCCCCTGATATGGGGCAATTAGCATCTGCCTCATTGGGTTTTTTGCCTTCTTCTTGATTAAAGGGGTTATTCAGCTTATTTTGACTTTTTCTTGTCATTACACTATTGGACACGGACACGCGTATGCACCACACGGAGACACGGTCAGTGAAAAATCACCAATGTGTGCACAGACCCATTGATTTTAATGGGTCTGCGTATGTCAGTAATTCTGGTACGTATAAAAACATACGTACCAGAATGACTGACGTCTGAAACAGGCCTAACACTCATGTCTACTAGGACTGCATTCATCCCTTTTCAATCTCTTTGATGCAAACTCAGCCTTATTAATGCCAAATCGCTAAGAGTAAGGGTATGTGCACACGTCTGCGTTTTGCCGTGCCAAATCTTCCGCAGCGTTCGTGCATTTCAGAACACAGCCGAAAAGCTGAGTTCTGGATGCATTGTTGAAAGCAGACTTCATGCAGACTTCATGCATTCTGGATGCTTGCTCGGCCATAGACAGAGTGGGAAAAACATCCGGAACGCACAAAAGAAGTGACATGTTGCTTTTTAGAACGCAGCGTTTTGGATCAAAATTTCAGCATCCGAAACGCTGCACTCTCAAACGCAACGTGCGGTTGGATTATGGTCAATCTTCATAGATTATGCTGGGGACGCAGGACGCATGCAGTTACGCTGCAGTTCTAAACGCAGTGTAAAAGCATGCAACTTGCAGACGTGTGCACACAGCCTGAGGCCCCTTTCACACGTCAGTGTTTCTGGTACGTTTGTGCTTTTTTTTATACGTACCAGAATCACTGACATACGCAGACCCATTATAAACAATGGGTCTGCTCACACATCAGTGATTTTTCACTGAACGTGTCTCCATGCAGCGTGCACGTGTGGCCGTGATTCTGCACGGAGACATGTCAGTTTTTGTCTGGCATCACTGATGACCCACGGACCACACTATGGTGTGATCAGTGTGTGATCAGTGAAACACGTACAAGAAAACCATGGACATGTTAAATATTAAAAATTTTCAACTTACCTTGCCTGCGATTCGCTCTGGAGCCTCTGCTCTCAGCAGTTTCTGCCTAGCTCATGAATATTCATGAGAGCAGGAAAACCCGACCAGGAAGTAAGTGCTGAGAGCGGTTGGCAGACGCTGGAGAGCCAGAGACTTCAGCACCATGGACAGCAGCAGTGAAGGCAGGTGAGTAATATCCATATGCAATCACGGGATCACGGATTGCACATGGACAACTCACGTGTGCCGTGAATCACGGAGGGACATGTGCGTGTTTTACACGTCAGTGAAGAACGTCAGTGTTTTTCACTGACGTAAGAAACGGGCCTAAGGGCTCATTCAAACTTTAGTTTTTCTATTACAAGTTCTATTTGTGGTTTTCACAGCATGATCTCATATGTGTTGTCATCTATGGGGCTGTTCACATGACTGTGCATTTTTGCAGACTGAGTAGTTTGCCCAAAAACATAGAGATGAGTCTTGGATCAATCTAGCCAATGTAAGTCTATGGGTCCTTGAAAAAAAATCGGACAGTACTTGGATGTCATCAGTGCACTGTCCATTTTATACAGTTTGACATGAAAATGTTCAGAAACCTCCATTTTTTTTTCTTCATCTGATAAAAACAGATGAAGCTCTGACCAAACTCTGATGGTAAAAACTGGCACACTAAACTAAAAACATTGATGAAACATGTACTGATTTTCTCATTTGAGATCACTAAAATCTGAATGAGCCCTAAGGGGCACTTTGCACATTACAACATCGCAGGTGCGATGTCGGTGGGGTCAAATTGAAAGTGACGCACATCCGGCATCGCAGACGATATCGTAGTGTGTAAATCCTAGATGATACGATTAACGAGCGCATAAGCGTCGTAATCGTATCATCGGTGTAGCGTTGGCGAAATCCATAATTACGCTGATGCGACGGTCCGATGTTGTTACTCGCTCCTGCGGCAGCACACATCGCTGTGTGTGAAGTCGCAGGAGCGAGGAACATCTCCTACCGGCGTCACCGCGGCTCCCGTAGGATATGCGGAAGGAAGGAGGTGGGCGGGATGTTTACATCCCGCTCATCTCCGCCCCTTCGCTCCTATTGGCTGCCTGCCGTGTGACATCGCAGTGACGCCACACGACCCGCCCCCTTAATAAGGAGGTGGTTCGCCGGCCAGAGCGACATCGCATGACAGGTGAGTGCATGTGAAGCTGCCGTAGCGATAATAATCGCTACGGCAGCTATCACAATGATATCGCAGCTTGCGACGGGGGCGGGGACTATCGCGCTCGGCATCACAGCATCGGTTTGCGATGTCGTAGTGTGCAAATTGCCCCTAACAGTAATGTTCAGAACATGTAAGCAGTACCATGCCTGCATTTCTTGCATTTTTGAACTTTAAAATAAAGCCAGGTAATTTACTAATAGATTATAGATATTAAGATAGGTATCTACACACATAAAACATTTTTTAATTGAGTGTCATTGCAAAGATCCTAGAATTTGTGCTTGTAATGATATGGAACAATTACGAATGTAAATAGTAGCTATGGTGACAAAAAATATAAGATAACAGATATTGCACAATATACAAATACAAAATGCATCATATAGAATGTAAAATATACTGAGCAGAATTGAGCAATAAGTATGACTGAGATTCCTTCCTTACCTATTTAAAACTGGATAAGTTGATAAAACCTTCAAAGGTAAAGAAAAATTTCATGTTATATGACAGAAAAGAAAATATGGAATCAATACAAAGTCCAATCATAATTAACATGGTTTGGCTAAAAGGAGTCATTTAAAATGATTAGTCTTCTAGGAAACATAATTACAATTACAGTACAATGCTGAAGCCAAGTCATATTTCCCTGAAATATACAGTAGCTCTAAACTATCATCACATACTGTGGTGTACGAATCTGTACAAGTAAATGTTTGAATTAAGCCGGCAATACACATTAGATGGATACATATATATATATATATATATATATATATATATATATATATATATATATATATATAAAATTGATTTACTTTTAAATGGGTGACTACATACATAGAAATAAAAAGATTTACAATTAGATAGCATCATACAAACCTTATATAATGTATCTGTATTTATGTTTTCCTGCCCGGTTGCATTTAAGTCTCGAGTTGCAAAATACCTTTGGGTATAAAATGTAGAATAGTTATTTTTATATTTGCACTTTAGTTTACATAATTATTTTTAGACTTTAGCTAAAGGGTTTGTAACAGTTATCACATCTGTACTGGATTAATGATGAAATTCCCACTGGTTGCCAGAAGGAGTACTTTTATTTTCATTAGAATGGAGTGACAATGCACATGCTCAGCTTTCTCCTACAGTGCCATAGACAATGAATGGAATAGTGGTTAGACATATGCAAAGCTGCTCCATTCTAATGGGGGGAAAAAATACACTGATGTGTCAATAGTTAGAGATCCCAGGTGTCTGAGTGACAGAGACAAGCAAGATGCACAGTTGTTTATGTCTATAGGCTTTTCTGTTTAAATTCGCAAACTCTGCTGCAAAGATCCATATGCAATGTAATCCCCCTCTCACCTGATCTGATATATCTAACCTGAGATCTCATGTAGATTATACACTAATAATGGTGTTCTACATTTTTATGCTATAAATATATTTCTGTGTACAATGATTGCTAAAAACTCATCACATTTGACAATATCATAAAAAAGAGAGACAGCTTTATCCTGCAAACGATGTACTTTTTTGCCTCCCCTAATACTGTATAAACCCCCATGTAGTGTAATTGTGGCGCCCCTGAGGCTTCCGTCGCCACAGAGACATTGCACCTCAGCCAGAGGTGTGATGTCCCATCCTGGGTAAGGAAGGGGGTAAACGCCGGTCCACAGACAAAATTCACACTACACCCATTGTTAGGTACATATTGGGACAGGGGATAGTGGCAGCCACCCCCATGCTGTATTATGGGGGGGAATAAGACCCATCCCTTCTTCCATAGGGGGGAGCCTAGCAACTGAGTGGGTGGGTGGAGCCGACAGAGAGTGAAGAGCAGACACAGGAAGGTCAAAGGCAGATTGAGTTAAGATTGAGTTGAGAGGAGTGAGAAGAGAAGTGCTCTACTCAGTCAGGAGCAAGAAGGAGAAAGTGACACATCCTGGTGGAGACCCTGGGGCCCAGCTAGGCCCAACCACAGCAGAGAACAACAGAAAGGATTCCAGGGCCACTGAAAGGCTTTCAAGCGCAGGGCCTGTTCCACAGAAAGATCAGGTGGAGGGATCAAGCTGCATACGGGGAACGGTCCCTAAAAACTGGAGGAAGAGAAGTCATTTCCAAAGGTGAAAACCGAGGCCCAGGGTGGTTGCAAGCGTCCAGAGCCACATCCCACTGCAGAACCCCTGGGAAGAGGGTACAGTTCCAGCTAGGCAAGCACTCTTGTCCAGAACCTGTAGTGGAGGCCAAGCCAGGTTCATCCAGCAAAGGCAAGGCTTTGAAGACAGCTGAAGGAAGGGACACAATAGAAGGGTGCACCGGCTTTTATTCTCAGATCTACCCGGGATCGGCGGAGGCCCCTGACAGTGGGTTCCAGCCGTCCAAGGGCACCAGTGTGCTACAACCCAGGAACTGTGAGTAAACATCTTGAAACTGCACCCCCTGGTGTTGCCTCCATTATTTCACCTGCACTACACCATCTACAACACCCTCATAGACTCTTACAAGCACCAACTGTTGCCCCGGAACACCGCTCCACCTGTGGGGAGCAGGACCATCCAAGCTGCCATTCCATCAGCTCCGGAGGCCCCATACAGCAGCGGCGGCTTAATAGCCGCAAACCACAGGTGGCATCATGAATAACCTAAAACTCTATTTATTATCACCAACCCCACTGAAGCCATATTAGTTGACCCCGCCAGGGTCACGGAGTCAGGCCCCGCCACCACTGACTACCCCTGGACTAGTTCAGCCTGACACCGGGTGTCTCATAGCCCTGGGGTGGGCGAGTCAACCTTGGCGTCACAAACAGGATAATGTGCCCGGCCTCACCTGGTACTGTGCGCCTTGCTGAACTGAAAGAACTGTGTTTTATTGTGTAAAAACTGCCGCCATTGAGACCGCTGAGCGCGGAAAGAAGAGGGGCGTGCCTGGAGAAGGGCGCGAAAGTAAGCCCCGCCCCCTTGGTCTTGCAAAAGAGCGCGAAGTGGAGCCCGCTATGCAGAGCGGAGGATGGAAAATGGCGCGCTGAGAAAGTGACTGTCTGGCAGTTAATGCTGCTGTCTGGAGGAAAAGAGAAGATGGCTCCTGCAAGTGGAGGCCAGGAAGAGCTCACCTGGATCAGGCCTGTGACCGCCGCTGAGCTGAAGGCTGAGGTCGGGAGGATGGCTGACAGGATAAAGGAGCAGAGCAGATGGGAGATAGCCGTGTGGGGGAAGGAGATGGTGCTGGCCATGAGGAGTCTGCAGATGTCTGTGCAGCGAGGCCTGTGTGGAGGTGCCGCCCACACCCATCCGGAGCCCACACCAGCGATGGCGACCCTGCTCCAGAGCATCCCTGGCCTAGCACTGGGTGAGTCCCGCACTGCCCCTGCCCGATTGGGTGTGCTGACCCCGCCGGCGTTACTACCGGAGGCCGCAGTGATCCCTGCTGCTATCCCGGGGGTGATCCATGCTGCAATGCCCGTTGGGATCCCTGCTGCGATGCCCGTTGGGATCCCTGCTACGAGGCCCATTGTGATCCATGCTGCGACCCCGACTGAAGTCTCTGCTGTGATCCCGGAGGCGGTCCCTGCTGCGATTCCGACTGAAGTCCCTGCTGAGACGTCCGGCGCAGAAACACCCTATCCGGCCAGATTAGACCAGGCCACAACGCCATTTATCCCAGCAACTCCTGTGGCTGAAGAGCAGGCTCCTGAACAGCCAGAGGAGGATGCAGCTCCGATACCATCACCCCGCAACAGCCCCAGCACGAGCTCCCAGGGGACCCAGACCAACCTGGCTGCAGCTTCCATGTCACCGGGAGCTGAGCCAGAAGAGGACCTCTGCAATTAAAGAAGAAGAACTCTGCAAACTGTAAATAGCCCCTGTATGTCCCATGTTCTTTTCGAAGATGCCACGCTTCCTGAATTCCTGCCCTTCTGTTCTTTTTGAAGATGTCACCCCCCACTGTCTATGTGTTACCGGGCCACTGGACTTGAAAGTGGTCTGCAGTTAAATGTATATTATGTGTAACCAGGCCACTGGATGCATTGTGGCTGGTCTGTTTTAGTTTAAAAGACTTTAAAGTTTTATTCTTTAATGTTTGCAATGTTCAAGTAATGTGCCTCCCATAAAGGGATGTAAAGTTTTACCAATATTCTTGTTAGATGCATCTATAAAAATTTTGCAGTTTCTCCACTTTTCTTGTTGTTTCAGCCCGCGGACGTGCTGGGATTTGCTGTGGGGGAGTGTGGCACCCCTGAGGCTTCCGTCGCCACAGAGACATTGCACCTCAGCCAGAGGTGTGATGTCCCATCCTGGGTAAGGAAGGGGGTAAACGCTGGTCCACAGGCAAAATTCACACTACACCCATTGTTAGGTACATATTGGGACAGCCACCCCCATGCTGTATGATGGGGGGGGCATAAGACCCATCCCTTCTTCCACAGGGGGAGCCTAGCAACTGGGTGGGTGGGTGGAGCCGACAGAGAGTGTAGAGCAGACACAGGAAGGTCAAAGGCAGATTGAGTTTAGATTGAGTTGAGAGGAGTGAGAAGAGAAGTGCTCTACTCAGTCAGGAGCAAGAAGGAGAAAGTGACACATCCTGGTGGAGACCCTGGGGCCCAGCTAGGCCCAACCACAGCAGAAAACAACAGAAAGGATTCCAGGGCCACTGAAAGGCTTTCAAGCGCAGGGCCTGTTCCACAGAAAGATCAGGTGGAGGGATCAAGCTGCATACGGGGAACGGTCCCTAAAAACTGGAGGAAGAGAAGTCATTTCCAAAGGTGAAAACTGAGGCCCAGGGTGGTTGCAAGCGTCCAGGGCCACATCCCACTGCAGAACCCCTGGAAAGAGGGTACAGTTCCAGCTAGGCAAGCACTCTTGTCCAGAACCTGTAGTGGAGGCCAAGCCAGGTTCATCCAGCAAAGGCAAGGCTTTGAAGACAGCTGAAGGAAGGGACACAATAGAAGGGTGCACCGGCTTTTATTCTCAGATCTACCCGGGATCGGCGGAAGCCCCTGACAGTGGGTTCCAGCCGTCCAAGGGCACCAGTGTGCTACAACGCAGGAACTGTGAGTAAACATCTTGAAACTGCACCCCCTGGTGTTGCCTCCATTATTTCACCTGCACTGCACCATCTACAACACCCTCATAGACTCTTACAAGCACCAACTGTTGCCCCGGAACACCACTCCATCTGTGGGGAGCAGGACCATCCAAGCTGCCATTCCATTAGTCCCAGAGGCCCCATACAGCAGCGGCGGCTTAATAGCCGCAAACCACAGGTGGCGTCACGAAAAACCTAAAACTCTATTTATTATCACCAACCCCACTGAAGCCATATTAGTTGACCCCGCAAGGGTCACGGAGTCAGGCCCCGCCACCACCGACTACCCCTTAACTAGTTCAGCCTGACACCGGGTGTCCCAAAGCCCTGGGGTGGGCGAGTCATAATCACGTATAGAGCCCCCTTGTAATGTGAACACATATAGAGCCCTTTTTAGTATTATCACATATAGAGCCGCCTTGTAATGTGATCACATATAGAGCCCCCCCAGCCTTGTAATGTAGGCAGCGGTGGGTCGCTCGGTCACTGTGCTCCTATTCTTAGGGATCCCTATGTGTGGGTACGACTCTGTGTGGGGTGCTTGACACTCACTTGCTTTCCTGAGGCTCCATTCACCTTCCTGCGCTCAGATGCAGAGACCGCTATGAGAAAAAAAAGTCACACCACATCTTAACTATACTTGTTTTACTTGTTCTTAACACCTTCATGGCAGACACGGTAACCAACATCTTTTCAACCTAGATGTGGGAAAACTTTTTCTCTTTTCACCTAAAGGCCCCGTCACACACAGAGATAAATCTTTGGCAGATCTGTGGTTGCAGTGAAATCATGGACATATTGTTCCATTTGTACACAGCCACAAACCTGGCACTGATTGTCCACAATTTCACTGCAACCACAGATCTGCTGCAGATTCATCTCTGTGTGTGACAGGGCCTTACGTCTCCCAAAATAGGTATAGCTGCCATCGCCTGGTATTTTCCACCAGTTTCCCTCACCGTTCTGACATAGCCCTTGGTGTTCCAGGACACTCTCCTTGTCCCCCTTCCCACTCTTTGTCCGTTACATCCCTGTACAGTTTCAGCGTCAACTTCTTCAGGGTAAGCCGAAACGCACGTCAGGGTGGACATCACATGCTCTCATCTCTTCCATCCTGTATCAGGTAATATATGGACACATTTACAGCACTTTATATGTTTCCTTCAGTATAACGTTACCAATGTTTACTCCTGCAGCAGCCCTTTAGATCCAACAAAGCACTTCATATTTACCTACTGCTGCTATTCCTTACACATAGTTCTGAATGTGGAATGTCCATTTAGTTACTGATGATGGGAATGTCTGTATGTCCACGCTGAGCGCATGAATTGTGTTGATCAATGCAGATTTCACATTGTGTTAATGGTATATATGCGTATAATTGGATATGATACACGTGTTGGACTACCAGTAATGTGCACAGCGTCGACACATATCATGTGCCGCAATTCATTTTCATCTTCATCAGCATACAATATTTATTAATATATTTTTCTGGATAAATATGTATGTACACATTGTTTTTGTACATTAATCATACTAGCATGTGACACCTTGTTTTTTATCTGTATCTGTGTTCTTATAAAAAACTTTCAAATACAATACAATCGGACAGAGTCTTGAATATAAAATGCGAAAAACTTCAGAATCTAATAAAACTATTATCTTTATTCAAATTATTTAAAACAGTGTATTGACACCCAGTGCTAGTGAACACAAATACAGGGACAGTAGAGGGGAACGGAAAAATTGAATTTATTTTGGGGTCCCTATGGTACCCTAAGGGATCTTGTTCCTGTCTGACAACGGAAGGTATGACACCATAAATTCCTGGGTGCCCCTGTTCCACACTGGCTGACCCTCTCTGTACCCTGTCACTTTAAGTGGATTAATAATGACATTTATGACTACCAAAAATTGGGTTCCAAGTGTGGATGGTATAAATCACTCAACTCCTTGGTCTGATACACATGTGCAGATTAATAAGCAAGAAAGATATCAATGCAAAAATAAATCATTGGACGAGAAATACCAATACACAACCTAGGGATACATCTGCGGTATATGCAATAATATATCAAAAACAAACACAAAAGTTATCCTCATCCAATTTTGAACATGTGTATAAACCATCAAAGGCAGATTATTTACATGGTCCCAATTATATCAATGACAGGGAGTATATATACTGCATAGTGCATCACTCCAAGATATGTGCATTCTGTATTCTGATGACCACAGTTATAAAACAATGCACAAAGCATGATACTGTATAAATAATAATAATGAGGCAGAGCGATTATCTAAGGGAAGTAATTTATCTTTTTCTTCCTTTCTGGTTAGTTCATGTGGTTTACTTATGCATCTATTTATGCATTTTGTCATGAGTGGATATTGGCAGCCATTAATCACCTATAGACACAGGGTGACTTTTTTCTTAATGGAATTGATAATTTTTCTTCCATTATATTAATATTGATTATATCTATCATACTTTGTGTATAGTTTTATAACTGTGGTCATCATAATACAGGATGCACATGTTGAGGAGGAACTTTCCATCAAATACTTAATTAACCTCTTGACAAGGGATTGTGGGAAATATGTCAATTTGCCTTACATCAGGTTTCAGATCATACACATGACACAGATATAAAGATGGCAGCCATTTCCTGTTCACCACACCTTGCTTGGAATGCAAGGAATGTCCAGATGAAAGAAGACCACCATATAAGGGAAGACCCCTGGTCAAGCTAGAAAACCAACCCACAGATCAGATGACATCACAGACCAAACCATCAGCATGGATCCACTAAATGACGTCCCTCCCATCACCATGGTTTCATCCACTGGAGTCAGACCCGCCCATCAACAGCAACACGGATCTCCCCATTGGCTAGCTCATGAACTGTCCCACTAAATGTGCATATCTGAACTTGTGTACACCTCTAGCCTATAACAAGAGGACGCATGCTCTTCCCTGTTCTGTTTTGGTGCCATCTTTACTGTGACCAAGAAGAGATTTCATATCCGACTGTGTCTGGTGTGAATTCTTTTATGCATGCACTTGGCCCATATCAATTCGGCCAGGCAGTAGGCAACTAGTGATCTCTGGTTAAGGGTTCACCCTAACACACATATCTTGGAGTGATGCACTATGCAGTATATATACTCCCTGTCATTGATGTAAATGGGACCATGTAAATAATCTGCCTTTGATGGTTTAAACACATGTTAAAAATTGGATGAGGATAACTTTTGTGTTTGTTTTTGATATATTTTTGCATATACCTCGGATGTATGCCTACTTTGTGTATTGGTATTTCTCGTCCAATGATTTATTGTTGCATTGATATCTTTCTTGCTTATTAATCTGCACATGTGTATCACACCAAGGAGTTGAGTGATTATACCATCCACACTTGGACACCATTTTTTGGTAGTCATAAATGTCATTATTAATCCACTGAAAGTAACAGGGTACAGAGAGGCTCAGCCACCGTGGAATGGGGGCGCCCAGAAATTTATGGTGTCATACCCTCTGTTGTCAGCTAGGAACAATGTATCTGTGTTCTTATCCCAAATTTAATAAAATATATGTGCAATTGACCCTTTTCAGAATTTTTTCCTTTTTTCTTGGCGCCCAGTATACCTGATTCCGTATGGTCTGTTATTTCTCCTTTCACCCATGCACGTCTTTTCCACAGTGTGACTCACTATATATACTCTTCACCCCACAGTGGTTTACTGACATGCATGGTGTGTACTGCCTGAAATATTTTATGTCCTGTGAAAGAGAGCCTGTACCTGTCATTTAAAGATTTTTGCAATATACAGGAATTCTGTGCTATTCCTGTATATAGCACAAATGATTGGATGATCGCAGGTTTAATTCCTCCATGGGGACATCAGAATATAATAAATAATATGGTTTAAAAACTATTAAGAAGTATATAAAATCATCCCATTTTTACCCTTTATGACTTAATGATTCAGGCTTCTCTACCTCTAACAGCCGCGGTTGAGGTAACGCTCCTCCCGCTGCTGGTAAACTGTTAAATGCTGCTGTCAATCTCTATCCGTGGCCCTCACCAGCCCGTGGCCAGCGTTTATAGGAGACTGTGATTTTTCTTCTATATTTAGCAATGCTGTATAGAACAAGTGATCAGACCATTGCAGGTTCAAGTCTCCTAAGGGGACTATTAAGCCTGCTTTACACGTATCAATTTATCGTGCGATCGCATTTGCGATCGCACCCGCCCCCATCAATTGTGCGGCACGGGCAATTTGAAGCCCGTGTCGCACAATGTTGTAACCCCCCGTCACACGTATTTACCTCCCAAACGACCTCGCTGTGGGCGGCGAAAATCCACTTCCTGAAGGGGGAGGGACGTTCGGCATCACAGCGACGTCACACAGAGGCCGGCCAATCGAAGTGGAGGGGCGGAGATGAACGGGACGTACACATCCTGCCCACCTCCTTCCTTCCGCATTGCTGCCGGCCGCAGGTATGCTGCAGTTCATCGTTCCCGGGGTGTCACATGGAGCGATGTGTGCTGCCTCAGGACATTGAACAACAGGACATTCAATATTTACAAAATGAGCGACGTGTCAACGATGAACGAGAAGGTATGTATTTCTGCTCGTTCATAGCTGTCACACGCTACGATATCACTAATGATGCCGGATGTCCATCACGACGTGACCCCACCAACATCTCGTTAGATATATCGTAGCGTGTAAAGCCCGCTTTAAATACAATACAAAGTAGAAAATGTTTTTTATAAAAGTTTAAAAGTACCATATTAAAAATTAGGAAAAACAAAATAACCACACATTCGGTATCACTGGGTTTGTAAAAGTAAAAAACAAAAAGTTGATAAACAGTGTAACGAGAAAAAAAATCAAAACGCCAGAATAGCAGTTTTTCTCATGCTGCAACAACAGAAAAAAAAAATGTAATAGCAAGCAATCAAAACATTGCACATACCCCAAAATAATAATAATAAAAACATCAGCTCGGGGCGCAAAAAATAATCCCTCACACAGCTCCATATCCTAAAAATTGAAAACATTATGGCTTTCAGAAATTCGTGACACAAACCAAATTTTTTTTTTCAAAATTTCAGATTTTTTTTCACCACTTAAATAAAACTAAAATAAAACTATACATGTTTGGTAGCTACAAAATTATACTGCCATATCAGTTTTATGGTAAAGTCAACACTGTAAATAAAAAAAAAAAACAAAACAAAAAATGATTGCAGAATTTCACTTTTTTTGCTATTTCACCAGATTTGGATTTTTTTTTCCCATTTACCATTGTATCATATGGTAAAATGGATGATGTCATTAAAAAATACAACTCATCATATAAAACAATCCCTCTCTGAGCAATATCGACAGAGAAATAAAAAAGGTATGATTCTTGGCAAATGGGGAGGAAAAAATGAAAGTGCAAAAATGAAAATTTCCCCAGTCCTTAAGGGGTTAAAAGCTAAGAAAAAAAAGTACACATATGATATTGATATTTTCATAAAAGTCCCATCTATGAAAATATAATTAAGCAGATCTGTGATCTGTAAATTTTGTGACGAGAAAAAAAAATCAAAGACGCCAGAATTACGGCTTTATGGCAGCTGCAACAGGGCAAAAAAGGATAATGAGGGGATCAAAATATGGCATGTACTCCAAAATAAAAACAATAGTTCGGGGTATGAAGAATAAGCCCTCACACAGCACCATCTCTCAAAAAAAATAAACATTTTTATTCTTTTTTTTCTTTCTACAAATTTCTGATTTTTTTTTTCTTCACATAGGCTAGGTTCACATTTCCGTTGTTTTGCATCAGTCACATGACGCATGTGACTGATGCGTTGTACAACGGATGACAAAGAACAGAATTTTCATTGTCGGACTCCGTTGTGTGCGGGGGGGGAGGAGCGCGAGGGGGCGGGGTTCGAGGTGGGTGGAGCCGAGCGGGGCCGTGGCGCTGAGGACGTCAGTGCCGCGGGGACTGCAGGGCTGGGGACAGGTGAGTGTGTGTGTGTGTATACATGCGGAGTGCGGAAGGGCAGAGCCGAGCGGGGAAGTGTCGGGCTCCCTGCACACGTATCCACGGTAAATATCGGGTAACTAAAAGCAAAGCACTTTGCTTGGTTACCCGATATTTACACTGGTTACCAGCGTGCACCGCTTAGCGCTGGCTCACTGCACACGTAACCAGTGTAAATATCGGGTAACTAACCAAAGCTCATTGCTTAGTAACCCGATGTGTATCCTGGTTACGAGTGCAAGGAGCCAGAGAGAGCATGCGCAGCGAAATCCTACAGATTGCGCTGCTCAAAAAAACGTTACAGGCTGCGTTCCTTCCGCCCGGCAGTCAGTCGTTCCACGACTGATCAGTCGGGCGGAGGGTGCTGTAAGGGGTAGTTGGACCCCTGATAGTGAAGGAGCGGTTTTTCCCCCCCTGAAGATGCCACAGTAGTATGGTGGCAAATTGTAAATGTTGATGGTAAAATGTTACCTGTCATAAACTGTTTCCCCACTAGGTGCGAGTGTAGAGCAGTGGTTCCCCTGGTAACAGTGGCAGGGAAGGAGGGGAGGGCAGCCTAGGTGGGGAAGGAAAGAAGGGAGGTCTCTGAATGCAGAGCAGTGTGTGCAGGACAGTGTAGTAGTCGGATGTGACTGAAGAGAGGAGTCTGAGGTGCCGGGGCAGAGTGTGGAAGTGGTGCAGTGGCAGAAGAAGTGGAAGAGTCAAGACTAGTCCCAAAGCCGGTGGTGTGTACTAGAGTGGAGTGCAGCTATCAGGGGGATAACAAGTGGCCCCTGCAGGCGAAGGTTAGTGCCCTGACAAAGAAGTGGAGAGGTGAGAACTTATCCAGAGCCGGTAGTCTGTGCTAGATCTGCCCTATAGATCCGGGTTCAGTGTGCAGCTACTAGAGGGTTAACGCATGTCCCCTGCAGGCGAGGGAAAGTTACCGGGGAAAGAGGAAACCGTCAGCAAGAAGTGTAACCTGTAAACCGATGTGACTTGATGCTGAAAGGTGTAAAGAGGAGTGGGAACTCATCCGGAACCGGTAGTGTGTGCTAGATCTGCCCTGCAGTAATTCAGGGTTCAGAGTACAGCTACTAGGGGGTTAACAAGTGTCCCCTGCAGGTGAAGGAGAGTGACCGTCAGCAAAAAGGGGAAACCGTCAGGAAGGAACGTAATCTGTAACGTTAAAGTGAAGTACTGAAGTAACTTGCTGCTGAGAAGTGTAACAGAAAATGGAAGCCTCGTTCAATAAAATGTTTCTTAGTTTACCAGCTGCCTGTCAGTGGCTCTTTTCTGTAACTGATGAAGGGGCTGGCGAGCCGAGGGAAAACGGCGTAACGGAGAACGCAGGTACCGTCACGAACGCGTCCCTGCCACCCACACTCTGCCCCACAAACAACACCCCTGTTTTAACAGTGACGGCCGGGCCGGGGGTCAGCCTGCCGCCCCCTGGGCGGGAGACCGCGACTACAACCCCTGAGGCGCCCCCTGCCCCCGTTACAAACTGGCGTAGTCGGCAGGATCAAGCCTGCATGCAAGAAACCCCGACCAGAGACTGTGAGGAAGATCAAGTGGTGCCTGACGTGCTGAACAGGCCACAAGATGGCGGCAAGATGGCGGCCGTCCTCATGGACTCAGCAGAGGCGCGAAAAGTTGGCGCCAAACGAAAAACGCTGGGCTGGCCTGGGAGGAAGAAGCCCAGAGTGCACCGCCCAAAGAGGGGAGGTACCTGCCCCAAGAAGCTGGTCTAGAGACGTGGGCGGCGCCGCAAGAAAGAAAAGGCGTCATCAACGCTATGCAGACCTGGTGGGTGAAGCCGGGGGCGGAGTGTGTGCTAAAGCGGGAAAAGAAGAACCGCCTCCACCTTCCCCGGCGCCATTGCAATCCCAGCAGCAGAAGCAACAGTTCCAGTTACCTGCGCTAAACAGAATGGAGGCCAGGACAGACAAGCAAGCCGTAGCGGGCGCGCTGGTGCCCGTAGGACGCAGAAGAGAACGTCCGATGGAGAGCTCGGTGGGAGAGTTACCCACCATCACGTTGCCGGCAAGCATGATACCGGCCGTGACTGGAGTCTCGGAGAAACCAGCAAAGGTCACGTTTTTTACCTCATGGGATGCCGTTACCGTGGAAACGACGACGGAAGTCTGGGCCACCTACAAGTCCCGGCTGACTCTGGGGAGCGGGCCACCAGGAGCATCCGTACAGATTCCGGAGGCGCCCGCGTCTGTTAAGGTAGGCCCTCTGCCCCCCTCAGGAGTTAAGGCCCCGTACTGGCAAGATATCCCAGAACCAGAGGTAATCGTCCGGAAGAGAGTGATTTGTTTGCCGTTGAAAACCAGTACTGTTGAAAGCCGGTGAATGTTTCCAGTTACAGTAACGTTAAAAGTACTGAACCCGGGAGGAGCTTAATGCAGAACTGTGCGTGGACTCCTTCCGTGACTGTTAAGAAGGAATCTTGTTGTCTTGTTATTTTCTGCCCACCCAAAGACCGGGAGCGCTTGGAAATAGCCTCCGGGCAGAAGGTCAGCTAAGACCGGGAGCGCCTGAGGAGGGCCTCCGGGCAGATGTGCGACTAAGACCAGGAGCTTCCCTGGAGGGACTCCGGGCACCAAACTTGTGTGCCAGTCTGTGTGTTTTAAGTATTGTGTTTTCCTACATGTATTGTTTTGCAGGTACGAACCTCGCCAGGAGGCTGAGGTTAAAGAGGGGAGGAATGTAAGGGGTAGTCGGACCCCTGGTAGTGAAGGAGCGGTTTTTCCCCCCCTGAAGATGCCACAGTAGTATGGTGGCAAATTGTAAATGTTGATGGTAAAATGTTACCTGTCATAAACTGTTTCCCCACTAGGTGCGAGTGTAGAGCAGTGGTTCCCCTGGTAACAGTGGCAGGGAAGGAGGGGAGGGCAGCCTAGGTGGGGAAGGAAAGAAGGGAGGTCTCTGAATGCAGAGCAGTGTGTGCAGGACAGTGTAGTAGTCGGATGTGACTGAAGAGAGGAGTCTGAGGTGCCGGGGCAGAGTGTGGAAGTGGTGCAGTGGCAGAAGAAGTGGAAGAGTCAAGACTAGTCCCAAAGCCGGTGGTGTGTACTAGAGTGGAGTGCAGCTATCAGGGGGATAACAAGTGGCCCCTGCAGGCGAAGGTTAGTGCCCTGACAAAGAAGTGGAGAGGTGAGAACTTATCCAGAGCCGGTAGTCTGTGCTAGATCTGCCCTATAGATCCGGGTTCAGTGTGCAGCTACTAGAGGGTTAACGCATGTCCCCTGCAGGCGAGGGAAAGTTACCGGGGAAAGAGGAAACCGTCAGCAAGAAGTGTAACCTGTAAACCGATGTGACTTGATGCTGAAAGGTGTAAAGAGGAGTGGGAACTCATCCGGAACCGGTAGTGTGTGCTAGATCTGCCCTGCAGTAATTCAGGGTTCAGAGTACAGCTACTAGGGGGTTAACAAGTGTCCCCTGCAGGTGAAGGAGAGTGACCGTCAGCAAAAAGGGGAAACCGTCAGGAAGGAACGTAATCTGTAACGTTAAAGTGAAGTACTGAAGTAACTTGCTGCTGAGAAGTGTAACAGAAAATGGAAGCCTCGTTCAATAAAATGTTTCTTAGTTTACCAGCTGCCTGTCAGTGGCTCTTTTCTGTAACTGATGAAGGGGCTGGCGAGCCGAGGGAAAACGGCGTAACGGAGAACGCAGGTACCGGCACGAACGCGTCCCTGCCACCCACACTCTGCCCCACAAACAACACCCCTGTTTTAACAGTGACGGCCGGGCCGGGGGTCAGCCTGCCGCCCCCTGGGCGGGAGACCGCGACTACAACCCCTGAGGCGCCCCCTGCCCCCGTTACAGTGCAAAGCAGCATCATCAGTCACAATCCGCTTCTCATACAAGTCTATGGGAACAACGGAATCCGCTAAACGGATTCCGTTGTTTACCAGAGCAGCGGATTGTGACTGATACAATTTAACGGAAATGTGACCTAGCCTTAAATAAAAAAACAAACCCTATGAATGTTTTCCATCTGGCTGACCTGGAGAACCATATTTCCAGGTTATGTTTACTGTATAATTAATGCTGTCAATAAACACACTACAGTTCAAAAGTTTGGGGTCACCCAGACAATTTTGTCTTTTCCATGAAAAATCATACGTTTATTTATCACAAGTTGCATAATGAATAGAAAATATAGTCCAGACATTGACTAGGTTAGAAATAATGATTTTTACTTGAAATAATAATTTTCTCCTTCAAACTTTGCTTTCATCACAGAATGCTCTCTTTGCAGCAATAACAGCTTTGCAGACCTTTGGCATTCTAGCTGTTAATTTGCTGAGGTAATCTGGAGATATTTCACCCCATGCTTCCCCCCTCCCACAAGTTGGATTGACTTTATGGGCACTTTTTGCATACCATATGGTCAAGCTGCTCCCACAACAGCTTAATAGGGTTGAGATCTGGTGACTGGGCTGGCCATTCCATTACAGATAGAATACCAGCTGCCTGCTTTTTCCCTAAATAGTTCATGCATAATTTGGAGGTGCGCTTTGGGTCATTGTCCTGTTGTAGGATGAAATTGGCTCCAATCAAGCGCTGTCCACAGGGTATGGCATGCATTCACTAGTTACTCTGTCTGTTCAGCGTGGCCCTACCTTCTGCCTCGGCTGTCCCAGCTGCACCTGCTACACTAGTGATTCTGTTCATCCAGCCAGGCCACACCATCTGCCTCAGCCATCCTGGCTGCAGCAGCCACACTAGTGATTCTGTGCATCGTGCCTGGCCGTATCATCTGCCTCAGCCATCCCAACTGTACCTGCAACACTAGTGAGTCTGCCTGTCTGCATCTATGTCCGTCCTTGCCCTGGAGGTCAGCAGCCACAGTCCCGATCTCTGCCCTGGTAGTGGCACATGGCGTGTGCCTTGTGTTGGGCGGTTAGTCAAGCCCCTCCCTCTAACAGGTAAGTCCAGGTCCCCCTGTGGTCCATTGGGTACACTCCTGATTGCCGCCTTACCATCTCCAGCGGCGAGCATTACAAGCTCCTTCACACCAGCAGTACTCATGCAGCCCCAAATAAAGATAAAGACACCATCTTATTCATCTGTAGGCGCCAAGCATTTAGAAAAAAGAATTAAAACAAAATGCATAGTGTGTACTGTTAAACATGGTGGGGGCACTGTCCTTTTACAGGGCTTCAAACTGATAGTGTGAAGCCCCGCAGGTGTTGTGTCGGTGCTGGTGCATTACCTTCAGGGACTCCACGTGGATGAACAGTCTGGTCACAGGTAAGGAACCTTCTCTTTAGGATTTTCGTGACGTCACTCTCGTAATTGCGGTCAGGGTGACCGCCACTGCAGATTAAGGGGTGCCTGGGGCTGATGGTGGGTGCAGTCAGTTGTAGTGGCCTCCCGAGAGTGAGGCAAGCCCCAGGGCCCTGTGTAAGTGTGTGGAACCACGAGGCGCAGAATGACTCAAACACAGTCTAGGCAGTCTTTCAGGGTTTTTACTTACAGTTGATGGCAGGGTGAGTAACCCGGGCGTATCTGAGATGAACCAGGCTGGAACCAGGTATCCTTCCGGCTGGCTGATGAGGGTGACTACCAACTCGCCTTCCTTAGCCCTTTGTGTTTTTGTGGTGACCCCGACTTGAAGTCCCTACGGGGGTCACCCAGGGAAGTTGCTGCTGCCTGTTCTCCCCTCGTTTCGGCCCATTTGCTTGTAGCCTGGACCAGGTCACTCCAGCTGCTTGCCTCCTGTGAACTATGGGCCCTCTCATTGCTACGTGACTGCGGACTCTGTGGTGGTATGGTGTGGGTCTGAAGTGCCCCCACCGGCAGGTTTGGCAGAAGAAAGGTGAATCTATCTCTGCACTGGGACCTGTTATCCTTGCGGGTCTGGTACCTCCCTGGCAGTCCCCTTACTCTGCCACTCTGTTGCTCTCTCTAGCCTTGGGTGGATTTTGGGTGGCACTACCAGGTGACCGATCTCCCCCGTCGGTAGTCACTGCGCGTATTTTGTCAGATTGTGACAGACTCCAGGGTCTGCTGCATGCGACTGCTCTCCCTGAGCTGCACTCACTAACTGGCTCACTACTTCCTCCTCTCCTGTTCTTGCCTACACAACCTAGCAACCAGGCTCTCTACCACACCCCTTGAGTGGACATGGAGGCCATGCCCCCTCCTGGATTCCCCAGGGGTCCTCCGAAAGGTAGATGTGTGAGACCTGATTACTATGCGCCTGTGTAGTCACATCTCGGTCAGCGTTCTGGATTACCTGTATTGTACTGCCCCCAGCATGGGTACAGTACTCAGTGGTGCCTGGCCAGGTCAGGGGCGCCACATTCCCCCTTAGTTATCACCAGCACATCCTCGGGCTGAAAGACAACATTTTAAAATGCATAAAACATATAAAACATATAAAACATTTTAAAACCATCAGGTACTATACATCACCACCCTCCACCCACAAGTCCGTTAACCCACCCAAAACCCTCTCAGGAGGCAGGTCACCGGGGTCCTTTTGGTAACCAGGTCTGGGCCATCCGCTTCCCCAGACCTTTC
The DNA here is from genome assembly GCF_048569485.1 of Anomaloglossus baeobatrachus. NCBI lineage: Eukaryota > Metazoa > Chordata > Amphibia > Anura > Aromobatidae > Anomaloglossus > Anomaloglossus baeobatrachus. The sequence continues at coordinate 322,932,720 of NC_134353.1, read as the reverse complement.
CTCGAATCTTCCTCTCCCGTCGAGCCGCGCCTTCGGCCACTTCTGGCAGGATGTAGAGGCGGCTTTCGTGGTCTGGTGCTTTCAGGGTATACCTGGCCTGGTGGAGCCGTGCCTTCAGCCTCTTCTGACAGGATGTAGAGGCGGCCTCCACAATTGGTGCTGACCAGGTACCCCCTTTGTGGTGGAGAGCCAGGCCCCATAAACAGGCGTGCTCTCTGGTCACAGGCGAGCCAGGCCCCTAAACATGCTGGCTCTGGTGGTGGTACCATTCAAGGTAACTATACACACTGCGAGAGTTTGTGGCTATGGCCAGTTCATAGCCTATGGTCCTTATTTTTCAAAGTGCAAAAAGGGGTTTCTCACATTAGTCTATGTGGGTGCATTTCTTTAACTTTTCAACGTTGCAAACTTTTCAAACTGCTGTACTTTTCTTTACTTCCTTACATGGATTCCTTCTCACCAGGGCTTTGGCTTGTAGGGCTGTGGCACCTGTCATTCTCCACATTTCTGTCGTCGTCATCAGTAATATCTTCCATTGGTTCTTTGTCTTTACCTTCTATTTCTGTTTCTGTGTCTTTTTCTTGTTCTGTTCTTTCTTCATCTTTATCTTGTTCTGTTATTTTATCTGTTGTTACTGTAGACTTTGTGGTAGGCTGAGTGGAAA